>NC_081206.1:11760357-12071071 GCF_902713425.1 Acipenser ruthenus | reverse complement strand
TTTAAAGAGTGTAATTAAGAGAAAGGTAACAACTTCTCTAGCAGTGTTTAGTGCTTTATAGTAAAATGGCAGGTTTGTTCTTTGTATACTATTGCCACTGTTTAGATCAGTTGAACAGAGTCCCCTATCTTCTTCAGTGTCCCACCCGGATACACAGTCAATAACATGCCTTCCACATCTTCAGGGAGGCGCTTGTTTATAAGAGACCCGGAGGAGTTCATTATTGGGGACTGAGCAATCTGCACGCGTCTGTGTTTGTAAAGTACACAGGTGTGCGACAGACTCTGTCTGCCTTCTATAATGGGATTGATCACAAACATTGAGACAGGCAGGCAGGCAGGCAGGCTGGGGTCCTGAGGGAGGAAGCACACCTGAGCCGGCCTTCTCACATGACTGCTCTGACCTCAGTCTGAGAGCAGACCAGGGTCATGACGGCCGAATGAGCGCCTGCCTCCTCCTCCCTCCCTGTGTCTACAGGCTGACAGAGTCACTGTCAATGAGGAGGTTTCCCATTAAAAAAATCTGGCAGCATGCAAAGTTCAATGTTTTCATTTGAAAAGAGAGACCTGTAATGCTGGATGATTTTACTATGGTTCCAGCCCTGCTTTCATACGTTTGCTCCCTTATTTTACCCCTGATTTAGAAATTGTGCTCCTCAAGGCAGCAATTCCCTGAGCAGCACAGAAGAGCCGAAGGTCTGTGGGCATCCTCGGCTACCACGACCAAGCCAGCTGCTTCTTTACATGCTTCTGGAGGACAGGCCAGCCTTGCAAGGGTCTGCTTGAGCTCACCAGGCACCTGGCCAGTAGGGGCCGTGTTGCTTGACAGGGAGAAGCAGTCCCTGCCAGTTTTGCCTCTCTAACCCGCAGGAGCTCTGGAGCCAATGTGACCTTTTGGAATCCCCAGTGAAGACTAGTCAACAAAAACAAAAACAAAAGACAGTCGACCTCAAAAACTGGTAGCTGACTAATCGCATGTCATGTGATTGTGAAGTCATTGTGAAGCGTGCGGTTTCAGATGGACAGAAGTGCAATTGCAATCCATATATATATATAAATTACATTTTAGAACATCAACAGTGAATGCTTCTATTGGAAATGCTTGAACAGTGTGTAGTTCAGTAGTTTAGTGCTGGTGTTTTTTGTAGCTTATTATGTGCTTCAGCACCAAGGAGGTCTAGGCTCCTGGGTAAGAGAATAGAGGCCTAGGCTCCTGGGTAAGAGAATGGAGACCTAGGCTGGGTAAGAGAATGGAGGCCTAGGCTCCTGGGTAAGAGAATGGAGACCTAGGCTGGGTAAAAGAATGGAGGCCTAGGCTCCTGGGTAAGAGAATGGAGACCTAGGCTGGGTAAGAGAATGGAGGCTTAGGCTCCTGGGTAAGAGAATGGAGACCTAGGCTCCTGGGTAAGAGAATGGAGACCTAGGCTCCTGGGTAAGAGAACAGAGACCTTGGCTGGGTAAGAGAATGGAGGCCTAGGCTGGGTAAGAGAATGGAGGCCTAGGCTCCTGGTTAAGAGAATGGAGGCCTAGGCTGGGTAAGAAAATGGAGGCCTAGGCTCCTGGGTAGAAGAATGGAGGCCTAGGCTCCTGCTTAAGAGAATGGAGACCTAGGCTTCAAGATCAATTATTGTTCTTCCTCCTAATGTAACCTAATCAGCAAGCCTGACACAGCTAATTGGCTTGCTTTATATGTAATGTACAGTCAGTGCCGCCCAAGCAGCATTGCTGCTTAAATGGTATACAACTCTGGATGACGGTTCTTCCCAATGCCATTTATGTTGTTTAAGTGGGACTTCACTTTGTTTAATTGTGATACAGTATTTTCAAATAATGAACAGAGATAGCTTTTCAGTCAGTGCAGTGAGTACGTGAGTACGTGATTACACTGTGCAGTGAGTACGTGATTACACTGTGCAGTCAGTGCAGTGAGTCCTGCTTGATTCACTCTGTGATGAGACCCACACTCTGTGGATGAGACCCGCACTTTGTAAATGAGACCCACACTCTGTGAATTATTATTATTATTATTATTTGTTTATTTAGCAGACACCTTTATCCAAGGCGACTTACAGAGACTAGGGTGTGTGAACTATGCATCAGCTGCAGAGTCACTTACAATTACGTCTCACCCGAAAGACAGAGCACAAGGAGGTTAAGTGACTTGCTCAGGGTCACACAAGGAGTAGGTGGCTGAGGTGGGATTTGAACCGGGGACCTCCTGGTTACAAGCCCTTTTCTTT
Source organism: Acipenser ruthenus (assembly GCF_902713425.1). Classification (NCBI taxonomy): domain Eukaryota; kingdom Metazoa; phylum Chordata; class Actinopteri; order Acipenseriformes; family Acipenseridae; genus Acipenser; species Acipenser ruthenus. The sequence continues at coordinate 12,068,832 of NC_081206.1, read as the reverse complement.
AACCACTGGACCACACAGCCTCCTATAATGAGACCCACACTCTGTGAATGAGACCCACACTCTGTGAATGAGACCCGCACTCTGTGAATGAGACCCGCACTCTGTGGATGAGACCCACACTCTGTGAATGAGACCCGCACTTTGTAAATGAGACCCACACTCTATGAATTATTATTATTATTATTTGTTTATTCAGCAGACGCCTTTTTCCAAGGCGACTTACAGAGACTAGGGTGTGTGAACTATGCATCAGCTGCAGAGTCACTTACAATTACGTCTCACCCGAAAGACGTAGCACAAGCAGGTTAAGTGACTTGCTCAGGGTCACACAATGAGTCAGTGGCTGAGGTGGGATTTGAACCGGGGACCTCCTGGTTACAAGCCCTTTTCTTTAACCACTGGACCACACAGCCTCCTATAATGAGACCCGCACTCTGTGAATGAGACCCACACTCTGTGAATGAGAGCCACACTCTGTGAATGAGAGCCACACTCTGTGAATGAGACTCACACTCTGTGAATGAGACCCGCACTCTGTGAATGAGAGCCACACTCTGTGAATGAGACTCACACTCTGTGAATGAGACCCGCACTCTGTGAATGAGACCCGCACTCTGTGAATGAGACCCGCACTCTGTGAATGAGACCCGCACTCTGTGAATGAGACCCGCACTCTGTGAATGAGACCCACACTCTGTGAATGAGACCCACACTCTGTGAATGAGAGCCACACTCTGTGAATGAGAGCCACACTCTGTGAATGAGACCCGCACTCTGTGAATGAGACCCTCACTCTGTGAATGAGACCCTCACTCTGTGAATGAGACTCACACTCTGTGATGAGAGCCGCACTCTGTGAATGAGACCCAAACTCTGTGAATGAGACCCGCACTCTGTGAATGAGACCCGCACTCTGTGAATGAGACCCGCACTCTGTGAATGAGACCCTCACTCTGTGAATGAGACCCTCACTCTGTGAATGAGACTCACACTCTGTGATGAGAGCCGCACTCTGTGAATGAGACCCAAACTCTGTGAATGAGACCCTCACTCTGTGAATGAGACCCTCACTCTGTGAATGAGACTCACACTCTGTGAATGAGAGCCGCACTCTGTGAATGAGAGCCGCACTCTGTGAATGAGAGCCGCACTCTGTGAATGAGACCCGCACTCTGTGAATGAGACCCGCACTCTGTGAATGAGACTCACACTCTGTGAATGAGACCCACAATCTGTGAATGAGACCCGCACTCTGTGAATGAGACCCACACTCTGTGAATGAGACCCACACTCTGTGAATGACAGCCGCACTCTGTGAATGAGACCCGCACTCTGTGAATGAGACCCGCACTCTGTGGATGAGACCCACACTCTGTGAATGAGACCCGCACTTTGTAAATGAGACCCACACTCTATGAATTATTATTATTATTATTTGTTTATTCAGCAGACGCCTTTTTCCAAGGCGACTTACAGAGACTAGGGTGTGTGAACTATGCATCAGCTGCAGAGTCACTTACAATTACGTCTCACCCGAAAGACGTAGCACAAGCAGGTTAAGTGACTTGCTCAGGGTCACACAATGAGTCAGTGGCTGAGGTGGGATTTGAACCGGGGACCTCCTGGTTACAAGCCCTTTTCTTTAACCACTGGACCACACAGCCTCCTATAATGAGACCCGCACTCTGTGAATGAGACCCACACTCTGTGAATGAGAGCCACACTCTGTGAATGAGAGCCACACTCTGTGAATGAGACTCACACTCTGTGAATGAGACCCGCACTCTGTGAATGAGAGCCACACTCTGTGAATGAGACTCACACTCTGTGAATGAGACCCGCACTCTGTGAATGAGACCCGCACTCTGTGAATGAGACCCGCACTCTGTGAATGAGACCCGCACTCTGTGAATGAGACCCGCACTCTGTGAATGAGACCCACACTCTGTGAATGAGACCCACACTCTGTGAATGAGAGCCACACTCTGTGAATGAGAGCCACACTCTGTGAATGAGACCCGCACTCTGTGAATGAGACCCTCACTCTGTGAATGAGACCCTCACTCTGTGAATGAGACTCACACTCTGTGATGAGAGCCGCACTCTGTGAATGAGACCCAAACTCTGTGAATGAGACCCGCACTCTGTGAATGAGACCCGCACTCTGTGAATGAGACCCGCACTCTGTGAATGAGACCCTCACTCTGTGAATGAGACCCTCACTCTGTGAATGAGACTCACACTCTGTGATGAGAGCCGCACTCTGTGAATGAGACCCAAACTCTGTGAATGAGACCCTCACTCTGTGAATGAGACTCACACTCTGTGAATGAGAGCCGCACTCTGTGAATGAGAGCCGCACTCTGTGAATGAGAGCCGCACTCTGTGAATGAGACCCGCACTCTGTGAATGAGACCCGCACTCTGTGAATGAGACTCACACTCTGTGAATGAGACCCACAATCTGTGAATGAGACCCGCACTCTGTGAATGAGACCCACACTCTGTGAATGAGACCCACACTCTGTGAATGACAGCCGCACTCTGTGAATGAGAGCCGCACTCTGTGAATGAGAGCCGCACTCTGTGAATGAGAGCCGCACTCTGTGAATGAGAGCCGCACTCTGTGAATGAGAGCCGCACTCTGTGAATGAGACCCGCACTCTGTGAATGAGACCCACACTCTGTGAATGAGAGCCACACTCTGTGAATGAGACCCACACTCTGTGAATGAGACCCGCACTCTGTGAATGAGACCCACACTCTGTGAATGAGACCCACACTCTATAGATGTTCATAGGTATTCTGTTTCTACAACAAGTACTATGTATGGAAGAGCTTCAATTAAACAGATGCATTCTGATAATTACTTTCCTAAGATCAAGCCACGCATCTGCTTAGCTCCGTCATTTGAAACAATTAGAACATAAGAACATAAGAAAGTTTACAAACGAGAGGAGGCCATTCAGCCCATCTTGCTCATTTGGCTGTTAGTAGCTTATTGATCCCAGAATCTCATCAAACAGCTTCTTGAAGGATCCCAGGGTGTCAGCTTCAACAACGTTACTGGGGAGTTGGTTCCAAACCCTCAGGTAAATGGAAGATTACCTATATGGTAACAATATCCTGGGAGACAGTCAGCATGGTTTTAGGAAAGGGAGATCGTGTCTAACTAACCTGCTTGATTTTTTTGAGGATGCAACATTGATAATTGCAAAGCATACAACATGGTTTATTTAGATTTCCAGAAAGCTTTTGACAAAGTCCAGCATAAAAGATTAATTCTCAAACTGAACGCAGTAGGGATTCAAGAAAATGCATGCACATGGATTAGGGAGTGGTTAACATGTAGAAAACAGACAGTACTGATTAGAGGATAAACCTCAAAATGGAGCGAGGTAACCTGTGGTGTACCACAGGGATCAGTATTAGGTCCTTTGCTATTCCTAATCTACATTAATGATTTAGATTCTTGTATAGTAAGCAAACTTGTTAAATTTGCAGACGACACAAAAATAGGAGGAGTGGCAAACACTGTTGCAGCAGCAAAGGCCATTCAAAATAAAAGTGTAAAGTACTGCACGCAGGCAATAAAAATGTGCATTATAAATATCATATGGGAGATACTGAAATTGAAGAAGGAATCTATGAAAAAGACCTAGGAGTTTATGTTGACTCAGAAATGACTTCATCTAGGCAATGTGGGGAAGCTATAAAAAAGGCCAACAAGATGCTCAGATATATTGTGAGAAGTGTTGAATTTAAATCAAGGGAAGTAATGTTAAAACTTTACAATGCATTAGTAAGACCTCACCTAGAATATTGTGTTCAGTTCTGGTCACCTCGTTACAAAAATGATATTGCTGCTCTAGAAAGCGTGCAAAGAAGAGCAACCAGAATTATCACAGGTTTAAAAGGCATGTCGTATGCAGACAGGCTAAAAGAATTTAATCTATTCAGTCTTGAAGACTATGCAGTGATCTGATTCAAGCATTCAAAATTCGACCCAGGGGACTTTTTTGACCTGAAAAAAGAAACAAGGACCAGGGGTTACAAATGGAGATCAGATAAAGGGGCATTCAGAACAGAAAATAGGAGGCACTTTTTTACACAGAGAATTGTGAGGGTCTGGAACCAACTCCCCAGTAATGTTGTTGAAGCTGACACCCTGAGATCCTTCAAGAAGCTGCTTGATGAGATTCTGGGATCAATAAGCTACTAACAACTAAACAAGCAAGATGGGCTGAATGGCCTCCTCTCGTTTATAAACTTTCTTATGTTCTTATGTTCTTAATCCTCTGTGTAAAAAAGTGCCTCCTATTTTCTGTTCTGAATGCCCCTTTATCTAATCTCCATTATTGACCCCTGGTCCTTGTTTCTTTTTTCAGGTCGAAAAAGTCCTCTGGGTCGACATTGTCAATACCTTTTAGAATTTTGAATGCTTGAATCAATTCACCCAGGCCAGTCATTCTCTTGTTGGATTTGAATGAACACAAGATTCCAAAATGTGATCTGAGAAAAATAATATTCACTCAGTAACATTCAATACAAAAAAGTATTATTAAAATAGTCTATATTAATCTAAATTGTTATTGCACATGCTTAAAAAGATTCCTATACAAGTATATTAACTTCAGTAAAAGCAGTACACTGCGGCTTAATTAGAAAGGTCTCGTCTACTATTTAAACATGGCTTAAGATAAATGTCAGATGCTAAGTTGACCTCAAACTTCAATTAATAAAGCGTAAAATTTACACAGCTTATTAAAGAAATAGCTCTGGGTAAATTCATGATTATTCCTTCAAAATGACCTGACATTTCTGTTGAGCTGTTTAACTAGTTATGCATGCATGCATGTATGTATATATGTATGCATGTATGTATATACGTATGCATGTATGTACTGTATGTACAGTAGAATGCTTTACTGTAAAAGGTCAAACATATCCAGGTATTTCACTGAATATTTTCCATGTAGAATCTCCAGAGCAAGCAGCTTCCTTTGATTTGCTCTTGTCCTTGAGGCTGGCTAGCGATGGGAATAGCAAACACAGAGACAGGTCATTGCAGTGTAACACATTGAAGGCTATCTCTGTGCATAACACCCACAGCCCAATCTGCAGCTCTGGTATGTATTACAGAATCACTTTGTCTTCCACTTCCAAGTCAAATTGGCAATTCATAGTCCAGTTTGACTTGACTGCGTTCCTCTCCAATCAGGTCAGACTGAGCAGTCCAGCCACATTCTCACATGGCTGGCTTGTCTGCCTGCCAGAGGGGAATCTGACAGTGCAGGGATTCAGATTAAACAAATACATACACTATTAACAATGACATCACACCAACAACATATATATATACTATTAACAATGACACCAAACTAGCAACATACATACACTATTAACAATGACATCGCACCAACAACATACATACACTATTAACAATGACACCAAACCAGTAACATACATATACAATTGACAATGACACCACACCAAAAACATATATATTTATACACTCTACACATGTGGGCGTCTGCCCTGCCACAGTCCTTTTTTAATTTGTATCAGGTTTTCTTTGGTAGTTTTTCAGCGCTATACTGTACCTGAATCCTGACTTGCCCAGGCAGTGAGACCTCTTTAAGCATCCCTGTGAGGGCAGCTTGTATGGGTTTGTAAATCTGGGGCTACACTTCTGCTAATATCTCACAAGCCATTTCAGCTGGCAACTTCCTATTTTCAGTGTTGTGGAAACTCCTAAGGGCACCCTTCACGCCGTCCTGTCATCTAAGGTGGCTGCCATAGTGGGGTTTCTAGATAAAAAAGACCTAACGCTTTGAGACAGTGCCTTCATACAGGATACACAGCTGTATTTTATAAAGCTGTTATTTTATAAAGCTGCCACAGTGTCAGTGCCTTGTATCTCAGAAACCATTTGAGGCAGTGACTTTAACCATTCGATCAGATATGAGATTCCCCTGTAGATATTTACATATCTAGAATATTACACATTTCCTCTGCTTGGTGGGTGCCCCGGTGGGACAGTGCTTGGTGGGTGTGTTCAGGCATGAGGATGTCGTTGTACCCTGCACTGGAAAGGACAGTGCAGCCAAGATCTTTAAATCATCATGGAGCTACAAGTTGTGAATGCATCTTTCACACCTATAACTGCTATTATACTGCCACCCACTGTTTAAGAGCTGCTTTTTGCTTTGGAAATTAGGCATTTATTTGTCACAACAGTTTTCTTCCAGATAATCCTTCTGGTGTTGAGATAGCAGGCATCACTACAGCCCTTCTGATTGAGAGTGCAGAATACTTGAAATAAACAAAGTTTTAAATACTTGTACTGAATGATTAAGAACTGTTAGGCTCTGTCATCACTGGTGTCACTTATTGTATTGCTTGGAAGAGATAGCCTATACATCTACCCTGCCTGGGTCCCCTGATTACTCTGGCAGGCTGAACGGATTTCTTTAAACATCATTATGGATCAAGCCCACCTAACAATGCTGCACCCTGATGATGGTGGCTCTACTTTCAAGCTGATAGCACACCCATCCGTTGTGCCAGAAGTGCAGAAATGTTTTGTGGAGAATGTCTTCAGGCATCGTCCATGGCAACCATAATCTCCAGATCTCAATCCAATGGAGCATGCTTGGGATGAACTTAATATAGTCATGACCATCTGTCTACCTCGTACCAACTGGGTGACTATTAATGAGTGAATGGATCTCTCGAGACACCTACCAGCAGCTTGTGGAGTCTATGCCATGTCAAGGATGTGATCAGGGCAAAGGTGGCCCTACCTGATATAGGTACAGGTCCTCATGGCCAGGTAATGAATATATAATCTAACTAATCCTAGAATCCTAAACTTAGAATCCACAAAGTTCCTGTTGGAATGCCTTTCCATTCCCATCCAGTCACACTGCATTAGTAAACAGATCATATTCAGGGAAGCACTGAATTACTCATTAAAAAGTTTGCGGAGAGGAATGATTTAGTAAGCAAGCAAGGGGCCTTGTGAACAGGACAGCACTGGCAAGACTGTTTTTACCAGGAAGTGAGACTCAGACACAGAAGCTGCAAGTTTAAGAGCTAGTGCGCTATTTAATAAGAGATACAGCACACCCTCGCTATAACAAACCTGTCGGGGTCCAAGCCTTTAAGAGCTAGTGCGCCCTTTAATAACAGATACAGCACACGCTCGCTATAACAAACCTGTCGAGGTCCAAGCCTTTAAGAGCTAGTGCACTCTTTAAATAAGAGATACAGCACACTCTCGCTATAACAAACCTGTTGGGGTCCAAGCCTTTAAGAGCTAGTGCGCTCTTTAAATAAGAGATACAGCACACCCTTGCTATAACAAACCTGTCAGGGTCCAAGCCTTTAAGAGCTAGTGCACTCTTTAAATAAGAGATACAGCACACCCTTGCTATAACAAACCTGTCGGGGTCCAAGCCTTTAAGAGCTAGTGCACTCTTTAAATAAGAGATACAGCACACCCTCGCTATAACAAACCTGTCAGGGTCCAAGCCTTTTGTTAGTTATATCGAGGGGTTTGTTATAGAGAAAGGACAATCAAAATGAACGATGAACTGGGAGTAAGTTAATGAGATGAGATCCATTCATTCATTAACATAGTTACACAGCATGCACTTTTTATTAAGACAAAAGAGTTGACTTTATTTCGGAGGAGGCATCCCGTGCGTACAGACCAGGATGGTGACAGTGTGTGTTCATATGATCTTTTTTATTTTTTTGTATTTGGGGTCTAGGGGCCAGGTTCGTTATAGCCAAAGGTTCGTTATAATGAAGGGCGTTATAGCGAGGGTGTACTGTAATAAAACAATAAACAAAACACTGGAACAAAACAAACAGGCACGCAACTCCAACACTAACTCTACCCAGCACCATTCACACCCCTCATATACCCTGTGACTGGAGCCTAATTAGTCATCACTTATTCAGTGTACAGCTCCCCTCCCTGCCAACCCAATATTCCTTTCACCCTGCCACAGGTCGAAATGCCAAATGCATTCTGCATGTGTTCATCTCCACCGATATTTGTTGGAGGGTACTGTACTGTATGTACTTCAAGGGAAGGTAATCACTGGCCCTGGCTTTGGAGAACAATTACTGAGAAAGATAAGCACAGGAGTGCTGTCAATTATATGAAGAGCAACTCACTCAGAAGTGCACTTGGGCTCTGCTGTTATTCATGAGTGGATATATTCCTATTTATACCAGCAAGCTCTGCTTTAATTCCACATAATCCAGTCCTTTCGTTGTCACTGAGTGGTATAAAATGTTTTTGTGATCCTAGATTGCAATCCCCACTGTTTGAAGCTGTTTCCTATAAGCATTATCTTGCATTAGTAGCAACAGAAATCAGTGTTTAATGTTAGGTAGTGCAATCAGGAAAAACTAGACCCACCAAAATTACATTACATAAGAGATCTCTAAAGGACCCTGTGACAGGAATGATGAGTGGTGACGTCACGGCAGAAGCACTCACGCTCCTCACTAACACCCACCCTGAGTTGGAGAGCTGCAGGCTTTTTATAACAGGTGACCATCTCCCGATTAGCAACAAATTAAATCACCTAATTAATTCGGCAGATGGCCACCTTCTGCACGAGTTTTTAAATACCATGTGGATGGGGCTTCCCATCCATGTTACTAAATAAAACGGCTACGCCGTCATCTATACATAAATAATAAATCCTGCGGCGCTCGTCGTCATATACTTAAATATAATAAAACAAATCATAAAACAAAACAAATACAAAATACACTGCACATGGGCGGAGGGGACTCCGTTCTAAAACTAAAATAAACAAAACAATGTACAGGGCTGCTCGCCCTGTTACAGACCCCATAAGGAACCGTATGCCTTGTTTAACCAGCTACATTACCACTGGGGTCTGTTTGCGGATCAGTGATAATGTAGCTGGTGTTAAACTACATGATGCTATCAACATCATTCCAGTAAATCTTACATCCTATATATTTTGCTAACATTTCCCAGGTCTCACATTTTGCTATATGAAAAATGCAGACATTATGAAAAAGGTGAATTTGTTTTTGTAATGGTAATGTATTTGAATCTGAAGAATATTTATCATTGCATGAAGGAAGTAGGTTGATGCTGAAAGCACATCTGTCACAAGAAAGCAGTGATTGGCACTCAGATGCAAGCCAATGTGTTGAGCTTCTGGGAGTTTGAGTCCTTTCAAAGAAAATAAATAGTATATTTTGCTTTTTAAGAGAGAGAGAGAGAGAGAGAGAGAGAGAGAGAGAGAGAGAGAGAGAGAGAGAGAGACTTTGACTTTTAAGATCCTTTATTTAAATATTCCAAATAAAATCCATTAAAATTCAAATAAAGGTAAAACACAACAAAAGTTAAGATTCCTACTGCCTCAGCAGAATTTAAAAAAATCCTAAAATACATCATGTTCTCCTTAAAAACAGATTTTAAACAAAATAAAAGGATCATAAAAAATCAATATAAAAACAGTGTTTTTTCCTTGTTGAAAACAGATTAAAGCCAAAATAAAAACACTGTAAAACAAAAAATTAAATAAAATTAGAACAAAAACTGGAGCTCCCCCTCCTCACTCACAGCACACAAGGCGTCTCCCACACACCACCTCTCTTGGAAGTCCTCCAGGTTACTGACCAGTTTAAAATACTCAAACTCTACTCTGATCTGGCTGACCATGAGCACTCTGAACTGAACCACTAAACTGGTCAGTCCAGAACCAGAGAGTTGATTTTTCCTTGTCTTTAAAATAGCCAATTTTGCCTGTCCAATTAAAAAATTAATAAGAACACACCTGTTTTTCATTTTAAAACTGTACAGAACCCCCAAAATAAAAAGCTCCTTACTAAAAACAACCCCTAAATTATTCAGGATTCCTTGCAGTAAATTAAAACGTGGCCGCAGCCTCTCACACTCACTGTAGGCATGAAAGAGATTTTCCTCTGCTGCTCACTGATACTGGGGTCCACTCTATGGAGAAACCTGCCTGTGGACACAATGCAGTGCAGAATCTTCCACTGCAGGTCCCCCACTCTCTTGGTGAGAGGCGGCTTGTACAGCACCCTCCACACCGGCCTGTGCCCCTCCTCTACAGCCAAGTAAGCTCTCCACTTGGAATCTACCAGACCCCTCTTAGCCTACTATACTCTGTGGCTTTAACACACAATTTGTATATATGTTTGCTATTCATTCTGTGAAAGACAATTTCCTCCACATTCTGCAATTTAAGCAAAGTCCCTCCATTCTGTCCACCCCCCTCTCCTTCCTCACCTACTGCTGGTGACACAATCATCCCTGGAAATAAGGAAAGCTGTCTCTGCTCTGTGCCTCTGGACAGCTCCTCCCTCAGGACTGCCTTGAGCCGCGAGGAGAGGCAGCCCCTCAACTCACCCATTAGACTTTCTGCAAGCCTCTCTGAGTGCCAGCCTAGCTGTGCAGTTAACTGGGAGGCAGTTAGCCAGTAGGAGAGCTCAAGATTTAACAGGTGGACCAACCTGGTTACACCTGCTTTTAAAAAACTGGCACAGAGCGTCATTGACTGGAGGAACTTAACTGGAAAGAGTGGATTAAAAAATAGGGGCTCCTCAAACAGGTCCTGCCCTGTCAAGGACTCCACATCCCTTTCCACCCTCACCAGCTGCCAAGCATTTAAAATACTTTGATAAAAAGGAGGAAGTCCTGCTTTACTAAAATTGGTGTTCTCAATTAAAAACAGGTGTTTTCCTAACCCCAGCCCCCCAACTCTATTGAGAAGGAAACAGGCCAGCCTCTTCCAATGAGCCTCCTGAAGGCTGCCACCCTGCTGAAAATGCGACTAGCCCCTGCCCCCCCTCATCACTAGGGAGGTAGAGGACTGCCGGCCTCAAACTGTGTCTCCCGCTCCAAAAGAACTCCAGCAGCACTCTCTGGATCTCCTTCACCAGGCCCTGGGGTGGGTCCAGGCATACCAGCTTGTGCCACATGCTAGAGGCCACCAGATTATTAATAACAAGCACCTGGCCCTTGAAGGACAGTTGGGCCAGCAGTCCCTTCCACCTCTGCAGCCGCCCCCTCACCTTGTCCAACAAACCCTCCCAGTTCTTTCTCATGTAGTTCTCTGTTCCGAGGTGCACCCCCAGCATTTTAATGCCTGTTCTGTTCCATTCCAGCCCCTCAGGCAGGACAGGAGGAGTGCCCTCATCCCAGCTGCCTGACAGGAAGGTGTCACATTTTGCCCAGTTTACTTTGGCAGAAGATGCTCACTGGAACTCATTTAGAGTCTGCTGCAGTGCTTTGACATCTGCATCCCCACTCACAAACACAGTCATATCGTCTGCGTAGGCAGACACCTTCAGTGTGGCAGAGGAGGGTGTGGAGGGCGAAGAGGGCACTGTCCATCCAGCTAACCTGACCCTCAGCAGGTGCAACAGGGGCTCTATAACCAGCGAATACAGCATACCAGACAGGGCGCAGCTCTGCCTTATACCCCTGCACACTGGGAAGGGCTGACTCAGCCCATTGTTGATCTTTAAAATACTAAAAATGTTGGAATATAAAAGCCGAATATAAGAGATAAAACCAGGGCCGAACCCGAAGGCCTCCAGTGTTTTAAAGAGGTAGGTGTGGTCGACTCTATCGAAAGCCTTCTCTTGATCCACGGAGACCATTCCTACATTCAAATCACAAATATCACTTACAGTTAAAAAATCTCTAACAAAAAATAAGTTATCAAAAATAGAGCGACCCGGTATACAATATGTTTGATCCATATGTACCACAGTTCCAATAACTGTTTTCAATCTATTAGTGATTGTTTTGGATAAAATCTTTGAATCAGAACATAAAAGTGACACAGGTCTCCAATTCTTAAGCTGGCAAAGGTCTCCCTTCTTGGGCAGCAGTGTAACCACTGCCCTACGGCAGCTAAGAGGCAGTTCCTTGTGGCTGAGGCTGTCTCTCAGAACCTGGAGCAAATCCTCCCCCATTATATCCCAGAAAATATTATAAAATTCTGCTGGCAGTCCATCGATCCCGGGAACCTTTCCGCTGGAGAGCTGCTTGACAACGGCGGTCATCTCCTGGTGGGTCAGCGGTGCGTCCAGCTGAATCTGCTTCTCCTCACTGAGGCTGGGTAACCCCTGGAACAGCCGCTCAGTGTCCTCTAGGTTGCACAGTTCTTTATTATAAAGTTCCTTGTAAAAACGCACCGCCTCTCTGCTGATTTCCTCCCGGGTGTGCAGTTCTTTCCCACCAGGAGTCCTGATACAGTACAGCTGTCTACTGTCCGCTCTCTTCCTTTCCAGGTTGAAGAAGAAACTGGTGGGGGCATCCATGTCTCTCAACTCCATGAATCTGGAACGTACAATCGCTCCCTTCACTCTTTCCTTCAGCAAGCTCCCCAGCGCAAGTTTCTGCTCTTTTAGGTTCTCCAAGGTCTGTTCTTTAAATTCTGAATTTAAACTTTCCTCTAGGAGGAGGATTTTTGACTCCAGCTCTCTCATGGCTGTGTTCAGTGACCTGGTTGCATTTATAGTATATTGTTGACAAAAACATTTAATTTGTATTTTGCCAATGTCCCACCACTGTCTTAAATCTTTATACTGTGCTTTTTCTTTTTTCCAAATTATCCAAAAAAGTTTGAATTGTTGCTTGAATTTTACATCTTGTAATAATTTTACATTGAAATGCCAGTAAGATGTTCTGTGGGGTTCTGATTGAATTATTACTGTAATTAATAGACAGTGGTGGTCAGAGAGACTACTGGGGATGATTCTTGCTTTGATAAATTTATTTAAATAATTTTTAGAAGTATAAAACCGGTCTAGTCTCGCTCTATATACACAGTTTGTGTGATACTGAGACCAGGTGTATTGTCTTGAACTGGGGTGCAGGCATCTCCATATGTCAACCAGGTCACTGGACTCTAACAATGCAGCCAACTCTCTGGAGGACTGAGGGTGTGGTTCATCATTATTTCTATCAATATTAAAATTAACAGTACAATTAAAATCTCCTCCTAGTACCACCACATCGTTATTTAAAAAGAGCTTGCTTTAATTTTTTAAAAAATAAAATTCGTTCCCCCCCTCTATTGGGGGCATAAATATTAATAAAAACATACACTGTACTGCCCAGCCTAGCTCTTACTTTTAAAATCCTCCCTTTCTCAATTTCATCCATATCTAATAAAACTGCCCCTAGGCTGGGTTTAAAAAGCACGGCTACTCCTGCACTAGTACTAGCGCCGTGACTCATCACGCACAGCCCCTTCCACTCCGCTCACCACGCCTCCTCATTCTCCTGATCCGAGTGCGTTTCCTGCAGAAACACCACCCCCGCCTGCTTCTGCTCTAAAAACTCAACTAGCTGCGCCCTCTTAAAAGACTGTCTGTAGCCGTTTAGATTAAAAGAAACAAAAACGCACCTTTCCATCATAGCTAAAAAAACTAACAGACTAAAACAAGTAATAAAAGAAGTTTCATAAAACACAGCCATTTTTAAACAAGAGATTTTGAACCACTGTTAAGATCTTTCTTAATTTTCTGAACAATTTTTTTTAATCTATAACGTTTTGGCTGATCAAATTATTCTATTGTTGCTTTCCTTGTAATAACATGAGCGGAGTGGAGAAATAACCTTAAATCAGGGAAAAAACTCTCTATTTCTACTCCCCTTTTCCCTTTTGTTTCTGTCATAAAATCATTTACCTGCTCAAGCGTGTATTTTCTTACTGAAGGGTTGGCTGTCAGGGATGTCTGAGATAAGTGAGAAGTTAGAGTGCTCCCCCTCCATCTCTTCTGCGCTGTCCTCTCGCTCGCCCCCGAGAATCCGCTCCTCCGCAGCTCCCTCCGACTCCTCGACACCAGTCTCTGCCTCAGCCGTCACTGTTTCCGGCGGCTGAGATTCAGCCAGCGGAGAATCTTGCACCGCGCCCGGCTCACCCTCCCTGTGTTCTCTCCCTCCGCATTGGGAGGGACTGACTCCCCGTCTGGAGCCCACAGTCTCCCTGTCTGCACGGGTTCGGAGTTCTGCACTGGCTGAGCTCTGCCATCCGGCAGCTCTGCAGCCTTCTGTTGAATTCATTTCTTTTTAGCTACTACCTTGAATGGTTCTTCACCATTCTCAGTAGTAGCTATATTATCCTCCGAACCCGTCAGTGACAGACTACAGCTGGGTCTCTTTGTGCGAGGCCGTGGTGTTGGTGGTTCTGCTCCGGTTTCCTTCTGGATCGCTGCCTCCTCGGTCAGCACGGGCTCGCTCTGCGGCTGCAGTGCAGGAGCCAACTCTTCCTCCCGCTCACCCCCAACACCCCCGACTTCCTCCCCGCCAGCATCACCCTGATCCTGCCCTGTTTCTGCTCTAGCCTCCTTTCTCAGACAGGCTTTCCTCTGGTGTCCCTGTTCTCCACAGTAAAAACATCTCATCATTTCAGAACTAACAAACACCACACAATTCATCCCTTCCACATTAAAATTCCAGGCTACATTAATGACTTGATTAGGATAATTTAGTAAGACAAACGCCTGCCTTCTAAACGACATGACGTGCCTAACAATGTTATTTTTGCACCCCAGCGGGATTCCCTTAATTGGGGACACCAGTTTACCAAAACGAGCTAAATTCTTTTCTAATGGCTCATTTTTTGAAAACTGAGGCACATTAGAAATAATAACTTTCGTTACCCGGGGTTACTAGAGGGGAAACCTGAACAAATTCTCCTTTTACTGTAAAGCCTTCCTCTACCAGCTTGTTTACCAGAGACACCTCCACTAAAAAAATTACCAGCGCTTTATTCATCCTTGACGCTGACATAATATTCTCAAACCCCACCACCTCTCCTACTGCCAGCAGACACTCCTCCACCGAAACCCCGGGGTCAGGCAGGCAACGGACCCCATGTCGGCGGGTGAGAGCCCCCAGCCCTCCTGACCACTAACCTACGAACCTACGAACAAACAAACACCCCAAAAGAACAACTAAGTAACTATCAAAACAAAATAAACCCACTAACCTACGAACAAACAAACACCCAAAAAGAACAACTAAGTAACTGTCAAAACAAAATAAATAAATAAAGAAATAAATAAATAAAGTTTAAAATTTCCCGGTCCTACCGCACCAGCGTTCCACCTCTCTGCAAGCCCTTCCCACAATCCTCCACGAGAGAGAGAGAGAGAGAGAGAGAGAGAGAGAGAGAGAGAGAGAGAGAGAGAGAGAGAGAGAGAGAGAGAGAGAGAGAGAGAGAGAGAGAGAGAGAGAGAGAGAGAGAGAGAGAGAGAGAGAGAGAGAGAGAGAGAGAGAGAGAGAGAGAGAGAGGGGGGGGGGGACCCGACCCTTTAGGGAGGTTCACGTATTGCTCAGTTCTTGGGACTAGTGTAGTCGACTATGCCATCACTGACATGGACCCCTCCTTTCTAAGTGCATTCACTGTCAGGCAACAAACTTCCCTGTCGGACCACAATCAAATCACTGTGTTCCTGAAAAGAGGAAGTCAGGCAAGCAACACACAGACACAGCCCAGTAAGCTGTACAATCTGAATCAAACATACAGATGGGCTCCAAACAGCACTGAGGAATATATCAAAGCAATCAGTTCCACTGAAATAACTAACACTATTAACACTTTCCTCAACACTCTGTACCAACCTAATATGACAGGACTAAATCTGTCTGTTAATGACATCAATCAGATATTTGAAAAAGCAGCCACAATGGCAAATATTAAAAAGACCAAAAAGAAGATCAATCGGAAACAAAAACACACACAGTCATGGTTTGATTATGAATGTAAATCAATACGAACAAATCTAAGAAAATTATCTAATCAAAAACACCATCAACCACAAGACACAGACTTACGTCTGAGGTACTGTGAGACTCTAAAACACTACAAACACACCCTCAAACAGAAAAAACAAAAACACACAAACAAAACCCTCACAGACATTGCAAAATCTGTTGACCAAAATCAGTTCTGGGAAATGTGGAACAATTTAAACCCAACAAAACAACAAGAATTGACGATACAAAATGGAACAGTTTGGAAAAATTATTTTGAAAACCTTTATAAAGATATTCAACAAAAAGATCTAACAGATAAACAAAATTAAACTAGAGAAAAACAGAAATTACTTGAACAATCAATTAAAGATAACCAAAACACAATTGATGTTCCAATCACCCTACAAGAATTAACTAAGAAGCTGCAGGCACTGAATTCACAAGAGTGGAGACAAATTCGACCCCAACAACTACCGAGGCATCTGTGTGAGCAGTAACCTGGGGAAGGTATTCTGCAGTATCATTAACGCCCGGATACTGGCCTTCCTTACCGAACACGATGTCCTGAGTAAGAGTCAAATTGGATTCCTACCAAATCACCACACAACAGATCATATTTACACCCTACACACCCTAATAAACAAACATGTACACCAAAAAAATAAAGGCAAAATTTTCGCCTGCTTCATTGACTTTAAAAAAGCATTTGATTCTATTTGGCATGAAGGTTTATATTACAGAATTCTTCAAAGTGGTGTTGGGGGTAAAATCTATGATATAATAAAATCAATGTACACAGAAAACAAATGTGCAGTCAAAATTGGAAACAAAAGAACTTATTTCTTCACTCAGGGGCGGGGGGTGAGGCAGGGCTGCAGCCTGAGTCCAACACTGTTCAATATTTATATTAACGAGTTGGCTACGATGTTGGAGCAGTCTGCAGACCCCGGCCTTACTCTACACGACACAGAAGTGAAGTTCCTGCTCTATGCAGATGACCTGGTCCTGCTGTCACCCACAGAGCAGGGGCTGCAGCGGAACCTGGCACTGCTGGAGCAGTACTGTCAGACCTGGGCCCTGGCAGTAAACTTTAAAAAGACCAAAATAATGATTTTTCAAAAAAAGGCCAGAACTCAGGGAAACAGATACCACTTCACCCTAAACAACACTACACTAGAACACACCTCAGACTACACTTACCTGGGCCTGACTATCAGTGCGTCAGGGAGCTTTAACCTAGCAGTGAATGCACTAAAGGAAAAAGCCAGAAGAGCTTTCTATGCCAATCAAAAGAAGATTCTATAAAATAAATATTCCAATCAAAATATGGCTACAATTAATTGACAGTGTCATCCAGCCCATTGCGCTGTATGGTAGTGAGATATGGGGTCCACTCAGTCAACAGGACTACACTAAATGGGACAAACACCCAATCGAAACCCTGCATGGTGAACTATATATATATATATATTGTAACGGCCCGGCACTCACTTGGGTTCGTTGCCCCTTTAAAATCACGACCCAGGACACAAGAAATTGAGTTTTTCAGCGCTGTCGCGCTAATTTTTAATAAACACACAAAAATTAAACAAAACGAAACAAAACACCTAGCTCCGTTTTGAGCACTAACTAAACGTTTCATGCAGGTCCCTGACTAGCTCGCAGGACGGCTAAGCCGTTTACCTGTCATAAAAACTAAAACCACACAGGTTTAACACAGCACTTACAGTTCGGACTGCTCGGAAACAGAGCACGTCTTCTGTCTCCTTCTACTCAGCAGCCCCGTGCAGCCAAGCTGCACGTCTCAAATACCTCGCGCCTGGCATTAATTTACAATAAATATCCGGTGCGGGTGATAATTAAACAATAAAACAATTAAACAATTAAACAAAATGTGCATACGCACATGTTTTCTTTTAACCCCCTCCCTGATGTGTTACTATATATATATATATATATATATATATATATATTTACAGGGCTAGCTCAAGAACACGACTCATTTCACTGGTATTAGAATCTGCTTAACAAGGCTTATTGTGATGTCCACCCCATTACAGAGGGATATGCTATAACTACGGGTCTACTTAAATCGCGTTAAATTTACGTATTTTTCACGGGTATGTTGCGGAATAAAATTAGGATTTCGCGGACATGTTTAAACATTAAATAAACCTAAGTAGACAGTATTTCAGAACACTATAAAGCCTAAAAATAGTGGTACTTGCTTCATTTCTAAAACAGAGTGCTGTCATTTGTTAAAGGCGAGTATGCAGCATCCCCCTGCAGTTGACTTGCCCATACATTGAGACTGCACGTTCTGCATCCACTGAATTGGTTGGAAGTTAAGGGAAAGCTATGCCAAGTTATACAGATGTGGAAATCGATTAGAAACAGCCCAAAAACTCGGTTACACAAGGGCATCTGGAATACTTTAATAAAGGCAATGTATGCAGCACATTCGTTGTCATGTCACATCCACTCGTTTATTTTATTAGTACCGAGTCAAAACAAAGAAGACATGGCTATTCGGGTCTAAAATTCAAACTGTAAGCAGCAGGTTGAAGCGAGGTGGCTGTGCTGGATCGTCTTAGTATTGATTTAACTTGCAGACAGGAATACTTCTTGTCTGCGCTGACTTTCCAGTTTGGTTTCTGAAAGCTGCTGTTTATTTTACGTTCTGTTCAGCCACCTCTGGTAGCCTTTTGTTTAATGCGTGATTCTGGAGCTAAATAGCGAGCGATCGTATTATCTCCAAATACACATTAAGATATGGAAAACAATTACCTCAGTCTGCATGTAGTTTCTCTGTGAAATATATTAAAACGATCATCAGCCGAAATATACTTTGCTTTTTTTGTCGTCCATATCTACTATTTTCCCTCCAATGCTGAAAACTAGATTTTAGCAACCTAAATCAAAACAATGCAGCACCTTTGTCCCGCCCCCTCCTGCACAGTACAGGTCACATAAAAGCAGTAAAGACGCACTAATAGGCTGAAAACTTTGTCATTTGAATAGTAAATAAGAACGTTAACTGCTTTGGAGAATTTTTTTTGTAAATGTTACTTGTGGACATTTTTGTTTGTTTGTTTGTTTTTTTGCTTAAGTGCAATGCACACGGGACGGCGAAGGAATCAAAAAGGGCTATCTAAACAAGGAAGATATGTAGTTTGCATCGCTTGCGTTGTGCAGTAGTTCATTTAAACACGTTTTCTTTTTTTCCTCTCTGTACTTGTTTGTATGCATTGGCCCCTAAGAGGTGAATTTCGCGGTGATCCCTCAATTTCACGATTTCCGCGAAATCAGCGAAATCGCGAATTAGGTAGGTCCCTAGCTATAACCCTTGTCAAATTCAATGGCAGCTCAGCAGTCTCTATGAGATGACAATCTCATTATTTGAAGCTTAATGTATTTCACTTATTTTAAATTTGCAATATGGAATAATCTAGTCAATAGGAAATTAGGGAGAATGGTGATTGGCTGCCAGGGCCAGGGGGCTCGTGGGGGCAGAATGGGTTGGGGTGTTTGATGAGCGAGTTACACAGGTCCACCATCGGGTGGGGGGTTGGCGTTGTGGACATGTAAAGCATTTTTACCCCTAATAACCCCTTAAACCACAAGGAAGTCATTGAAGTAAGGGATTCAAACTACTTAATAACCCCTGAACTCACAGTGAAGGTGAAATAAACACTCTTAGAACGTGCACAGAGCACCCCTTACTGTGCCCTTAAAATGAGTCCATTGTGAATTCAATAATAAAATGAATATAATATTGAGGAGACAGCGAAGGGTTCCATAGAGAGGCACTATAAGAGCAATGCAATTGCTCTGTGAAGGGGCAATGGCTGCAAAATGGCAATGCTAAGAGACTGCTTTTTTATATTTTTGTTTTTTTTAATGAGAACATATTCACTGGTCTCTGCAAGTTCATCATAACAAATGTATAAATATATATTTTTTATTTAATACTTGTGGACAGGATTGCCCAAAAAACAGGGGTTTAAAATTCTTAACAGCTGTGTGAGCTTAATATCCAAATAATTTCATAAACATACTTTGTTAAGAGCTTCCACTTGAGACAGCGACTCTCTCTGGAAATGTTTTATCAGCAAAAACACAGGCCGCATCCTGACAAGTGAACAGCCATCATTTAACAGGAAGGGACCGCACACGAACGCTGACCCAAATTAAACTAATGGTGCCCAGTCGGGAGGTGGGTGGAGAGCCCAGGACTCAGTCATGTGGAAGGCCGGGTTCTGTCTGGCTGGCTATCTCCCTCACACTTCCGATTACAAGTGAGCAATTTTATCACAGAGGGACTCTGTTAAACAGCCTGCTGATTCTGAGAAAACAGCCATACCCTAACGGGGAGACACAGAGAGCAGGGATGCACACAATCCCTGCGGTTGTCTGCTTGAGCTCACCAGGGCCTGGCCAGCAGGGTGTCCTGTGGCGCGATGAGGAGAAACAGTCCCCACCGGATTTGTCTTAACTTCAGCATAAAAAAAGACAAATTACAGGGTTATACTTGACTCCTTCACCTAGCTTTCTGCTGTGTTGTATGTATTTCTGCAATACATTTTTCAACATAAAACATGAGGAGGCTGTGTGGTCCAGTGATTAAAGAAACAGGCTTATAACCACGAGGTCCCCGGTTCAAATCCCACCTCAGCCACTGACTCATTGTGTGATCCTGAGCAAATCACTTAACCTCTTTGTGCTCCATCTTTCGGGTGAGATGTAATTGTAAGTGACTCTGCAGCTGATGCATAGTTCACACACTCTCGTCTCTGTAAGTCGCCTTAGATAAAGGCGTCTGCTAAATAAACTAATAATAATCGCGATTGTTTTTATTAACATACCCCTGGTCATAAATCAGTTTTGACCAGTTATTTTCATTTCACATCGGTTAGGCTTCAGGTCTTCCCATCAAAATGTCTTCTGAATTCACATTGGCAGGTGAAATCCAACCTGTTCAATCAGAAGCATTTCATTGGTTCCTGACTCCTCTCCCAAAGTTCAGCATTTTGATTGGTTCATCTGTCCTACCTGCTCACTGTGCCACAGTTACAGAAGGATGGGACAGGTTTATGAATACAAGCCCCATATAATGGCAGTAAATAAATTAATCTGTTATTGTTGTGGGTTAGGGTGGATTAAGTACCTGTTATAAAATCTAGCGAGAACTCTGCACCCCAAAGCAACACAACAGTGTTTAGATGGAAAGCAGATTTCACTGTCTAGGTTAAAGTGTTCTGTGTGCCAATGTCTTCTGCACATGCTGAGTACAAACATTAACACTGATATGGATGGAGGTACACCCCTTGTACATCTTGCATCTTCACTCTAACCAGGCTGGGTCTGGAAAGCAGGTGTTGTGATTACACAGGGCTTGTTATGCATATTCATAAACCTATTCCCATCCCTCTGAACCTGTGCAGGAGTGAGCAGGCAGGACACATGAACCTGTTCCGGAGCAGGCAGGACACATGAACCTGTTCCCATCCCTCTGAACCTGTGCAGGAGCAGGCAGGACACATGAACCTGTTCCCATCCCTCTGAACCTGTGCAGGAGCAGGCAGGACACATTAACCTGTTCCCATCCCTCTGAACCTGTGCAGGAGCAGGCAGGACACATGAACCTGAACTGGGCAGACAAAGTGTAAGGTACTGCACACAGGCAATAAAAATGCACATTATAAATATCATATGGGAGATACTGAAATTGAAGAAGCAATCTATGAAAAAGACCTAGGAGTTTATGTTGACTCAGAAATGTCTTCATCTAGACAGTGTGGGGAAGCTATAAAAAAGGCCAACAACATGCTCAGATATTGTGAGAAGTGTTGAATTTAAATCAAGGGAAGTAATGTTAAAACTTTACAATGCATTAGTAAGACCTCACCTAGAATATTGTGTTCAGTTCTGGTCACCTCGTTACAAAAAGGATATTGCTGCTCTAGAAAGAGTGCAAAGAAGAGCAGACAGGCTAAAAGAATGGAATCTATTCAGTCTTGAACAAAGAAGACTACAAAATATAAAAAATATATCTTAAAAACAAATTATATTCAATAAACCACTAGGGGAGCACTAAGAATATGAACTGCACATTCTGGATGCTAGAGAGTGACTTTCTCCTAACTGAGGAGATTCAGGAGAAGCGGGATCTCCCAGGGCTGGCCTTGTAGGAGTTGGCACAGGGTCAAAAACCAGATTCTCCTGGACCACCGGGGGACCACTAGGAGAACTGTCTCCTTTTCTAACCGGACCTTCTCTAGGAAGTCCGGGAGCATTGTAAAGGAGCGTCCTGGGCCACTCCTGGGGTAGGGCGTCAATGCAGAGTGGACCGCCTAAGCGGTGAGGGAGTACCACAGGGGGCAGTGTGTCGAGGCGAAGACATCGACCTGCCCCTTCCCGAACCGTTCCAAAATATGCTCCACCACCTGAGGATGAGGATTAGCAAGATGAGCTGAATGGCCTCCTCTCGTTTGTAAACTTTCTTTTGAGGGTGGAGCCGCCACTCCGACAGATGCATACCCTCCCTTGAGAGGAGGTCTGCTGACCAGTTCGTCACTCTGGCAAAATGCGTCGCCCGTAGGGACAGCAGGTTCTGTTGGGCCCAAGTCAGGAGCTGGAAGGCAATGCGATGCAACCCTGGGGACAACCCTGTCAAGACCAACACATGTGCCCCTTGAAGCACTGGGAGAACGTGCTGAAGGGCAAGGTAAACCAACTGCAACTCCAGCATGTTTATGTGCAGGGATGTCCAACGGCCCGACCAGGTGCTGCGGACTCTTCTGCTTTCCCAGACTGCACCCCAACCCTAGTTGGAGGGGTCCGTTGTCACCACCTGACGGTTCACCACTGCTCCCATCCGCACGCCTTCACGCAGGTGAGAGGCCCGCCTCCACCAGTGCAGGGCTGCCGAACACGAGCGAGACACTGTCAGCTGACGGTGTCTGTTGTGCTTTGGATGCAAGTGGAATGCATTGAGCCATGCCTGCAGCGGGCGCATGCAAAGTAAGCCCAGTATGTTTGCTGATACGGCTGCGGCCTCGCCAAATGCTCTGTCACAATCGCCGTGTGGGCCACAAATCAACTGGGAACAAATCAACCAGTCGTCGAGGTAGTTCAATACTCTGATCCCCTGCAACCGCAAGGAGGCCAAGATAGCATCTACGCACTTTGAAAACATACGAGGAGCTAATGAGAGGCTGAACGGCAGCACGGAAAACTCGTAAACATTCCCCTGAAAGGCGAAGTGGGGGTACTTCCTTTGCACTGTACGGATGGGAATGTGGAAGTAAGCGTCCCGTAAGTCCACGGTGGTAAACCAGTCGCCCGGCCGGATGGACTGGAGAATGTGATGGTGAGTCAGCATTTGGAACTTCACCTCCTTGAAAAATTTGTTGAGGAGTCTCAGGTCTAGGATGTACCAAGGCCGGAGGTGTAACTCGGAAGTCACAGGCTCAGGCAGCGGGGCTTCCCATAGTATGCCATCCATATAGGCGGTCAGGATACCCGACATGTTTGCTAGGCAAGTCACCTGTGCATCCGCTGCATAAGCCAGCTTCAGGTGTGTCTCCGTGACCCTGCACTGTGGGTTTGGGCACGCAGGGTCCTTGGGTAAGCCCCCCACTGGAGGAGCCTTGACCAAGGCTGCAATGGTGGAATCCATTGGGGGAACTCCCCCCCTCCCCCCCCCAGGCCCAGCTTCTCCGGCGCTGAGGCAGGCGATCCCAGGAGGAACGCACCTCCTCCATGAAATCTGGGAACGCTGGGAAGGGCTGAAGGTGGGGAGCCGCAGCCTGCGTCCAGAACACGAACAGGCATGGCTCAGCCGCTGTCGTCCACGGCCCCATCAGTGCCGACATGGAGCTCGAAAGTGGGGGCACACTAGCCTCCAAGGCAATCTCGGAGCTAAGCTCTGCCTCAGCTGCCATCTCGGTTGGAAAAGAGTCCTCACCCCAGGAGGCCGCTATTGAAAGCCATCCGTGCGGGCAATTCCAGCTCACCCTCAGCTCCCCTAGGGGAGACAGGAGCTGGTACTGGAGATGGAGCTGCGGCCGGAGCAGCAGGAGCCTGCTGCCGTGCCAATAACTCCAGGACCTGGGCCATCTGTGCCTTAAGGTCCATTATGTCCCTCGTCTGCCTGGAACGCTAACCCGCTTCGCTTGCGGAGAAGCGGAGTGGCTATGAGGGGATGGCAACTGATCCTGTGCACAGGGAATCCCCTGCGAGGGGCTCTGGGACACACCACCCTGCACGAAGTGCAAGACACGGGAGCACTTAAGCACTGTGTGTACTGAGGTACCGAAGCACCGAAGAGCTCTTTCAAAAACACACTCAGTTTAGTAATACAGAAGATTACCTTACCATAGGTGAGAAGTAAAAGAGAAAATGGTCTCCACGGGTTGACTGTTTAATCCCTTGGTGGGTGGGACTGAGGACATCATCCCACGGAGGGGCCTATCAGAAGCTCTCAGCGTGTTGCTTCTCAGTGTCCTATTCACTTATTGTTACACCTTTTTTCCCTAAATAATTGGTAGATATTCTCTTACTCCTGATAGTCAAAATTTGCAGACACCCCCTAGCAAACCTTTTGAATTTACTTTAGTATTTGTATAATATATGTTGTATTTGTGTAATCTTCACCAAACAAGAATGTTGAAAAGGCCTTTTGGCTAGGCCTTGAAGAAAGATAAAAACATTCACAGCAGAAAATGTTAGCGCTTGCCAATGGACAGTGTTCTCTCTTTGTGCCTTCCAGTCTGCATGTCCTCTAAGCAAATTAAATATGCCAAATATTTTACAAGGAGTTTGTTCATACATATTTATAAAGCTCAGAGCTTGATATTCATTATTTCAACTGAAAGGGTCACCTTTATGCTGAAAAAGAGACATAAGTAAAGGGAATTATTTATTACCAGGACAGCTTGGTTAGATGATATTATTATTATTATTATTATTATTATTATTATTATTATTATTATTATTATTATTATTATTATTATTATATTATTCAGTGTCCCTTTATACCACAGCTTGAATCCCAGCATGTGAATTAATTCTGTGCAACCCTGTGCTCACATATTACATTTAACCAGCACGTGAAGTGATTTGTGCCCTCCTCGTGCCTAAATACAAATCTACATTTTTAAATACACGTGAAACCCGTTTATATCCCGTGTACCAATGACTATACACCAACATTAACACACGCACGCAACATACAACACATAATATGCACACAGGGGCAGGGCACATTGCCACACTCACCGACTAAGAACATAAGAACATAAGAAAGTTTACAAACGAGAGGAGGCCATTCAGCCCACCTTGCTCGTTTGGTTGTTAGTAGCTTATTGATCCCAGAATCTCATCAAGCAGCTTCTTGAAGGATCCCAGGGTGTCAGCTTCAACAACATTACTGGGGAGTTGGTTGGTGTAAAAAAGTGCCTCCTATCTTCTGTTCTGAATGTCCCTTTATCTAATCTCCATTTGTGACCCCTGGTTCTTGTTTCTTTTATCGGGTCAAAAAAGTCCCCTGGGTCAACATTGTCTATACCTTTTAGGATTTTGAATGTTTGAATCAGATCGCTGCATAGTCTTCTTTGTTCAAGACTGAATAGATTCAATTCTTTTAGCCTGTCTGCATACGACATGCCTTTTAAACCCGGGATAATTCTGGTTGCTCTTCTTTGCACTTTTTTTAGAGCAGCACTCAGCTCCTAGTTCAGGCCCTGGTACTGTCCCGCCTTTACTACTGCAACTCCCTCCTGGCCAGCCTCCCTGCCTCTGCTATCCGTCCACTCCAGCTCATCCAGAACTCTGCTTCTCGCCTTGTCTTTTCCCTTCCTCGTTTCTCCCACACTACACCGCTGCTCCACTATCTGCACTGGCTCCCTATCTCTGCTCGTATCCAATTCAAAACTCTTTTACTCGCCTATAGCTGTCTTGACCTTTCTGCTCCCTCCTATCTCCAGACTATTATTTCTCCCTACACCCCCTCTCGCCCCTCCGCACCTCCACCACCGGCAGATTAGCTGTACCCCCCCTCCGCTTCCAGAGCCTGCTTCTTCGCCATCCTTGCCCCTCAGTGGTAGAATGACCTACCCACGGATATCAGGACTGCTCAGTCCCTGACCACCTTCCGGCGCCTCCTCAAGACACACCTGTTCAAACAGCATCTGTAAACCTCACAACTCTCGACTACACTGGACTATATGGCACCTAATTTAACCAGTACTTGCATCAGCTTGCACTTGCACTGAACTGCGCCATACTATCACGGCAGTGTGACAGGTATAGTATTGTATTTCACAGAATGTGCACGGAACTATTTTATAAATTACAGATTTTTTTATTTTAAATCATCAAAATGAACGTCAAAGTTATTCAACCACTTTACAATAGCTTGTGAAATGGTGTTGTAATTAACAGCCTGCAGGTAAAGTGTATCTTCAAGGACAGCTTTCAGTTCTATGTGTTTTCACCATTTAGGCCTTGTAACACATACTGATCTCAGGCATCAGTTGACTCTTCAGTGACCACTGACAAGCAACCAGACCATTTGACCAATTCCATAATCTCCTGCTTGTGATACTCGACAACTTTAGGTCTCAGTATTCATGTCTCAGCTGGGCTGATGAAGGAATCACTCCACCATTTGTTACACTCAGTCTGGAGAATTTACGTAACTTTTGGTTGTCCAATTTTTCTAGAAGAATATTTGTGCAAACAAACGCCTCTGCCAGGTCAGAAAAGTGAACATAGTACCCTGTTTTGGCCTCTTTACACTGGCTCCCTGCAGTATAGAATTGATTTTAAGATTTTGCTGTTAGCTGACAAGGCCCTGAATGGATTAGCACCTATTTATTTGCAGGAGTTACTGACCCTGTATCTTCCAAACTGCACTCTGAGATCACAGGATGCAAGCTGCTGGTTATTCCTTGGGTCAACAAAAGCAACACGGGACGTAGGGCTTTTTCATGTAGAGCTCCTAAATTATGGAATGCTCTGCCTTCATTTGTGAGGGAAGCTGGGACCGTTACAGTTTGCAAGTCAAGACTAAAAACGTACTTTTAGAAAATGACTTTCTTATCTTAGTGAGTTTTAATGTAATTATAAAATGACTGATTTTGTATTATTATTATGTTTATTTGTCATGCTATACAAATGTATTGTGGTTTGTTATTTTTTCTGTTATGTACTGTACAGTGCTTTGTGATGCTTTTGTATAAAAGGCGCTATATAAATGCAATAAATAAATAAATAAATAATAGTGTTTTGTGCTTCACGGTTTTCAGTGTACTTTTGGAACATAGAAGTCACTTTTTTTGTTTCTTTGCAAGTAAAGCAGTCGCAGTACTGCTCTGGATTTCCTCCTTTCTCTTTCGGTGAATACTTGAATCTAAATGCCTGTCAACAGCCGATTCTAGGTAGTGATCTACAGTAACATTGCAGGATGTACAGAAGAGCTTACCTCCATCGCTGTGTAAAACTCCTGCTGGATACTGCTTTACATGATCACATTTTTAGCCTTTTTAGAGACATCCATTTTCTTGTTTATAGTGTGTACTATTTTAATTTCCAGCTAAGATAGCATATACTCACATGACATAATCACTGCACAGCACTGTGTGCATGGCGAATAGGACACGCAGGCACACAGCAGAGCTGTACAGGTTAGTTAATGTGATTTTTTTTGTAAGAAATGCAAACAATAATTATGAAATATGCGGTATAAGCAAACAGCTTTAATATAAGTTTAACTGCTCTTCGTCAAACCCGCTCTTAAATGTAATTATTTACTGTATTCTTTATTTT
Source organism: Acipenser ruthenus (assembly GCF_902713425.1). Lineage (NCBI taxonomy): Eukaryota > Metazoa > Chordata > Actinopteri > Acipenseriformes > Acipenseridae > Acipenser > Acipenser ruthenus. The sequence continues at coordinate 12,041,196 of NC_081206.1, read as the reverse complement.
GCTCTTATTTGAATTTGGTATTTTTTGCTACTGATTTTATTGTACTTTACAACTGCTCTTATCTGTAATGGATAAGGGTGTCTGCTAATAAATAAATAAATTAATTAATTAAGAAGAAGAAGAAGAAGAAGAAGAAGAAGAAGAAGAAGAAGAAGAAGAAGAATGTGTTTGTGAACAGGGAATGTTTGAATGTCATTGATCCTCTGACATCTAAACGTATCTCCTGTATCCTAGGACACAATGTAGGGCTGCTTATTACAATGTCAGAGTCAAAATAAAGCAGCATTTTAATAAAAATTTTGTGTATTTCCTAGAAAACAGTATCAGGAAAATATTGAATAGTAGACAAAAATCGGGTATAAATCAGTAAAAACCTACATTTTTCCTGTAATTTTTGGGCAAATTTCGGAATATAATCTATATTTGTATTCAACAGTCTGGGACCCTTTATACAAAAATATTGATTAATATAGAATAACTTGTTTTCCATAGCCCATCACTTTCACTTGAAAGGTCCGTTCTTATCTGAACAGCAAATGCATTTATGTATATTAATACGACATCTTGAGCACTTCACTCAATGACGATCCTCTCTCACAATGCCAAGGTCAGCCTCTTTCCTGTATCATTCATTTAGAAACAGTGTGCTTGTCTAACCGAGAGAGCCCATGGTTCCTCCTCACATCACATTCAGAACAGACCTGACCCACACGTGTACAGTCACAGATACTCGGGATGCCTTGCATGCAGTCATGTTCTCTTGGAATCCCCGCGAGACAGATGTTCTGGTTAGCTCTTGCCACTAATAAGGGGCAGCTTGTTAAAGGGGACAGCAGTAGCAAGGCAGTCAGTGCTTCTGCTTTACAGTGTAGGGTCAGTGGCAGGTATGAGATGATGACATTACTATTGGTAGAATGATAGGTAACTCAGACAATAGCTTTAGTTATTCACATATACGGGACAACTGGCTGTAGACCCTTATAAAAGTGTACCATTTTAAAAGCATAACAAAGTGTAATAAGCATAGTATAGGCCAGATAGTTATGCTAAAGCATAATAAAGATGGCAAACCATGGTGCCTGAACTGAAATTGAACTCAATGTAAACCATGTTCCTTCAACACAGCAATCCCCACAGAGCTCCTCCGATCACTTGAGCTCACTGTGCGCCTGGCCACTCAGGGACCCCTGCGCTCCCCTGACTGTGTGACTCACCCTGCACACCACAGGGCCGTGCCTTTACCAGGGGAGACTCTCGGGGACCCCTGCGCTCCCCTGACTGTGTGACTCACCCTGCACACCACAGGGCCGTGCCTTTACCAGGGGAGACTCTCGGAGACTCCTGCACTATCAACATTATCTGAAAGTAACTAGAAGTAAAGTCCAACTCTATATGATATTTATCAGATGCATCTAGAAAAGCCAATATTCAGGTGGTAAAAAATGTGATTCATACAATGAATGGCTCCCTTACCTCCCACAAAGCCCTGTTTCAGATTCAAGTCACAGTGTTCCTTTTTCCAGCTTTGTGCCATAGATCAAAAGCTGCGTTGAACTTCCTTGACATCTAGTCATCTGTAATTAAAAGGGATGTGTATTATCTTTCAACAACAAGATGCTGTGCTTTCTATCAGTGTGTGTTGGCAGCCATTCCAAGTGTTCTGTGACTTCGAAATCTCTTCTAAATCCACGATGGATCATCTCTGCAGTATCAGAGGGAGCTCTTCAAATTATGTTGACATGGAACTGAAAAAAGGGGCATTTGAATGATAAAACTGTTATGGTCAGAATAAAAAAGGTAAAGGTAAAAATATAGGTAAGCACTGTAAAACACAGACAGGTATGGCAAGCCATTGTAAACTATGGTAAATGCAATAGTTTACAAAAGGGAATTATTCTGTAGTCAAAAAGACTCAAAGCAGATTACTTAAATATTTACTTTTTTTATGAAATGGTAATAATACATAATTAAGTTTTCTCTATTGGTTATGTTTGTGAAAGTAATTGTATCTAAATAAATTATTCGCTACCTCTTACCACTCTTGCCCACTAGCTTCATAGGTTTCAATTTGAAACTTGAGCTCTGGTCCTAAACTAGTTCTCTGCCTTATTCTTGGGATCTCTGTTCCACTTCCTGGCCACTTCACCCCAGCAGTGTCTTCAGGGCAGCCTTAAAGAAGGCCAGTCAAGAGAGGAAGCAGCTCGATGGTGAATGGCAAGAGGCTGTTGAAGGGGTGGAGGGGGGTTCACCGACCTAGGAAGTGCAAGCATACCTGAAAGTAAGTAACTTAGAACTGCACTGCTAATGTTATTCTTTACCAGGTTTTTAGCAAATCAAAAAGATAGGAGGGTTGTCAAAAAATATGTACTGGAAAAAAAAACAGTACTTGAAAAATTGCTGACACAGAGCCCATCTCGTCTGTATCACTTGAAAAATCGTTGACACAGAACCCATCTAATCTGTATCACTTGAAAAATCGCTGACACAGAGCCCATCTCATCTGTATCACTTGAAAAATCACTGAAACAGAGCCCATCTCGTCTGTATCACTTGAAAAATCGCTGGCACAGAGCCCATCTTGTCTGTATCACTTGAAAAATCGCTGCCACAGACACCATCTCGAATGTATCACTTGAAAAATCGCTGACACAGAGCCCATCTCGTCTGTATCACTTGAAAAAATCACTGACACAGAGCCCATCTCATCTGTATCACTTGAAAAATCGTTGACACAGAACCCATCTAATCTGTATCACTTGAAAAATCGCTGACACAGAGCCCATCTCATCTGTATCACTTGAAAAATCACTGAAACAGAGCCCATCTCGTCTGTATCACTTGAAAAATCGCTGGCACAGAGCCCATCTTGTCTGTATCACTTGAAAAATCGCTGCCACAGACACCATCTCGAATGTATCACTTGAAAAATCGCTGACACAGAGCCCATCTCGTCTGTATCACTTGAAAAAATCACTGACACAGAGCCCATCTCATCTGTATCACTTGAAAAATCGCTGACACAAAGCCCATCTCGTCTGTATCACTTGAAAAATCGCTGACACAGAGCCCATCTCGTCTGTATCACTTGAAAAATCGCTGGCACAGAGCCCATCTTGTCTGTATCACTTGAAAAATTGCTGACACAGACCCCATCTCGACTGTATCACTTGAAAAATCGCTGACACAGAGCCCATCTCGTCTGTATCACTTGAAAAAATCACTGACACAGAGCCCATCTCATCTGTATCACTTGAAAAATCGCTGACACAAAGCCCGTCTCGTCTGTATCACTTGAAAAATCACTGACACAGAGCCCATCTTGTCTGTATCACTTGAAAAATCACTGACACAGAGCCCATCTCATCTCTATCACTTGAAAAATCGCTGGCACAGAGCCCATCTCGTCTGTATCACTTGAAAAATCACTGACACGGAGCCCATCTCGTCTAATGAACTAATGAAACAGCACAAAGCTGGAGTGGATGACTGATGTTCAGACCTCATGAAATATTGAACTTTCTGCCTCTGCTTGGCCAGCTGTAAACCTACACAGTGATGGAAAAAAAAATAAAAGTGACTGCTCAAAGTGTTTTGAAATGAGTTAAATAGAGTGGAACTCATGGTCGCTTTGAAATGGAGTTACTGTGAGGAGAGCAGCCCTCCTAATGAATATGTAGCTGTGTTTACAGTGATCACTTTGAAATGGAGTTACTGTGAGGAGAGCAGCCCTCCTAATGAATATGTAGCTGTGTTTACAGTGATCACTTTGAAATGCAGTTACTGTGAGAAAAGCAGCCCTCCTAATGAATAAGTAGCTGTGTTTTCACTTCCCTTGCCTTTGTATTTGGTTCACTGTCATTACGACTGGATTGGTGTTTTTAATGCAGACAATGATCCGCAACACTTGACACAGAATAAAGATTGAAGCAAATGTACTGGAACTAAGACTATCACTGCACACAATGGGGGCTGCTTTAGCTCCAGTAGACTGCGCTTGTTCTTCACTAATTACTCATTGTAACACAAAGATGCACTGAAGTAGAACAACTTGCTGAAAGTGAAGGAAGAGGACATGAATGTTTGAGTAATTGGAGCTCACACAATCATGTCATAAATCGGACCTGGTCTCAGTGTGCAATTCTGAAGGGACAACATGTTATAGCACACATTCATTTTCATTTGAAAGGAACAGTCTCAGTTTCCATGCCTTCAGGAAATCTGTCACTCTCACACTTCTAGGTCATTTCACCTCAGCCAGATTCAAAGCATGTTACTGGCTGAAAACATGTCCGTCAACGGTGTAAGCAACTTGTGGGTTAATGACAGGAAAGAAGCCGTGGAAGGGGTGGGGACAGTTTCACCCTGCAGGTGACCAAGGAAGTGCAGCACATTCTTTACCCTAGTGCAGTACCAGAGAGCATGCTTTCAATACAAAACCATGTTTACTGTAACCAGACAGACAGACAGGATCACTGAACAAGGGTCCCCATTCTGAATGAGGGCCCCGAGTCATGTACGCTGTTTTAACCAGAAAAAGAAAGAAAAATTACACCCATTAATAATATATGGTAGACCCTGATATTGATGTGATACAGCCATCTGTATTTCTTTCTACCAGATGGAAATGAACATTAAAATTAACAATATTGTACTGTTCCTTATGAAAATTAACTATATTTTATAATATATTAAGATCAATATATTATCATATATTTCATAATGTATGTGTTGTAAAATATTTAATATATTTTGCCATATACAAATTATTGCTGTTTTCATATATTTTAGTTTGAAAAAATATATTGTGAAATATAAGGTACTATATAACCCAATATATTGTTACATATATTTACATATGTACTTTATATTAAAAAATATACTCATAAATATGCTGTAATATATTATATAATATATGCACATCTATACTATAGATATATTTACAATATAAAGATAAGTATATTATTAAATATTATGGCTGTCAATTAATCGCAGTTGACCCTCTCAGCATATTCATTCCCTGCAGCACTTTTTTAATAGACTTGAGGGCATGCCGCGCAATAAGTGCAGTCATCATTTCAATAGAAAGTTAGTCACGAAACTGCATTGTGGAGCAAAGCACTAGAAGTGAAGGACTTATGAATAGGAATTTTTTTTAAACTTTCTGACAGTTTATTAGATAGAAAAACTGTTACTTGTATCTGTTAGTTCCAGTATCATCTAGTGCATCTAGTCTGCTGTACCACAGTGACATTATTGACTACAGGAGCCCCTCCCCCACTCCTACAGCCCCTCCCACTACTGACAGTGACATTACTGACTGCAGGAGCCCCTCCCCCACTCCTACAGTCCCTCCCACTACTGACAGTGACATTACTGACTGCAGGAGCCCCTCCCCCACTCCTACAGCCCCTCCAACTACTGACAGTGACATTACTGACTACAGGAGCCCCTACCCACTCCTACAGCCCCTCCCACTACTGACAGTGACATTACTGACTACAGGAGCCCCTCCCCCACTCCTACAGCCCCTCCCACTACTGACAGTGACATTACTGACTACAGGAGCCCCTCCCCACTCCTACAGCCCCTCCCACTACTGACAGTGACATTACTGACTACAGGAGCCCCTCCCCACTCCTACAGCCCCTCCCACTACTGACAGTGACATTACTGACTACAGGAGCCCCTCCCCACTCCTACAGCCCCTCCCACTACTGACAGTGACATTACTGACTACAGGAGCCCCTCCCCCACTCCTACAGCCCCTCCCACTACTGACAGTGACATTACTGACTACAGGAGCCCCTCCCCACTCCTACAGCCCCTCCCACTACTGACAGTGACATTACTGACTACAGGAGCCCCTCCCCACTCCTACAGCCCCTCCCACTACTGACAGTGACATTACTGACTACAGGAGCCCCTCCCCACTCTTACAGCCCCTCCCACTACTGACAGTGACATTATTGACTGCAGGAGCCCCTCCTCCACTCCTACAGCCCCTCCCACTACTGACAGTGACATTACTGACTGAAGGAGCCCCTCCCCCACTCCTACAGCCCCTCCCACTACTGACAGTGACATTACTGACTGAAGGAGCCCCTCCCCCACTCCTACAGCCCCTCCCACTACTGACAGTGACATTACTGACTGAAGGAGCCCCTCCCCCACTCCTACAGCCCCTCCCACTACTGACAGTGACATTATTGACTGCAGGAGCCCCTCCTCCACTCCTACAGCCCCTCCCACTACTGACAGTGACATTACTGACTACAGGAGCCCCTCCCCAATCCTACAGCCCCTCCCACTACTGACAGTGACATTACTGACTGAAGGAGCCCCTCCCCCACTCCTACAGCCCCTCCCACTGCTGAAAGTGACATTACTGACTACAGGAGCCCCTCCCACTCCTACAGCCCCTCCCACTACTGACAGTGACATTACTGACTACAGGAGCCCCTCCCCCACTCTTACAGCCCCTCCCACTACTGACAGTGACATTACTGACTACAGGAGCCCCTCCCCCACTCCTACAGCCCCTCCCACTACTGACAGTGACATTACTGACTACAGGAGCCCCTCCCCCACTCCTAAAGCCCCTCCCACTGCTGAAAGTGACATTACTGACTACAGGAGCCCCTCCCCCACTCCTACAGCCCCTCCCACTACTGACAATGACATTACTGCATTACTGTATTGTATTATTAATATCATCATCATCATTAATATTATTGTGTTTGTGTGCGGACGGATGAAAGCCATCCAACGTTATTGTTTATTATTAGAGCCTGGCGAAAAGCCGGTCTTGTAAAATCTAGTCGGCGTGGATGGGGTTAAACCCCCATCCCGATAAAGCCTTAATAAAGTAATAGAGCCTTAATAAAGTAATTGTTTAATGGGTAATTAAGGCCCCAGCCACAGATATAAAAGACCCACTCCAGGATCATAGAAGAGAGCGAAGGAGAGTAAAGAGCGAGAGAGAATGCCAGGAAGTGAACCCTGGTACTCGTTTTATAAAAAATGATTATTTGTTAGTGTTTATTTAGTTTTGGCCAATGTGCCTGTTTATTTTGTGTTTTGTTTAAACTGTTTGTTTTTGTGTTATTTATAAAAAGCTGAGCGCCCTTGCACCTCAGTGTGTCTGTACATTCTGTGTTTCTGTTTCATTTCCTGGTCTGACATCACCCTGCAGCCCTCACTGCCACAAGCTATATGTATAATGTTATAAACAATTTATTTACTTAAGGTGCTGATTTCCATCATGGATCAAAAAACAAACATTTCAATATGTTTTCCAGTATATTATAAATATATTGTATATATATATATATATATATATATATATATATATATATATATATATATATTGTAGAAAGAGCGGCGTCGCCTTTAAGAAATGGCGACGCCATTTGAAAAACTATACAACCCAGGAACCTTAGCTTTAATAAGGAAGGCGGGGTTTCTGGGTATAAAGGGAAGTGGAGCGGTACAGACGGGTGTGATCGGGGGAAGCACCGCCGTGCGTACTGCTGAAGAGGGCTTTGAGAATTGAAACTGTATTACGAGTTAGTGGAAGGTAAAGTGAACGTTTCGTTTTGAGTAAAGCGGTATTTTGTTTTACTGTGGCGTTTATCCTCTTTGTGAGGTAGTCTTTTGTTTTGTTAAAGTTTAATTTATTTTTATGAAATACCGGTCAAGAGACGCTGTTTACCGGTGACGAATTTAAAACAATTCCGCAGTTTCCGTGACGGTTGGGAACCGTCACAGCTGCCGTTTGTTTATGGGTGTTTGTTTGTCTCGGGACACAGAGGGAAGCGCGCATGAAGACGCAGCACAATTAGCGAACTGTAATAATAACAACGGAGGCAACAGCCTGGAGTTTTGGGACGTGGCTTGTATGGTACAGACAGGAACTGCAGTTTGCACAGGTGGGATACACAAATAAGGATATTGTGTTTGAACTCTGGGACACCCCCGTGTTTCTGTGAAGCACTGAGACATTGGTTGCAGGGGTTCACCCCCACAACCAGGATACAATTTCCATTTGCATTCTTGTGGATTATTACCAGTCTTACAGCGATACCCAGCTGTGGGTGTCCACGTTGTTCTTTCCTGTCACCTGTGTTTAAGGATACTCCAACAGGGGGAGGAGGATCTCTCTGTTCTTGTCTGTGTTTTAGCCAGTTCCAGCAGAGGGAGTCTGCGTTGTCCTGACCTGGGCTACAGAGACATTCCGGCAGTGGGCGTTCCTTCTTCTTACCTGTGTTGCAGCCAGACTCCAGCAGAGGGAGGCTGCGTGATTGTTACTGTGGGGCCGAGACTCCAGCAGAGGGCATCGGGTCCACACTTACCTGTGTAGCCGGAACATTCCACAGGGAAAGGACTTGCAAAGGCCTCGGCCAGCTGGACTTGGTACTGCTGAATCAGTTAGTGAGGGACGAAGAAGTGAGCTAGTTACTGACCCGTACAGGGCTTTACTCAACCCAGAAAAAGTGATAATTGGTGTAAATATTGTAAATAAAGAATTACTTACCTGAACCTTCATTGTGTCCGTGCCAGTCGGTGGAAGAAAAGGAGAGTCAGTTACGGGAGTACTCTCCTGATTTGTTACATTTGGTGTCAGAAGTGGGATTCTGACGACCGGAAAAATACTCCAGTCGGACCCACGAACAGCAACAAAATGGAAAACACCGACGCACTGAAATAGCCAGGAAATAGCCAGGAAATAGCCATGATAAAAGGGCGCTTGGACCAGTCTTCGCCAACACCTTTTGTGTCTACCATTCGACCCTCCCATGTCTTACAGAAGATGACGCGGGAGGATGATGTGGAGGCGTTTTTGTTGGCGTTTGAACGTACGGCCACCCGGGAGGGATGGCCAATTGAGAAATGGGCTGGAATTCTGGCCCCGTTTTTAGTAGGTGAAGCCCAGAAGGCATATCATGATCTGAGCCCACAGGAAGCTGAGAGTTACCCCCACTTAAAGGCCGAAATCCTGGCACGGGAAGGGGTGACCTCCGCTGTACGGGCACAGAAATATCATGCCTGGGGATATGCACCCGGGGTTCCACCCCGGTCGCAGATGTTCGACCTGATCCATTTGGCCACTAGGTGGCTCAGACCGGAGGTAAATAATGCCGAGAAAGTTATAGAGGTTCTAGTGATGGATCGGTATTTACGGTCTTTACCGGCCCCACTAAGGAAGTGGGTCGGACAAGGAGACCCCAGTACCATAAATGAATTCGTCGACCTCGTGGAGCGGCAGTTAGCCGCGGAGGAGCTTTCTCGTCAGCCCCAGATCCCCGCAACAAGGAGCCCGAAACCACCAGCTTGGGCATTAAGATCGGGTAAGCGACCGGCGATGCCGGAAAGGGGTGAAGAGCGGCCAGAGGTCGTGAAGGGACTGGGGACAATTGGGGGGTTGAGGCCCGAGGCACCAGGGTATGGCTATCTCAAGTGTTTTAAGTGTAATCAGATGGGCCACATTGCCAAGTATTGTAAAAATGAGGAAAAGATGGAGTGCAATGTGGTCAAGTATAGTGAAGCAGAAAACCACTTTTGTGGAAATATTATTGTTCCACGTCACCCGGTGGGGACGTACCCTTATCTAGTGTGGGTCACACTTAATGGGAAAAAGGCGGAGGCTCTCGCCGATTCAGGTAGCGCAATTACTTTAGTCACGCTTGATTTGTTATCAGACCACGTGCTAGATTATGACTTTAAAACAGGGGTTACTTGTATTCATGGGGATGTTAAACACTACCCAACTGCTGTAGTCTCCATTGGAATAGGGACCCAGGTTGTAGACTTAAGGGTTGGAGTAGTTCCCCACCTTCCCCACCAAGTAATCCTTGGCAGAAACGTACCAGGGTTTGATACCTTGGTGAAATTCAATAAGCCGAAGGTAACTACTGAGGACGGAAGTATGCCTCCTGAGAGCCCCCATGACATTTTCCCATTTATGGACCCAGATTTATTTGTTGAGAGTTATTGTGTGAAAGAAAGGAAGTCCCGCCGACAACGGCGACAAGAACGAGATTTAAAAACACAAAGCCTGATGGGGTTATCGACCAAACGCAATAGCAAGGGGGTATACACTCAGTGCAGCGAGACGGACATTTTAGCAGAAACAGGGGAAGTGGTAATGGGAAGTTCCAGGGAGGGGCCCTGGGAAAAGTGTCTTCAACTTCCCAGTGAAGACTTTGCTAGAGAACAGGAGCAGGACCCTACACTGGTGAATCTTCGGGAGAGGGTGGTATCCGTAAACGGTACTAGGGTAGAGAATGTTGTAATAAACCCACTTGAGCACTTTATCATAAAAAATGATCTACTGTATCGCTGCACCCTAATTAATCAAGAGCCCATAGAGCAGTTGTTGGTTCCACCGGCTTTTCAACCTCAGGTGTTGTATTTGGCCCATTCACACTTGTTTGGGGGGCATCTGGGGTCTGAAAAGACGTTGCAACGGATATTAAGGAGGTTCTATTGGTTGGGTGTTAGAAAGGCAGTGGACCGATATTGTAGGTCATGTCCAGAGTGTCAGCTGGCCAGCCCTAATCCAGGGTTACGAGCACCCTTGCAACCTCTACCTATTATCGAGGTGCCGTTTGAAAGGATAGCAATGGATTTGGTGGGGCCTTTAAATAAGTCAGCTCGAGGGCATGAATACATCTTGGTCATTTTAGACTATGCAACCAGGTATCCTGAAGCCATTCCGCTACGGAATACGGCGTCTAAAACAATTACAAAGGAATTAATACACTTGTTCTCTCGAGTAGGTATCCCGAAAGAAGTTTTGACGGACCAAGGCACCCCTTTTGTGAGTCAGTTGATGAAGGATTTCTGTACTACCTTGAAGGTTACCCCCATTAGAACGTCGGTATACCATCCTCAAACGGATGGGCTTGTGGAGAGGTTTAATAAGACCCTGAAATCAATGCTAAAGAAAGTAGCTTCCAAGGACGGGAGGGACTGGGACCTCCTGTTACCTTATTTAATGTTTGCGGTTAGAGAGGTACCACAGTCCTCGACTGGGTTTTCACCATTTGAACTATTGTATGGGAGACAGCCAAGGGGAATCTTGGATTTAGCAAAGGAAACATGGGAAGCCCAAAGGTCCACAGGACGTAATGTGGTCGAGTATATTTTACAGGTTCGTGAACGAATTGCAAAAATAACCCCCATAGTAAAAGCTCATATGGAGGAAGCGCAGGCACGCCAAGCAGGACAGTATAACAGAAGGGCGGTGCACCGTAAGTTTAGCCCAGGGGATAGGGTTATGGTGTTGGTGCCAACCCCGGAAAGTAAATTGTTTACTAAATGGCAGGGTCCATATGAGATAATAGCCCCAGTAGGAGAAGTTAATTATAAAGTAAGACAACCGGACAAGCGAAAGAAAGAACAAGTGTACCATATCAATCTCCTCAAACCATGGGTAGAACGGGAGGAGCTGGTAGCGTTAGTGGCTTTGGGGAAAGACAGCGGGAATAGACTGGAAGGTAGGTCAGTCAACATAGGACCCTTGCTTACACCCCAACAAATCCAGGAAGTGCAGCAGTGCGTAGAGGCTAATAAGGATGTGTTCTCCCCAGTACCAGGACGGACGACAGTTCTCCAACATGAGGTCCACACACCTCCCGGGGTGTGTGTCCGGGTGAGGTCCTATAGGATCCCGGAGGCCCAACGGGACGAAGTCGTCCGAGAGGTCGAAGCGATGAGACGGATGGACGTGATCGAGGAGTCCTCGAGTCCGTGGAACAGCCCAATTGTGATGGTCGCCAAACCCAACGGAACTTGGCGTTTCTGTAATGATTTTCGTCAGCTCAACCAGGTATCGAAATTTGATTCTTATCCTATGCCTAGGGTGGATGAGCTAATTGAAAGACTGGGTACGGCGAAATACTTAACCACTTTAGACCTCACAAAGGGGTATTGGCAAATTCCCCTGAGCCCTAAGTCGAGGGAAAAGACAGCTTTTGCCACACCCCTGGGCTTGTTCCAGTACAAAGTAATGCCGTTTGGATTGCATGGCGCACCCGCCACCTTCCAACGGCTTATGGATATTATATTAAGACCTCATGCGCAGTATGCCTCGGCTTACATTGATGACATAGTGATATTCACAGAGTCATGGGAGACACATCTAGAGAAAGTCAATGCGGTGTTACAATCCCTAAGAGAAGCATCGCTGACTGCAAACCCAGAGAAATGTTTTGTGGGTTTGCAGGAAGCTCAATACTTAGGGTTTGTAGTAGGGGGCGGTAAAGTCAAGCCCCAGATGAGTAAAGTAGAGGCCATCACTAAGTGGCCTATACCAAAGGATAAGAAACAAGTTAGAGCCTTCTTAGGTTTAGCCGGCTACTATCGGCGATTTGTGCCGGAGTTCTCTTCTATTGCTTCACCCCTTACTGATTTAATAAAAAAACCAGCCCCGGTTCGTGTTAAGTGGAGCCCCGAGACAGATAAAGCCTTTAGGGCTATTAAGGAAATACTGTGTAACAGTCCAGTGTTAAAAGTACCCGATTTTTCCCAGCCCTTTGTATTACAAACGGACGCATCCGAGGTAGGTTTAGGGGCGGTGTTGTCACAGGTCGTTGGGGGGGAGGAACATCCCATAGGATATCTTAGCCGAAAGCTGCTGCCGCGAGAAAGAAAGTATGCCGTGGTGGAGAAGGAATGTTTGGCAGTGAAGTGGGCAGTGGAAGCTTTAAAATATTATCTATTAGGCAGGGAGTTTACCCTAGTTACAGATCACGCACCCCTAAAGTTTATGAAAGAAAACAAAGAGAAGAATGCTCGGGTAACTCGCTGGTTTTTAGCTTTACAGCCGTATAAGTTCAAAATTGAACACAGACGGGGGTCACAGAACGCGAATGCAGACGGGCTATCAAGAGTACATGGGTTTAGTTAGGTCGCTCAACCTTATAGGTTAGAGCTGGGGAAGAGGATATGTAGAAAGAGCGGCGTCGCCTTTAAGAAATGGCGACGCCATTTGAAAAACTATACAACCCAGGAACCTTAGCTTTAATAAGGAAGGCGGGGTTTCTGGGTATAAAGGGAAGTGGAGTGGTACAGACGGGTGTGATCGGGGGAAGCACCGCCGTGCGTACTGCTGAAGAGGGCTTTGAGAATTGAAACTGTATTACGAGTTAGTGGAAGGTAAAGTGAACGTTTCGTTTTGAGTAAAGCGGTATTTTGTTTTACTGTGGCGTTTATCCTCTTTGTGAGGTAGTCTTTTGTTTTGTTAAAGTTTAATTTATTTTTATGAAATACCGGTCAAGAGACGCTGTTTACCGGTGACGAATTTAAAACAATTCCGCAGTTTCCGTGACGGTTGGGAACCGTCACAGCTGCCGTTTGTTTATGGGTGTTTGTTTGTCTCGGGACACAGAGGGAAGCGCGCATGAAGACGCAGCACAATTAGCGAACTGTAATAATAACAACGGAGGCAACAGCCTGGAGTTTTGGGACGTGGCTTGTATGGTACAGACAGGAACTGCAGTTTGCACAGGTGGGATACACAAATAAGGATATTGTGTTTGAACTCTGGGACACCCCCGTGTTTCTGTGAAGCACTGAGACATTGGTTGCAGGGGTTCACCCCCACAACCAGGATACAATTTCCATTTGCATTCTTGTGGATTATTACCAGTCTTACAGCGATACCCAGCTGTGGGTGTCCACGTTGTTCTTTCCTGTCACCTGTGTTTAAGGATACTCCAACAGGGGGAGGAGGATCTCTCTGTTCTTGTCTGTGTTTTAGCCAGTTCCAGCAGAGGGAGTCTGCGTTGTCCTGACCTGGGCTACAGAGACATTCCGGCAGTGGGCGTTCCTTCTTCTTACCTGTGTTGCAGCCAGACTCCAGCAGAGGGAGGCTGCGTGATTGTTACTGTGGGGCCGAGACTCCAGCAGAGGGCATCGGGTCCACACTTACCTGTGTAGCCGGAACATTCCACAGGGAAAGGACTTGCAAAGGCCTCGGCCAGCTGGACTTGGTACTGCTGAATCAGTTAGTGAGGGACGAAGAAGTGAGCTAGTTACTGACCCGTACAGGGCTTTACTCAACCCAGAAAAAGTGATAATTGGTGTAAATATTGTAAATAAAGAATTACTTACCTGAACCTTCATTGTGTCCGTGCCAGTCGGTGGAAGAAAAGGAGAGTCAGTTACGGGAGTACTCTCCTGATTTGTTACATTTGGTGTCAGAAGTGGGATTCTGACGACCGGAAAAATACTCCAGTCGGACCCACGAACAGCAACAAAATGGAAAACACCGACGCACTGAAATAGCCAGGAAATAGCCAGGAAATAGCCATGATAAAAGGGCGCTTGGACCAGTCTTCGCCAACACCTTTTGTGTCTACCATTCGACCCTCCCATGTCTTACAGAAGATGACGCGGGAGGATGATGTGGAGGCGTTTTTGTTGGCGTTTGAACGTACGGCCACCCGGGAGGGATGGCCAATTGAGAAATGGGCTGGAATTCTGGCCCCGTTTTTAGTAGGTGAAGCCCAGAAGGCATATCATGATCTGAGCCCACAGGAAGCTGAGAGTTACCCCCACTTAAAGGCCGAAATCCTGGCACGGGAAGGGGTGACCTCCGCTGTACGGGCACAGAAATATCATGCCTGGGGATATGCACCCGGGGTTCCACCCCGGTCGCAGATGTTCGACCTGATCCATTTGGCCACTAGGTGGCTCAGACCGGAGGTAAATAATGCCGAGAAAGTTATAGAGGTTCTAGTGATGGATCGGTATTTACGGTCTTTACCGGCCCCACTAAGGAAGTGGGTCGGACAAGGAGACCCCAGTACCATAAATGAATTCGTCGACCTCGTGGAGCGGCAGTTAGCCGCGGAGGAGCTTTCTCGTCAGCCCCAGATCCCCGCAACAAGGAGCCCGAAACCACCAGCTTGGGCATTAAGATCGGGTAAGCGACCGGCGATGCCGGAAAGGGGTGAAGAGCGGCCAGAGGTCGTGAAGGGACTGGGGACAATTGGGGGGTTGAGGCCCGAGGCACCAGGGTATGGCTATCTCAAGTGTTTTAAGTGTAATCAGATGGGCCACATTGCCAAGTATTGTAAAAATGAGGAAAAGATGGAGTGCAATGTGGTCAAGTATAGTGAAGCAGAAAACCACTTTTGTGGAAATATTATTGTTCCACGTCACCCGGTGGGGACGTACCCTTATCTAGTGTGGGTCACACTTAATGGGAAAAAGGCGGAGGCTCTCGCCGATTCAGGTAGCGCAATTACTTTAGTCACGCTTGATTTGTTATCAGACCACGTGCTAGATTATGACTTTAAAACAGGGGTTACTTGTATTCATGGGGATGTTAAACACTACCCAACTGCTGTAGTCTCCATTGGAATAGGGACCCAGGTTGTAGACTTAAGGGTTGGAGTAGTTCCCCACCTTCCCCACCAAGTAATCCTTGGCAGAAACGTACCAGGGTTTGATACCTTGGTGAAATTCAATAAGCCGAAGGTAACTACTGAGGACGGAAGTATGCCTCCTGAGAGCCCCCATGACATTTTCCCATTTATGGACCCAGATTTATTTGTTGAGAGTTATTGTGTGAAAGAAAGGAAGTCCCGCCGACAACGGCGACAAGAACGAGATTTAAAAACACAAAGCCTGATGGGGTTATCGACCAAACGCAATAGCAAGGGGGTATACACTCAGTGCAGCGAGACGGACATTTTAGCAGAAACAGGGGAAGTGGTAATGGGAAGTTCCAGGGAGGGGCCCTGGGAAAAGTGTCTTCAACTTCCCAGTGAAGACTTTGCTAGAGAACAGGAGCAGGACCCTACACTGGTGAATCTTCGGGAGAGGGTGGTATCCGTAAACGGTACTAGGGTAGAGAATGTTGTAATAAACCCACTTGAGCACTTTATCATAAAAAATGATCTACTGTATCGCTGCACCCTAATTAATCAAGAGCCCATAGAGCAGTTGTTGGTTCCACCGGCTTTTCAACCTCAGGTGTTGTATTTGGCCCATTCACACTTGTTTGGGGGGCATCTGGGGTCTGAAAAGACGTTGCAACGGATATTAAGGAGGTTCTATTGGTTGGGTGTTAGAAAGGCAGTGGACCGATATTGTAGGTCATGTCCAGAGTGTCAGCTGGCCAGCCCTAATCCAGGGTTACGAGCACCCTTGCAACCTCTACCTATTATCGAGGTGCCGTTTGAAAGGATAGCAATGGATTTGGTGGGGCCTTTAAATAAGTCAGCTCGAGGGCATGAATACATCTTGGTCATTTTAGACTATGCAACCAGGTATCCTGAAGCCATTCCGCTACGGAATACGGCGTCTAAAACAATTACAAAGGAATTAATACACTTGTTCTCTCGAGTAGGTATCCCGAAAGAAGTTTTGACGGACCAAGGCACCCCTTTTGTGAGTCAGTTGATGAAGGATTTCTGTACTACCTTGAAGGTTACCCCCATTAGAACGTCGGTATACCATCCTCAAACGGATGGGCTTGTGGAGAGGTTTAATAAGACCCTGAAATCAATGCTAAAGAAAGTAGCTTCCAAGGACGGGAGGGACTGGGACCTCCTGTTACCTTATTTAATGTTTGCGGTTAGAGAGGTACCACAGTCCTCGACTGGGTTTTCACCATTTGAACTATTGTATGGGAGACAGCCAAGGGGAATCTTGGATTTAGCAAAGGAAACATGGGAAGCCCAAAGGTCCACAGGACGTAATGTGGTCGAGTATATTTTACAGGTTCGTGAACGAATTGCAAAAATAACCCCCATAGTAAAAGCTCATATGGAGGAAGCGCAGGCACGCCAAGCAGGACAGTATAACAGAAGGGCGGTGCACCGTAAGTTTAGCCCAGGGGATAGGGTTATGGTGTTGGTGCCAACCCCGGAAAGTAAATTGTTTACTAAATGGCAGGGTCCATATGAGATAATAGCCCCAGTAGGAGAAGTTAATTATAAAGTAAGACAACCGGACAAGCGAAAGAAAGAACAAGTGTACCATATCAATCTCCTCAAACCATGGGTAGAACGGGAGGAGCTGGTAGCGTTAGTGGCTTTGGGGAAAGACAGCGGGAATAGACTGGAAGGTAGGTCAGTCAACATAGGACCCTTGCTTACACCCCAACAAATCCAGGAAGTGCAGCAGTGCGTAGAGGCTAATAAGGATGTGTTCTCCCCAGTACCAGGACGGACGACAGTTCTCCAACATGAGGTCCACACACCTCCCGGGGTGTGTGTCCGGGTGAGGTCCTATAGGATCCCGGAGGCCCAACGGGACGAAGTCGTCCGAGAGGTTGAAGCGATGAGACGGATGGACGTGATCGAGGAGTCCTCGAGTCCGTGGAACAGCCCAATTGTGATGGTCGCCAAACCCAACGGAACTTGGCGTTTCTGTAATGATTTTCGTCAGCTCAACCAGGTATCGAAATTTGATTCTTATCCTATGCCTAGGGTGGATGAGCTAATTGAAAGACTGGGTACGGCGAAATACTTAACCACTTTAGACCTCACAAAGGGGTATTGGCAAATTCCCCTGAGCCCTAAGTTGAGGGAAAAGACAGCTTTTGCCACACCCCTGGGCTTGTTCCAGTACAAAGTAATGCCGTTTGGATTGCATGGCGCACCCGCCACCTTCCAACGGCTTATGGATATTATATTAAGACCTCATGCGCAGTATGCCTCGGCTTACATTGATGACATAGTGATATTCACAGAGTCATGGGAGACACATCTAGAGAAAGTCAATGCGGTGTTACAATCCCTAAGAGAAGCATCGCTGACTGCAAACCCAGAGAAATGTTTTGTGGGTTTGCAGGAAGCTCAATACTTAGGGTTTGTAGTAGGGGGCGGTAAAGTCAAGCCCCAGATGAGTAAAGTAGAGGCCATCACTAAGTGGCCTATACCAAAGGATAAGAAACAAGTTAGAGCCTTCTTAGGTTTAGCCGGCTACTATCAGCGATTTGTGCCGGAGTTCTCTTCTATTGCTTCACCCCTTACTGATTTAATAAAAAAACCAGCCCCGGTTCGTGTTAAGTGGAGCCCCGAGACAGATAAAGCCTTTAGGGCTATTAAGGAAATACTGTGTAACAGTCCAGTGTTAAAAGTACCCGATTTTTCCCAGCCCTTTGTATTACAAACGGACGCATCCGAGGTAGGTTTAGGGGCGGTGTTGTCACAGGTCGTTGGGGGGGAGGAACATCCCATAGGATATCTTAGCCGAAAGCTGCTGCCGCGAGAAAGAAAGTATGCCGTGGTGGAGAAGGAATGTTTGGCAGTGAAGTGGGCAGTGGAAGCTTTAAAATATTATCTATTAGGCAGGGAGTTTACCCTAGTTACAGATCACGCACCCCTAAAGTTTATGAAAGAAAACAAAGAGAAGAATGCTCGGGTAACTCGCTGGTTTTTAGCTTTACAGCCGTATAAGTTCAAAATTGAACACAGACGGGGGTCACAGAACGCGAATGCAGACGGGCTATCAAGAGTACATGGGGTTAGTTAGGTCGCTCAACCTTATAGGTTAGAGCTGGGGAAGAGGATATGTAGAAAGAGCGGCGTCGCCTTTAAGAAATGGCGACGCCATTTGAAAAACTATACAACCCAGGAACCTTAGCTTTAATAAGGAAGGCGGGGTTTCTGGGTATAAAGGGAAGTGGAGTGGTACAGACGGGTGTGATCGGGGGAAGCACCGCCGTGCGTACTGCTGAAGAGGGCTTTGAGAATTGAAACTGTATTACGAGTTAGTGGAAGGTAAAGTGAACGTTTCGTTTTGAGTAAAGCGGTATTTTGTTTTACTGTGGCGTTTATCCTCTTTGTGAGGTAGTCTTTTGTTTTGTTAAAGTTTAATTTATTTTTATGAAATACCGGTCAAGAGACGCTGTTTACCGGTGACGAATTTAAAACAATTCCGCAGTTTCCGTGACGGTTGGGAACCGTCACAGCTGCCGTTTGTTTATGGGTGTTTGTTTGTCTCGGGACACAGAGGGAAGCGCGCATGAAGACGCAGCACAATTAGCGAACTGTAATAATAACAACGGAGGCAACAGCCTGGAGTTTTGGGACGTGGCTTGTATGGTACAGACAGGAACTGCAGTTTGCACAGGTGGGATACACAAATAAGGATATTGTGTTTGAACTCTGGGACACCCCCGTGTTTCTGTGAAGCACTGAGACATTGGTTGCAGGGGTTCACCCCCACAACCAGGATACAATTTCCATTTGCATTCTTGTGGATTATTACCAGTCTTACAGCGATACCCAGCTGTGGGTGTCCACGTTGTTCTTTCCTGTCACCTGTGTTTAAGGATACTCCAACAGGGGGAGGAGGATCTCTCTGTTCTTGTCTGTGTTTTAGCCAGTTCCAGCAGAGGGAGTCTGCGTTGTCCTGACCTGGGCTACAGAGACATTCCGGCAGTGGGCGTTCCTTCTTCTTACCTGTGTTGCAGCCAGACTCCAGCAGAGGGAGGCTGCGTGATTGTTACTGTGGGGCCGAGACTCCAGCAGAGGGCATCGGGTCCACACTTACCTGTGTAGCCGGAACATTCCACAGGGAAAGGACTTGCAAAGGCCTCGGCCAGCTGGACTTGGTACTGCTGAATCAGTTAGTGAGGGACGAAGAAGTGAGCTAGTTACTGACCCGTACAGGGCTTTACTCAACCCAGAAAAAGTGATAATTGGTGTAAATATTGTAAATAAAGAATTACTTACCTGAACCTTCATTGTGTCCGTGCCAGTCGGTGGAAGAAAAGGAGAGTCAGTTACGGGAGTACTCTCCTGATTTGTTACAATATATATATATATATATATATATATATATATATATATATATATATATATATATATATATTTGACAATATATTTCTCAGTATATTGTACATATAGCACACTTTACATGTACATATAATTAGTTAAATTGAACTTAACAATTACCAGTACATTTTGATGTACCTATGTTTTTTTCATCAGTTATAGAACTGTGTCAATATCTGTCTTTGCAACAGATGGAGAAAATAAAGGAGATTTTTCTTCTTTTTCTTAAAGGTATTCATTTCTGCAGTGATGAGTGCCATACAGGTACATAATTCAATAATAAACACTACAACATCTCATCTCAGGTCCCATGCAGTCATTCATGGGTAGAGAAAGTATCATATTCAGTAGCATGTTTTTACAAAATGTTTCAGTAGAGGAGGCAGTAGCTTCCCTTCTTGTAAAAGCCATGTCATCGTTTCAAGACCATTCCGGTCTCTTCATCACCACTCAGCAGGTAAGAAACATAAGAGCGTTTACAAACTGGAGGAGGCCACTCGGCCCAGGCTGCAATGAACCTCCCTCAATGGGAATCAATGGGAATCCACTCCTCATGTTCTGCATTTGTACACATGGGAATCGTTTCTGGAATCAGCTGCACTTGTGAGATGATCTTCTCATCAAAAGAGAAGTAAGTCTGATTCAGGTAAAAAGAGATCAAAGTCCTACCCTCTTTCTGTTTCAAGGCTGTTCTCTATGTCTGGCAGGACGATGTGTAAAATAGTTTCATAAAATACATAAAATGTCTTAATGTTAATGTATAAAAATATATTCCATATCCATACAAGAATAAATATGGTCTTAATGTTAAACTATAATCTAGTTTGTATGAATCATGTCACTGCAGAAATAAGATTTTTTTATTGTGTGTTTATATATATATATATATATATATATATATATATATATATATATACACAATGTAAAATGTTTGTTTCTGTGTGAAATTGCTTATATTTAAAATATATTTCAACATTTGTTTCAGCTCATTTATATATTTTGGGATGAGTATTAAATATATGTTAAGTCTGGTAATATGTTTTATATATTTTACAATATATTTGAAGGTGCAAGATATATTTAAAATATGTTGCAATATATTTCATTTTCATACTATGCTGAGTAATGTCTACTTGTGGAATGAATGCTAATATTTATCAAAAAGATCTCTAACCCTATTAAGTACTAAGACACTGGTAATATTGACTGTGTTGTTGGCATCATTCACATATGTTCCTGTGTTTAAATTCCGATTGCTTTGCCCACTTATTTTCTAGGAGGTGTGTGGTCCAGTGGTTAAAGAAAAGGGCTTGTAACCAGGAGGTCCCTGGTTCAAATCCTGCCTCAGCCACTGAACCACTTTCAGGTGAGATGTTGTTGTAAGTGACTCTGCAGCTGATGCATAGTTCACACACCCTAGTCTCTGTAAGTCACCTTGGATAAAGGTGCCTGCTAAATAAACTAATAATAATAATAATAATAATAATAATAATAATAATGATAATAATAATAATAATAAATTAAACAAAGAAAAAAGTGAAGAGGCTCCTTACCAAATATGCTGAATGTAAAGCTTGTTGCCATGGCTCCCCAGTGCTGCAGCAACAGTTTTATCAGAAACACCAAATAAATGCCTGGCCAAGTGACACCGACTGTCCTCTGTTTATTTATGTGCTTTGAAGACATACATAATAGTTTGCATCTTGTGTGCTGACTTTTGAAGAAGTTCAATGTTGCAATGATCTGGGAAGGGGGTAGTTTAGATGTTTCTCTAATTGAACCTGGTTAGGCTATTAACTATGTGTCTATTTGTTCCCTCTACTTTCATTGAAACAATAGCATGTCTAGGTCTAGTTTTTCCGTTTTTATTTGGGTGGGAGTCTTGTGTTTTAAAGAGTAAAATAGTCCTTTGACTAGCCTTAAATACATTTGCTGAACTATTGTTCAATCAATGGTGGCGATAATTCAGACCACTACCAATTAAGGGCATCATTCACTTATGTTCCTGTGTTTATATTCTGATTGCTTTGCCCACCTCTTAACAAAAGCAACATGTCAGCTGCAGACCCACAGGCAATAACACAAGTTCATTTTCAACAAGTCTACTTGAGGCACAAAGGTTAAAAAAAAAAACGCTTCCAGCCTTTCTCTCTGGCTTCTCTAAAGCAGCTCCGCCCCTGAGGGCAGGCTATTGTGATACTCAAGCAGATGGATTTAAACAAAGAGAGGGGGGATGGCCCCCAGTATCACCAACAGACAGACCTGTAATCTATCAGCCTTTCAAAGAGGCAATGAATAACCTTCCATGGCCAGGCCGGGATTGAGTGCAGTCCGCTCCCTTATCAAGCTTTGCAGGCACAGGATACTATCTCTGTCTCTCTCAGCGCCGAATGAGATCGCCGCCGCTCCTTCCACTGCAATGGCAAATCATTAAGATTAATTGTTGCTCTGGATGAAAAGACATCAGGCCCCAAAACAGAGCTGATCGCTTGTCAGGGCTTGTGGTGCTGTAATGAGCTGTACAGAAGTTCATTTGTTCATTGACTTGCTATCTGTGAAAGCTTCATAAGAACGGCCCTTTAACTGAGATAGTTAAAGGAGTTCCACTTCATAAAGAAGGGCTGGTCAACACGTTGGACAAGCACACTCTTAACTGGTGTTGTTCACATTACAAGGCATTTAAACCCTTCCAAATGAAATAAAAAGGGACCCGCAGTTCATGCCCCCTATTAGTTTATTACACTAACTTGAAAAACACTTTGAAATCTCCAATAGCTTATTTTATATAATATAGAAATCATTACACCGTCTATTATATCCTTATATTTTTAATACCACTTATTGGAATCCGTAATGTCATATTTTTCCGATATGTATTCAGAGATGACGGAAGGACACATTGTAATAATGTTTAGGATTCGGGGCACCACCACCAAGTAGCCATTACGCTTGAACCCTCTTATTGCTCAGAATTTAGGTACATCTGTTCTGTTCCATGTCATATTGATTTCAATCAAATTCAAACAGCCTTCAATTGATAACATGTATTTCTTTGCATAGCATTTCCTCGTTTATGTTTAACGTATTTCATTGAATCGTAACGTTATATGACCATTGTATTACACAGAAACCAAAATTGTATTGTACCACAATAACTGGGGAAGGGAATGACTGAAGCTTGAGCATATGTATATTTAAACATTAGTGCTGCCCCACCTACATTCTCTGGGTGCGAACCGGCAACCACCACAAGCGCTTCACCACAATGCAAAAGAGCCGGGCTCGTCTGCATTCGTGGTGTTAGAGGTTTTAACCTCCTCTCAGCTCACAGACGGGGGACAGAATCCGTAACTGCAGTGCATCACACAGCACTGCCCGTTACACTTGGATCAAGCTTAGCACAGGCACAGCTAGCAATCTTGAGTGGTTGCCAGTATATCACACACGCTATCCACCTGTGTGCAGGAGCTGCTCTCCTCCTTTGTTGGGTCTCTTGAAATATTGAGAAGCTACTTCAGTGCTTAAGTGTCATTTAGCTTGAGTGCTCTTCAGGACAAAGAGACCATCTTGAACAGGCTCAATCAGAGATGATTACCAGCAAAATAGGAGGCTCATAAATAATTAAGAAAAAAACATGAAACATGTATGAGAGTCTGGATGTACAGTGCTGGTATACACCATATTACTCCTGGATTCAATCACAGCCTTAGGCTTATTGTAGGAATTCCCTACATTCATACACAAAGGCACATATCATCTGAAAGCCTCTTACCCTAACAGGGATATAGTGAAAGCGTATTTACTGCATGTTGGCAAACAGTTTCCATATATGTGGAAAACCGTTTATCCATTTTTTTAGCATAAGTTATGAGATTCTGAAGATAAATACCTGTATGACTTGTTTACATTTTTGCTTATATCTAGAAAATTGATTATTAAATTCTAATTCAAGTTGTTACTAACACTATTAGCGTAAGTTATTGGAAGTATTAGATTGTGGGGATATATGGAGGTGTCTATAAATCTGTCTGTCTGTATTTCGTATTTCACTTACTGTTTCACTCACGGACTGAGTTTGAATTTACAGCTGTGATGGGGGATAAGTGTTACTGACATATCTGATGTCTCAGCCTTAACGCTAGCTGTGTGTGGGTGTCAAAACATTTGTTATACAGGTCTTAAAGTGTGCAGTTTTAAAAGAAACATGATATATGGCACTGCTTTACTAAACCGCTGTTTGAAAACAATGCTTTCAGCTAGCATTGCACTACCTAGGCTATTTCACCTTAAGGTGACATGCTTTCAGCCAATAACTTGACCCAGAAGACACTGCTGAGGTGACCTAGGAAGTGTAAACAGATAACCTGCTGCTTCCCCTATTGGCTGACATGCTTTCAGCCAGTAACGTGACCCAGAAGACACTGCTGAGGTGACCCAGGAAGTGCACAGATGTGCATTTGAAACAAACGAATACGAAGTATGGCATTATTTTGTTTGCTCCAATTACTTTAACAGCAGTTGTTTGGTATTATGGGGAGAACCCTGAGGCCATGTTCCAGTCGACAGCCCCGATCTGCACGAGCGAGCAGCTTATTCATTCTCTCATCTCTAACATTCTCCAGGAGGGTCCTGTCTGAACATCAGGGCACACTATTACCCCTTCAGCATTATTAACACAGAAAAGCTTTCAAGTGCCTTTGGTGGTTGTAGATGAGACTGGAGTGCTTCCTGCAATAGTACAGGACTAAAAAGAGGGACAAGAGAGATGAGCAAAACATGAGGTTTACAATTGGACAAAAAACAGAAACACCTGCCATGTGTAGAAATGAGTAAAATCTATATACTTTATATAGAAGTGATTATACGCTATATTGCCCAAATTAAAAGTGGGTAAACGCCGTTTACCTGCGTATACCCTCGACTACATCACTGATTACCATCACCACTGAGCAATGCACAGAGCTCACAAAATAAATGAATTTCATGTAATATGTATTATTATCAACACTGGACAATGCACAGAGCTAATGAAATAACTGAATCTCATGTAATATGGATTCCATCACTTCACTGATCTCTCATTTTCCTGTATGAAAGATGCACACATTATGGTAATTGTGTATTTCACTGTCATTGTTTTTTTGCTCTCTTTGCCATGCTGAGCTTTCCTGTTGAAGGAATGCATTTAACACTTGTGGGTTGCTTCTGGATGTTTGACACCTTGTAGGAAAAACAATTCACAAGCTTTCCATTTTTTAGACAATGACCCTTTCTAGCTCAGTTTTTTTAAATATATATTTTTCCTGCTAAATGATAAGTTATAAATGTTTTTTTTTCTTTAAAGGCACTCCCATAAGCTGGATGCATTGGCTGGCATTTGAGTCCCAATCAGTGCTTTCCCTGAGACTGTCGCGCTTTCAGTGTCGGCTTCCTTCCTTCATGTGACCTCACCAAGTTCACCAGAAGTGCAGCATTGAAGTCTCTGCATGGAGTGATCCATACATTTTAAATAGCTTTAAAAAATCAAATTCACCTTTACCATGATGTGTGTATGTGCTTCAGATAGGATACTGTGGGATCTATGAAATAATGGCAATTCAAGTTAAAGAAAGTTTGCAGTTTACTTGCCTTGTCTTCTAAGAAATTTGTTACTGCTTCACTTCCTAGGTCAACTCACCCCAGCAGTGTCTTCGGGATCAAGTATCTTACTGGCTGTAAAACAGTCATCAGGGGAAGCAGCTGGGTGGGAAGCAAGCGGCGTGTTCCCTCAGCCTGTTCACTGAGACTGAGCTGACCACCAGACACAATATGAATCAATAAATAAATAAATATGTATTACTTGTCAGTTCTCCATCCAGAGAACTGGTTTTCAACTAAAATGTGCATTTGCAATCTTCTGTCTTGAGCTCATTCTAAAGCTGTTCTTCCTCCCCAATCGCATTCTCCCATTTGTTCTGTATAGGTGCAGCAACATCAGCAGCCAACCTTAAAATCAACCAATCCTTCCTCAGCGGTGGAATGTTACATTCCACTAAACAATATTATTGCACTGTCACAAGGCAGGCTGAGTGGTGACGTCAGAACCAGGAAATGAATAACACAGACAGGATGGATGAAATGGTAAATGCGCTTGCTTGCGCTGGTTTATTGTAAATAAAAAGGTTGAACAAAACAGAAAAACACGACACTTTGGGCCAAAATAAATAGACGAACAAAACAGACAGTGGACGAACACTAAACAAGTACGGTGATGGTGCTTCCAGCACTCGTAGCAATTATTTATTTTCTTACTTTTTTTATTCTCCTCTCCACTCAC
The DNA here is from genome assembly GCF_902713425.1 of Acipenser ruthenus. NCBI lineage: Eukaryota > Metazoa > Chordata > Actinopteri > Acipenseriformes > Acipenseridae > Acipenser > Acipenser ruthenus. Next base: position 12,015,081 of record NC_081206.1, on the reverse strand, counting down.
GAACACACAACCCCGAGTGAGTGCTTTGTGCATCTATATATACTGTTGTGCCGAGATTCAATTACTAATTAATTATTCACTTGAATCCCAGCACGTGAACTAATTCTGTGCAACCCCATGCTCGCATATTAAATACTTTAAATGCACGTGAAGTGCAATCCCCGTGCCTAAATACAATCATACATTTTAAACATTCATGCTCATTACCACTATTATATCCCGTGTACCAACTACAATACACCAACATTAACACACACAACATACAACATAAAGCACAAAAATACACACAGGGGCGGGGCACATTGCCACATGCACTAAACAAAGTATTGCTAGCATGCCCTGAGTGGGGGCCATCTCTCTGCCAGGACCACCAGAGGTTTCCACCCACAAAGGTGGGGTTTTTCCTCTCCGCTGAGCAGTTAGATTAGTTAGTATAATAATTAATAATTAATTAATATAATATATATTTGTAATGAATCACTAACTTTCTAACTAACAATTTTCTTTCTTCTTTGCATTGGTGGCGCAGTTGCAGGGAGCCGAGGGTCCTCTTTTGGGTGCAAGTGAAACTCATTTCCCAACCATAGAGGCCGACTACGTCAAATCACCCTCTGAGAGGAAGGTTCCTGCTGGCCAGAGGGGACCCCTGGCCAAATAACTTTAACTATATTTTGTTTTTCCATTCTCCTGCTAATCTATTAATTTGCACCCGTGCCAGTCTCCCCCTTCGGAGATCAAGCTGCTCTCAACATTCAAGCTAGTCACTTGACTCAACTTATCAAAGGTGGCTCTTACAACTGGGGGGGGGGGGAGACCCCTGGCCCTCTTTATCTGCTTATTTCTTATTCTCTTTTCCAGCACTTTTATTCTCCCTGCTTAGATTTCGAGGCTCTCCATGCGACCTCGAAGCATCAGCCGAGTCTCACTTCTCTCGACGAGACAACTCAGTAAGCCAGGGAGACCTTGGTTCATCCTCCTATCCTTTTTAGTTTCCCCTTGGGGGAAGTCCTTGCTTCCTGGCCTTGGAGGTCGATCCGTTCAGCCTCACCTCAGCAAGGGTGGTTCTCCAAGTAGTCAAGGGGAAACCCCTATTCTGTTACTAAGTCACAAGCACTTTGTCTTTATTCAGCAGTCCCTTATGCAGGCCTGGCTTCTGCCTCATGAAATGTTGATAAACTGTCAAACTAAATTAACACAGCACCCTGACACACGTTAAAAAATGTAGCAGCAGCTCTAGATTAATTATGAATACCTGTACGGGAGCAATATTCAAGACATGCACACAATTATTTAACAAAAATGGTGAAGTAACTCACCAGAACGGAAAACACCAAATTGCTTGGCGACTTGTGTTTGATTCAGGTTTTTTTCAGGAGCTAGTAGAATCGCAAACTTTTTATAGCAAGAGAAACAGCAGCACATTTTGCTGTTTGTTTACATGCCATTTATAGCGATGAGGTGCACTCGTGGAAACCAGAATACAAAAGGAGTCAATGATCTGACATGGTTCTGGAAAAATTGAATAAACCAATCAGTGCGCCTCAAGACTCTCTTGCGATGACAAGTCACATTTTACAAGATTGAATAAACCAATCAGTGTGCCTCAAGACACTGTCACGGTGACAAGTCACATTTTACAAGATTGAATAATCCATTTGAATTTAAGTTTGATGATGATGAGTTATCAGGTTACAAAACAGTACTGTATCAGTTGTAAACAAATCGCAAGAGGTGCCAAAATTGTGTTCTTTAGGTAGAGCATTTACAATGGGAAAAATCAGTTTCACCACAAGGGTGTTTCTTAGGCGAAGTGTTCTCTTAGGAGGTGTTCCTATGTGTGACTACTGTACCAGATATGTTTTAAAATGAAGGTACATGTTTGTTAATTTTTCAAAACTACACCTCTATAGTGAATGAATATGCATGGTGTGGACAATGTATGATGACAACTGGAAGCATGCAACTGGAAGGAAGAAAGCAGCTTGCTGGGTTCTTTGAGAAGGAGACACCTAAAGGTCTTCCGGCTTCGAGGTCTTTTGATTTGTCTATTTGATGAACTCAGTGTAGAGCTGGTGTACACAGTCAATGCTTTTCAATTCCCTAGAGCAGTTGCTCTCAAACTTTTTGTTCGCAGACCACTTGAATTTTTTTTGATCTCGGCGGACCACACTTTAACAGTATTCATGACTGAAAAATAAGCACATAAAAAATCACTATAATAATAAGAATAACTTGCCTTACCTTTCTTTGTTTCAATGCAATAGGTGGGCCTGTTTTTGTGAGCCTGTTTTAAAATTGGAGTTTTAAAGAACGGTATTAGTTTACTTTTCATTAACACAAATTTACAGAGAGGGATAAAAAAACGGACTGTTTTCTTTTTAAATTGCTAATTACAGCAGAAATGGATTTATGTGAATTAATAATCTGTGAAGTTACATCCATGAGGTACCAGTGCAGTCGGAGCTACGATTGTCCAGCTATAATCATTATTTATAAAATGTAGGGCCGCAAAGAAGGGTTAATTTTGACCTTCGAAGGTTTGCATAATTTACTGGTGATGTCACCATAGCTACTTGTTTAGATTTGATTGAAAATCCTATTATTTTACAGGTAATCCATATAAATGGAATAAAACATTCACATGTAGTTTAAAAATACGTCATATAGAACAGTAATAATGTTTTTATAATGTAAATAAAAATAAAAATAAAAAATGTTGTTTATTTACACAGAATTGAGGCTGCTTGCGATACAGTAAGCTTGCATTGCACCAGCACCATCTGCACCGGACAAAGCTTTATAACAGTTACCGTTCCAAGCAGGTTATCAGTTACATTTTAATACTACTAAAAATATTAATAATACTAATAATAATATGAACTTACGCTTGTCAAGTGACCCCAGAGATTGGTTATGTCTCCATGATACGAGTCGCTTGCACAGTTTGCATTCAATTGTTTTTTTGGTCGTCTGGGCATTTAACAAAAAAAATCCCAAACAGCAGAGGGGTTTCGAGACATTTCTTTCAATACAGCTTACGCCTTACGCTACAACGCTTTGCTGTCGAGACGAAGAATGAAGAAATTAAAGGTTTGCCTCTGGATAACAGCGTATATTTTGTATGTTTCAAACATATTCTACCATGGCACTTCTCTTACACTGTCTTGTAGACGAGGTATTCAGTACATATTTTCCTGAAGCAATACAGCCAGTAGAGGTACAAGCCCACTGCTTTGGATACTATACCTGCTCCATACACGGCAGCGGCACCATGTAGAGTTGCTACGTATATGATTTGGTAGCGAATTTTAATAACAACTTTTGTTTACTTAATATGCATTAAACAAATCAAAAGATCGAATTTTGCACATGGGTGACATTTAATGTGTGATTTATAGTATTCACACATTGTCAAACAGTTTCTGTTAACAGGAAGAAATAATAATACAGTGTGTGAACCTGTCTGACGAACCTTCGGAGGTTTAAAACAATCTTCGAATCCCTGGCTAGCGAACAAACCTTCGAAGCTTCGAACACAGCCCTAATAAAATGGAATGTTTAGATGGTGCACGCTGATTGTTTTTAATAATGAGTGACTTTCGTCACATTTGATCTTTTCGGTGGCATGACAGTGCACAAGTGCACAGAATTACAAGAAGAAAAAAGCAAGAGACACAAAGATTTAAGAAGTTAACAACTTAATGAAATCGAAGAAAACAAAAATGCTTGGGCAGGTGGTGTTTTTATTGATTTGATGAAATGGTAATTAACTTAAAAACAGTTTGTCTTAAGACCCAACAGTCTGCTATGATAATTCCCTGCTTCAGTGCGTAACTCGGCTGCTCAAGAGTGCTCATTTTTATTATGTTCGCCTCCGCGCTGCTCATCTCAGAGCTGACATAAACCGCAATCACAGCCTGAGGGTTTGTGATCAAGCATTTCAAAATGCCAGTCATGTATTGTTGTATCAGCTTCTCCAGGTCAATGGTAGTAATGCGTGGATAGTGAACTTTGTCTTTGCCTCCTTTTCTGTATCTTTTCATTATCAACAACAATACATGATTGGCATTTTTAAATGCTTGGTCACTAACAAGGCTAACATTGCGGGTTATGCCAGCTGTGTTTATGGAGCGATTGAGACCAGTGCGGAGGCTTCATTCATTGTAATTGATTACAATAAATGGAAACGTTGAAAACCTCCAGTTTAGTTTAATGTTTACAACAAATATACTGCTTCGCTTCGTGCATCCAACCCAACTACAGATGTATGTTAATACAACACAACACACACACTGTCGTGTGTTACTGTACAAGCTGCATGTGAGCGTAATACACGAAAACTTTGTTTAGACACTCCAAAACTATATATGACAGAGATTTTAGACTTTTTTTTTACTTGGAGATATTCTCCATGTATGCATTGTCTTCCTGTATCTGTAGCTGAGTTTTGAAGGTCTCAAATTTGGGGTTTGCGATGGGAGCTATAAACCATGCTGCCGCTATCTTTCTGTAATTATGGAACCTTTCCACAGACCACTTGAAAGGAGCCGGCGGACCACCAGTGGTGCAGACCACAAATTGAGAATCACTGCCCCAGAGTATACTGAGAGCAGCTGGGGATTGCGATCAGGGCAGCTGGGAGGAATAGTGGCACACTTATAAAAGTGTCCCACAGTAAAAACACAGCAAAGTGTAATACTGCACAGTGAAAGCATGGCAAAGAGGGTAAGCATTGTAAAGCACTGAGAGGTATGGAAAAGCATATTAAAAAACATAACCATTGGGAAAGCATGGGGAAACTACTGTGCGAATTTAGTGGGGTAAACTTTTTAAGGGACATTATTAAACTCTTAGATTGAAACTTGGAACCCTATTGGCTAATACAGTGTCACCTGACCAAAAATAGGTTGGTCAATAGTCAAGGAACTGTTGACATCTGACGTCCTTCTGCAGTCAATAGTCAAAACACATTGCCTTTTGACATCACAGAGAAGACAGGTGACTGCACAGCAAGGAGCCTGTGTTCCGCTGTGTGGCTCACCCTGCACAGGTGTTTACCTCTTTGTACACTAGTATCACAGCTAGAATCTCTTTTAAACAATATGAATCAGCATTCTGTTCCACTTCCTTTCAGTCATCAATTCATCCTCTTTTGTTTTTGCCTTTTGTTTTATCTTAGAAGAACAAAAGATACAACACAATTCTTTTGAAGGTGAAGTGTCACTCATATCGTATCTATCCTTCCTGAATTCTGCTCCCCTGGTTTACTGTGAGCTTGTGTTCAGTTTTTTGTAAATGTATATACAGCCCCTAATCCGTGCTCCCTGAGAGGAGCCGTGTGAGTCCCACAATCCTTCTCGCAGATCAGCGTTCACATCCGTTTCAGAGCTCCTGCAGTTTTAAGATCAGAAAGCACCATTCAGCATGGCCCACTGCTGTTTAAATGGCAAATTGAAAAGCATTGGGTCTTGCTTAGAAAACATTACAACTTGGCACTGACTGAATTCATTATTATTTGTTTATTTAGCAGATGCCTTTATCCAAGGCGACTTACAGAGACTAGGGTGTGTGAACTATGCATCAGCTGCAGAGTCACTTACAATTACATCTCACCCGAAAGACAGAGTACAAAGAGTTTAAGTGACTTGCTTAAGATCACACAGTGAGTTAGTGAGTGAGCTGGGATTTTAACCGGGACCTCCTGGTTACAAGCCCTTTTCGTTAACCACACAGCCATCCTGACACAGGATTTGAATTACATGGCTTTTCTGTGGACCCTTCCACGTTTGCATTGTGAGAGTACAGCTGCACAATATGCCAGACACCTGTAGCACAGCAGTCAGAACATGTGGGCAGCTGTATTAAGGCAAGCACACACTGCAGATATTTGTGATAAAGTGTAAAAGACAGGCACAGATGCCGATGCTCTCAGTCACTAAAGAAGTTCCTAACCAGGCCATCACAACTGATTAAGAGGTTCTCTAGATATATGTAAAACCTCAAGTGTACAAGACAGACAGGTTCCCCTCCTAGATGTCTGCTCAGATCACTTCCTCAGTTATGTCAATCTTTATTTGTCACATAGACACACACCTCAGTAAAGATTACTTAGAAATCCAGAACTCTTAAATCAACACAGCCAGCAATGCAATATACATTTATTTTTTTGCAATTATACAATAAATATGCAAAGATTTGAAGGCACTCCAAAGAAAGGTCGGTAAAGAACAATTCATGATTCTCCCTCATTTGAAAAATAATGACACTAATTGAATTGGTGAAGGATTTATAAATAGTGCTTTTATCTTGGTTGGCGCTCAGGCACAATAATGTGAGGTGTCACTTTCCGGGTCTGTGTTGTACATTCCTCAGACACAAATAGGACTTCTCACTCAAGCCTGGCTTTGTGCTAGAGCCTCACATCCCTTGCATGCCCTTAGAGATTACTGCAGCACAGCTTCAGGCAAACTAGTTTTAGGCTTGTGTTTTAAAAGCTCTTAAAAGGTCTGTGTCTGTGACATTTTTCTGTCTCTTGTTTGCTGTCGTATTAAAAAGCAAGGGAAAGAAAGTAAAGCTGGAATGACAATGAATATATGTAATGGGCAGTGTTGTGTGATGCACTGCCATTGCAGATGCTGCTCCCTATCGGTGAGATGAGGTTAACCCTTTGTGCTCCTCTGTACTACATACCCATGTTCAATATAGAGATAACGTTTTTTTTTGAACAATGAAAACAAAAACGCTGCTAATAACGCTAAACAGTAAACAGTAATTATCAAATAAAAATCAAACACCATCAAAGCGTGTGCCATATCGACTTGCTTTGTGCCATTTATTGAATTGTTCAATACAACAGAAACTGAGGTTGCCTTCGCAGCAGTTTGTACAAACAAAAGAGCATGCAGCTACTTTACAGGTAATCCCAGGGTGTCAGCTTCAACAACATTAATGGGGAGTTGGTTCCAGACCCTCACAATTCTCTGTGTAAAAAAGTGCCTCCTATTTTCTGTTCTGAATGCCCCTTTATCTAATCTCCATTTGTGACCCCTGATAATTGTTTCTTTTTTCAGGTCAAAAAAGTCCCCTGGGTCGACATTGTCTATACCTTTTAGGATTTTGAATGTTTGAATCAGATCACCGTGTAGTCTTCTTTGTTCAAGACTGAATAGATTCAATTCTTTTAGCCTGTCTGCATATGACATGCCTTTTAAACCCAGGATAATTCTGGTTGCTCTTCTTTGCACTCTTTCTAGAGCAACAATATCCTTTTTGTAACGAGGTGATCAGAACTGAACACAATATTCTAGGTGAGGTCTTACTAATGCATTGTAAAGTTTTAACATTACTTCCCTTGATTTAAATTCAACACTTCTCACAATTCTAGGCTCCACATCCTTTTCATCATCATCGCTGAGTGATAAATCAGCATCACTGTCGCTGGTATCGAAATCCTCCGAACCAACTTCACTCCCGTTGTCGCTCTTCACGTACGTTGCCATGTTTAGCTTTTGCTAAAAACTATATAAACTACAACTAAACAAGTAAAACTAATAATAAAACAAAAATAATAATAATTTGAAACACTATATATATATATACTTGTAAAAGTTGAATAGCTTCCCGCAATATATCTCAGTCTTCTAAACACCCACAGGTAGATTGAAATCGCTACATGACACGCAACTGGATACAAATGTCACCTGACCCTCCCCCGACTCCACAGTACTAGCACTGCCTTAGAGAATGAAACCTGAAATGCCAGACTGAGAAACCGATCATAGAATAGAATGGGAAACCTGAAGTACGCAGGTACGGCATGGTACTGTAAGTGGGTTTTCATTTGACATACGTGCATACGTCATGGTGTTGAAGTGGTTAATCATTTTCCAAACACCTTCAAGCCCCTTGATGGGACGCTGATCAGAACAAACGGGGGACTTTTCATGGAACAATCTGCTCAAACGAGGCCCGTTCATGGAACAATCTGCACGGGGCCCCGTTCATGGAACAATCTGCACAGTGTCCGTTCATGGAACAATCTGCACGGTGTCCGTTCATGGAACAATCTGCACGGTGTCCGTTCATGGAACAATCTGCACGGTGTCTGTTATTGGAACAATCTTCACGTGGCCCGTTCATGGAACAATCTGCACGGTGTCCGTTCATGGAACAATCTGCACGGTGTCCGTTCATGGAACAATCTGCACAGTGTCCGTTCATGGAACAATCTGCACAGTGTCCGTTCATGGAACAATCTGCACGGTGTCCGTTCATGGAACAATCTGCACGGTGTCCGTTCATGGAACAATCTGCACAGTGTCCGTTCATGGAACAATCTGCACGGGGTCCGTTCATGGAACAATCTGCACGGTGTCCGTTCATGGAACAATCTGCACGGTGTCCGTTCATGGAACAATCTGCACAGTGTCCGTTCATGGAACAATCTGCACGGGGTCCGTTCATGGAACAATCTGCACGGTGTCCGTTCATGGAACAATCTGCACGGTGTCCGTTCATGGAACAATCTGCACGGTGTCTGTTATTGGAACAATCTGCACGGGGCGCCGTTCATGGAACAATCTGCACGGGGCCCCGTTCATGGAACAATCTGCACGATGTCCATTCATGGAACAATCTGCACGGGGCCCGTTCATGGAACAATCTGCACGTGGCCCGTTCATGGAACAATCTGCACGTGGCCCGTTCATGGAACAATCTGCACGGTGTCCGTTCATGGTACAATCTGCATGGTGTCCGTTCATGGAACAATCTGCATGGGGCTCTGTTCATGGAACAATCTGCTCTCATGCTCTGATGATCCCAGGATGCAGGATTGCTCACAGTCTCTAAGGATTCAAAAAAAGAACTTACGTGGTACAGCATTTGGCTTTAGGACCCCGAAATTATGGAATCAGCTGCCTTTTTCTGTAAGGGAGGCACCAACTGTTGCAGGTTTTAAAACACGACTGAAGACACACTTTTATAATCTATCAGTCTTTACATTAAGTAATGTTTTTACCCTGTATCGTATTGCATTTTAATTTATTTTGGTATTAAATGTTTTAATGTTTGCTATTGCTTTGTATAGTATCAATAATTACTGTTATGTTGTACCTGTGACGCGCCTTGTGACAATTTATTGTGATGGGCGCTATATCAAATAAAGATTGATTGATTGATTGATTGATTGATTGATGATTTAAAAAATATTAATGAAGCGTGCAGGGTGTACACCCATAAAGTGCAGAATGCCAAATAATAATAGTTGACTACACCACCCGAAAAAGGGACCTATAGAATGACTTATTTTTCCGAAGTGCATGCCTTTTCAATTAAATGAAAAATCAAACAACAAAACATAAAAGAAACCACAGAAACAAAACAAAGCTACAATCATACTCAATTAATTAGTGATTCAGCCCAAAAGTATGCCAAAATCCAAAACAAACCCATGTGCTTGACAGAATAGGTTAGTATGCCCTCGTAGATCTGCATAAAACAGCCTGTGTATACTTCGAGAACACGTCTGTCATCACTAGGACATGTTCCCGTCCATCGCTCAATGGCTCTAAAAGTATAAGTCATAGCCAGGACCACCTATAGTCTTGAGGCAAGCAGGCTCTCCATAAAGGGTTGAGCCTTGGGTTGGACTGCCTTTGCTAGGGTGCAACTGCTTCACAGCATTTCCAAAACCTGGCCAAAAGCATCTCTGGTGGATCAACTGGGTGATCCTGTCCACCCCCTGGATGGCCAGGCCCATTGTGCAGACTGGTGAACAACCTCCGGTAACAGAAGCTGTAAGAACTTCTTACCCCTTGCAGAGTTGTAAGCTCCGTGATACAAAACATAGTCCTTTTCTTCAACCCAATCCCACTGCTTTAGGAGCTCCAAAACCGGCGTGGACAATTAACTCCTATCGGCTGCGTCTGGTCTATGCCCCCGTCTCCAGAACTCCAGAATACTCCCAACTACCGGGTCGGAAGCCTGCAAAGGAGCCAAGTCTGCTCTGGGCCAGATAAGGAAAGCCTCAACAGTACACTGTTGTGTCCCCTTGCAGCGCCTCCTGGAGTGGATGTTCAGAGGTGGAATCATGCAAGTCGTCTGGCAGGTGTGTTCCAAGGTGGCGCCATCTGCAACGTCCCTGGCATCCCTCATGTATTGCCAGGACAGTGCATCTGCAACTTCCCTGGCATCCCTCATGTATTGCCAGGACAGTGCATCCTCAACGTCCCTGGCATCCCTCATGTATTGCCAGGACAGTGCATCTGCAACGTCCCTGGCATCCCTCATGTATTGCCAGGACAGTGCATCTGCATTTCCATTCAGCCGACCCGGCTGATACTTAATCTTGAAGGAGAAGGTTGCCAGCTGCACTGCCAAATACTGCTCCAGAGCCCCCAGCTTCATTGTCTGTAAATAACTGAGAGGATTATTATCAGTATACATGACAGTGCTGTTTAAGGGCTAAAAGCTCCAATTTCATGGAGCTATAATTCTCCATCTTTCTTTTGGTTGGTCTCAGACCCTGACTGGCAAAGGCAATGCGACGTAGCCTTCCATTATGTTCCTGGAACAAGACAGCACTCAGTCCTTGATGACTGGCATCTCCAACATGAAGAAAAGTCAGCTTAATCCAGCACAGGAGCAGACACCAGTTTAGCCTTAAGAGTTGGAAGCCCTCCTCGCAATCATACATCCAGAGGTCATCAGTGATCTCCCCATGGCCTCTCCGTCCCTTCTTGGCCCCCGCTGCAAGTGCTGCTACTGCCCAGTGAAGGGGAGCTGCTTGCTTAGCAAACCCCTTCACAAATCGGAGTAGTACGAGACACCAGATGCCCCAGGTACATTATGGCTGTGCAAATGAAACAGCATCCAACTTGGCCTTCGGGCCCTGTTGCTGGAGGCGACTGAGGACCATCTCAAACATTGTAGGTGCTGTTTCACTGTAGATGAAAAGACAATGACATCATCCAAATACGGCAATACTGAGCACCAAAAAGATACTTCATGAGCCGTTGGAACGTACCTGGGGTGTTGCATAAACCGAAGGGCATGCGGTTGAATTCAAAGAGGCCAAACGGGGTGCAGAGCGCTGTCTTGTGTCGATCTCCTTCTGTCACGGGAACCTGGTTGTATCCGCTGGCCAAGTCAAGGGTTGAGAACCAACGAGCACCTGTAAGGGAATCTAGAGACTCCTCAATGTGAGGCATTGGGTAAGCATCCTTATGGCATTTAACTGTTGATAATCAACACGCATCCACAGGCTACCATTCTTCTCCTGGACCAGGACTACAGGGGATGCATACGGGCTGCTACTATCTCAGATAACCTGGCTATCGAGCAGTTTCTTAATATGGGCATTTACAGCATCATACTGTGATGGGGGAATTCTCCTATAGCGTTGGCGGGCCAGCACATTAACAACAAGTGGGATCTCATGAGAAATAAGGTTAGTACAACCTAAGTCTCCTTCACTACTAGTAAACACTTCCCTATACTTTACCAGCAGCTGTGTAACTTTCTGCTGGTCCTCTAGTGACAACCCTGGCAATTCGTAATTGAGGTGAAGCATCAGTGACGACACTTGCACCCTGTAAACTCGCAAAAGCGACATGACCCTGAGTGGTTACTTCCTCAATAAACTGGACTCTCCAATGATTCCTGCACTACTTCTGCCCAGTGTAAAGTTCCCAAAAACCTCTCGGGTCGATTAATTTAATTTAAGGATCATCGTCCTTCTGCTTACACTCAAAGAACTGTATATACAGCCCAATGTATAAATGAGAACAGCCATACAGTTCTAGCAAGATCTGCATAATAGTGTCAGGGTCCTCACGTTCTTCACTCTCTCTGCCTTGACATCACCCTCTAAATGATCATATAAAAGAGTGCTTGATCTGTGCAGGACATATGTCAGGCCCTAATAGAAGCTCGTACCTCCTCTATCCAATCCTCTACTGCCAAACAGTCAGAGGTAACATTTCCAGAGAATTGGGGGCATTTCCGTTCACAGGGAAGGTACACTACACGTTCCACCTCGTTGGCACTCAATCATAATAAGTTCTCAGAAGTTGCAATTGTTCCGCAAGCAGTTCCAATTTCTGTTCCATTGTGATAAAATGGCTAAAACACCACAGAAACAAATCTTCCCACCAGGTACCAGTATGCCTTTATCTTCCTACAGCGATTGATTACCTCACCATTACAATGTTGACCCAGGGGACTTTTTTGACCTGCAAAAAGAAACAAGGACCAAGGGTCACAAATGGAGATTAGATAAAGGGGCATTCAGAACAGAAAATAGGAGGCACTTTTTTACACAGAGAATTGTGAGGGTCTGGAACCAACTCCCCAGTAATGTTGTTGAAGCTTGCACCCTGGGATACTTCAAGAAGCTGCTTGATGAGATTCTGGGATAAATAAGCTACTAACAACCAAACAAGCAAGAAGGGCTGAATGGCCTCCTCTCGTTCGTAAACTTTCTTATGTTCTTATGTTCTTATGTACTCAAGGCTAAAAACAATTGACACAATTAAAATTTAAATATCCTTAAAAAAAACCAAACAGACTGCTCTCACCCAGCCAACCCGTGCCCCTTCTCAATCTTTAAAACTGGGGAGCATTGTACTGGGTCCTCATCACTGGTGAGCCTTGACCACTCAGCTGTCCCAGAAAAGCTCAGCCATTGTTTTCTTACCTGATTATACCCTATATCCTATTTACCAAAATAGGTTCCTAATAATTTCACTTTCCACAATACTGCAGCAATTTGTCTCCGACTGATCCTGCCGACTACGCCAAATTGTAGAGTTCAGGGTATGTGCCCATAAAGGGCAGAATGCTAAATAGTTGACTACGCCACCTGAAAAAGGGACCTATAGAATGACTTATTATTCCCACGCACAAGCCCTTTCAATTAAATGAAAAATCAGATAAAGAGCACAATTATCCCTCTTTTCCAGCATGATTTTTTTTTAGATCTGCATAAAACAATTGTTAGGCTTACCCAATAAATGGGCAGTGGGTAAAAGCCAGACGGTTACGAGATTTGACCAAAAAGGAAACAGACATAATTAATTATTGCGTTTCTTGTTTTGTTTGTTTGATGTGCTAACTGTTTGTCATTTGTCTTTGTTAGACGGCTAAGCACTAGCTGGGAGCTGTTGCTACAAGCCAGCACTAAACCTGGACTACATTACAGCACTGTTTCAAGAACTGTTTGTCGTTCACCACACCTGCACTAGAGCACTCACTATCAGGAGAAGTGACCGTGTCTGTGTTGGGTGTCAATTATTAGTGTCTTATTGTTTCGGGACTGAAACCCTTGTTTTGCACGGAGCGATACACATTGCTGTGCAGCGCCCGTGCAACCCAGACAAATAAAAGGGCTGTTTTATTGAACTTCCACTGTCTTGTGTGTTTTATTCCTGAGCACTGCACCAAATACACCTGCATAGAACAAGACACTTTGCCACAATCATAATCAAATTATTACTCCCTCCCCTTGCATTACATACCAACTGGAATTATCATTCTAGGATTTGTAGTTTTTTTATTACCGCAAATGTTGCCAGATGGATGGAAAAGTGCCCGGAGGAGGATTTAAAACTACTCAGATTGTCTTAAATCACACATCAATGTATTACTCCATCCCCGTACATTACACACCAACAGGAATTATCATTATGGCTGTTTTCCTAAATAAATGTTTATGCTTCCAAACAAAAGCAATAATAATTATCACTTGGGGTGTTGAAGACAGCTCCCTGTTTTAGTAATGCAACAGAGCTTTACAACCTCTGCTAATACTAATAATAGATGTTTGCCCCCACATGGATATTTGATTAGATTATCCATAAAGAGCTTTCACATTTTTCCTGCTTTTTTGCAAAACACAAGATGGAGTATGGAGAATACTTTGTCTCAACTCTTGACTCAATGTTCAGGACTGTATTATACGGGGTGTTGGGGGATTGTGTAACTGGGCAGTTGAATGGGCTAACAGAGTAAATGTGTTAGAGGATCGTAATTGTGTAGAGGGTGGGGTGTTTAGCGTATGTGCAGGGGTTGTATTGTGTGTGTGTGTGTTTGTGTGTGCGTGCGTGTGTGTGTGCGTGCGTGCTTGCGTGCGTTTGTGTGTGTGTCTGAAAGAGAGAGTTTTGCAGCTTCTTAGGAGCTGAATATAAGGGTATTTGAGATAGCGCTACTCGTTAATTTTATTAACTAATCTACTGAGCTTCTTAATTTCTTAATTTTAATTAAAGATGGTCAAAACATTTCTTATTCTATTTATTCTTTGACTAAAAAGTTATATTTTATAATATTATGTTTAAATAATTGTAAATCGGCTTTTGAAAAACTAAAAACAATTGGTTCGTTGTTTGTTATTCAAAAACTGAAAACTGAAAAACAAATTGGTTCGTTGTTGGTTTTTCAATGTTCAAAAAATGAAAAATGATAAAAAAAAAAACCAGTTGAGTGCTGAAGAGCAGTATGCGCTGCTGCCACTCCCACTTCTGGCTCTGTCTCAGTCTCTCTCCAAAGCACAGTGAGTTCGGGAGACGTCGTCCAGATTGCAACGTTTTTCCAATAGACTCTTCATAGAATTATGCTGGATAGCCTAGACATTTAAGTTATACAATAACAAGTGGCTGACTTGACGGGATCTGGCGGTCGATAAATACTGCCACACAGTCAGTGCTTAATTTGTAAATCGGGAGGTCCCGGAACACATAGTGAGCGCGAGAGGGGGGGGGTGTTCCGGGGGGGCTCCGAGGTACCGGAACGCATGAGAAAAAAGTGACAAACACAATGTAGCCAGACAATGTAACTATAACCTGTGTTAAGGTGTCATCTTTAGCCTTGGCTACAATGCTTGCTGCCGCTAAATGGGCCTTGGTTCGGGCATGTTCAAAAACTTTTTTTCTGAGGGCTCTTTGTTGTTTTTTTTACGTCGGAGGCAGAGGACGTTACTGTACATTCCACCCACTCTTTTGCTAGTTTCATCCCTCCCTATGATTAATACTTCTAAGTCATCTTGAGTAAAGTCAGCCAAATTACTAAATAATAATAATAATAATAATAATAATAATAATAATAATAATAATAATGACAATAATAATTGAGATATACACCTCATTTACAAAATAAATAAATACAAACATATACTGGTACTGTAACGTTATTGTACCCAAGGCATAATTATATAACTTGTGATTACATATTTGACCTTGAGGAACGAATGTATTTTATACATGACGATTTACAACCACGGTTAAATATTTTATAATTTAATAATGACGGCGATTCCCCTTAGTCCACAAGGTGACACGTAGTATCAGCTACGATACAACAACCTTTTAAGATGATATTGCACATTCTAATGGATGACGTTCTTAAACGTCTATTATATTTTACACGCACATTAAATATACATTTTCTAAATGTTATTTTACTGTGTTAAACACTAAAAAATACTAAATATATACACGTTTAAACTTTGTTTTTATAAAATATACATGTTGCGGTTATGGGTGTGCTTCAACGTGTGACTGATTACATGACTAATCCCAAAGATTTACTGGATAGAAGAGGAATTGGGCAAACAGCGTTTTGCTATGTGCTGAATAAATACCACGGATTAGTTCCACAAATACCACTCGTTCGAGCCTCTCTTTTTTGTTGTTGTAAAAAACAATGGGTGACTCCAAATGTATAGAAAAAAAAAACATAAATGCAATTGACTATTTTTTTTTTAAAGATTAAATTAAATTAGATTAGATTAGATTGATACTGATGGCTAAACTATGCTAATGGTTCAAACTGTTATGTTATCTCCAGTATTCTAAATATATATAATTATTTTTTTGTTAAACTATATTTAATTTAATGTTTATGAACCAAGTCAACCAAATATAGATTCTCCATAGCTTTTGTGATGTGCAGTTTGTGAACGACTCGTTCTTTCCGGTTCAAATAAACCTACGTAAACAATCTTAATGCGGTCTACATTGATTGGTTTTGTGTCATTGAATCAGTGAATCAAATGAACGAAATGAATCGATTCACCAAACTGAACTGAATCAAATGAATCGAGACACTAAAAAGAATCGAACTGCCCATCACTAGTCCTCCCCGACCCCGTCCCCCTCTCCCGCCGAGCCAGACTCACTAGTAGGGCTACTAGCTTGTGGAGGACGTGCCGGTGGTGATGCTGAACTGGCGGGATTAGCAGCGCACATAGCGCTGCTAGCTAAGGCTTCGCCATCAGGAGCAGTTTCACCCTCATTTTTGATTTGGCTTTCCTTTCCCCTCGACACGTTTCAAATTCAGTAGCGACGACTAGCCTAGGCTACGTGACGTGATTACGCAGGGACCTCTCGCTAGCTGACCACCACTGTTTCAAGATCAGTTACTTACCTCGCCGGCCCGCCCCATAACCGCTATGTACAAATAAGAGAGCAGGTCTGGAATCGGTGTGGCAGGATAGGATGCGCTTTTACTGGGGGACGGGAGAATTAACGAGGAGGCAGAAGCAACTTTAACTCTGATCGCTTTTATTAGAATGTTTACAGTGCAAACAGTTGAAAAAATAATAAATGAACTCTGTAAAAACAGACATAAATAATCAACTGTCCACAAACAGATTGAATGGCATTCAGACTATCAAGACTGCTGTTAAAAACAGCACCAACTTCAGAACAACGAAGCAAATGATCCAGTCTGCAAATGTGTCCATGTATGACCATAAGAAATAAATAAGACCTATAGAGGATGAAGGACAGGGCTAACAATAGTCTGCAAGTTGGTGTTAAAGATGATCTCAATTGCAATGAACACAATGTAGCAGCAGTCTGCCCCCTGAGGTGCGTAAAATTGATACAAAGTTAGCAAATTCCAGCAGTTTTTCAGACTAATTTTAGAACTGTCATGAACAGCAAAGCTACATTTATTTCCCAAAAGCTGTAATCTAATTAAATGTAAGGGATATAATGGTCTATAAAAAGTAAATGAGTGAAATATTAATTGTATCTCAAAGTTAATACATTTGTACATGTATCACTAAAACCTTTATTGATATGAAGCATTCCATTCCACAAGAACATTGTGATACTAAACTGTGACAGGTTTTACTTGCAATACTGTCTCCAATTACTAAGGCTTCTTTATTCATAAAAATAATTGATTTCTTGCAGTCCCATGTCTTGTCCCACTGGTTTTGCTCTTACACCACAGATAGCTCATATCTGGCTGTATTAAACATGATAATCACTTCAAACAAACTCAATACTACTAAGCGCTATTACATGAAGAAGAAGATCTTAACATTTTACTTACAGTATGAAATGAAAAAAAAAGTACCAACTCTATATGTGACGGCGTAGAGATGAAACTCTAAGATTGTGGACTTCTGTACAACTGAACACACATCTCTGTGTTAGTATCATGAGAGAGCGCAACTAGTGTTAACGCTATAGGCACTGTGAAAACCAGCCCATGTCTCCCCTATAGAATGGGATACAGTGTAAAACAAAGTGTATTGCATTTGTGAAGAAGATATTTAAAGCCAGTAAGCTGGATATCATCTGAAAGTTACATATCTGGCTAGGTTTAGTTAGCAATACAAAACGGGAGCTCGGGTTTATTTTTGTGTTGTATTGTTTGTTAAAAGAAGCTGTGTTCCCACTGGAAAAGAAACACAATAAAACAAATAAACACACAGGTACCATCCTCTTTAAACACATCCTTACTGGTACTGTAAATACACACACAGGTATCGTCCTCTAAACACATCCTTACTGGTACTGTAAATACACACACAGGTATCGTCCTCTAAACACATCCTTACTGGTACTGTAAATACACACACAGGTATCGTCCTCTAAACACATCCTTACTGGTACTGTAAATAAACACACAGGTATCGTCCTCTAAACACATCCTTACTGGTACTGTAAATACACACACAGGTATCGTCCTCTAAACACATCCTTACTGGTACTGTAAATACACACACAGGTATCGTCCTCTAAACACATCCTTACTGGTACTGTAAATACACACACAGGTATCGTCCTCTAAACACATCCTTACTGGTACTGTAAATACACACACAGGTATCGTCCTCTAAACACATCCTTACTGGTACTGTAAATAAACACACAGGTATCGTCCTCTAAACACATCCTTACTGGTACTGTAAATAAACACACAGGTATCGTCCTCTAAACACATCCTTACTGGTACTGTAAATACACACACAGGTATCGTCCTCTAAACACATCCTTACTGGTACTGTAAATACACACACAGGTATCGTCCTCTAAACACATCCTTACTGGTACTGTAAATACAAACACAGGTATCGTCCTCTAAACACATCCTTACTGGTACTGTAAATACACACACAGGTATCGTCCTCTAAACACATCCTTACTGGTACTGTAAATAAACACAGAGGTATCTCCTCTAAATACATCCTTACTGGTACTGTAAATACACAAACAGGTATCGTCCTCTAAACACATCCTTACTGGTACTGTAAATACACACACAGGTATCATCCTCTAAACACATCCTTACTGGTACTGTAAATACACACACAGGTATCGTCCTCTAAACACATCCTTACTGGTACTGTAAATACACACACAGGTATCGTCATCTAAACACATCCTTACTGGTACTGTAAATAAACACAGAGGTATCTCCTCTAAACACATCCTTACTGGTACTGTAAATAAACACAGAGGTATCTCCTCTAAACACATCCTTACTGGTACTGTAAATAAAGAAGCTTTGTCACAAGTTGTATTTTTTTACATTGTTAATGTATAATGTATGTTCTTTTTTCTGCTATGTACTGTACTTTTGTATAGAAAAGCTATATAAATGCAATAAATAAATACATTATATTGCCATACTCATAGCAAACAAGACCCTTTCTAAGTGTTACGTTTGAAATGTGTACTTCTGTGCATTCATAGCACAAACTGTGAATCGACAATACCACCCCGCACTCCTCTTCTCTTCAAGCCACACAGCCACTTTTAGTTAGAAGAGACGTAGGATTGATCAATCAAAAGATCAGGATGATGTCACAGAAATGTTTGCAGTAACCGGAGTGTAGCTGACATTGGACTGCCATTCTGTCTGCTTTATTATTATTATTATTATTATTATTATTATTATTATTATTATTATTATTATTATTATTACAAATATTGCTTAAATTGCATATGAGGGGCGCAGAGGTTGTAAAGCTCTATTATCTTGCATTACTAAAACAGGGAGCTGTCTTCAGCACCACAAGTGATAATTATTATTGTTTTTGTCTGGAAGCATAAACATTTATTTAGGAAAACAGCCATAATGATAATTCCTGTTGGTATGTTATGTAGGGATGGAGTAATGCATTGATGTGTGATTTATGATGATCTGAGCTGTTAACTGACTCGGATAGATGACGAAAGAACTCCAACAATGAATGAATAAATAAATAAATAAACAATCTAATAAAATCTTGCGTGCTGTAAAACAGATACAGCGCACACTTGTGTTATAGTTAAAAATGACAAAATATAAACAAATACCCAGGGTGATAGTACTAAAACCAACTGCAAAACAGACAAAAAGCAAGCTAAGGAAACAGTGGGACGCCCGCGTCTCTGAAAATACAAACAAGTGTCAGCACAGCCACAGTTTAAGTTAAAACAAAGCCATCACACATTAAAACGAATCCATAAAATCAATTAAAAAGCAGGTTACCTCAGGGAGTCCAGGATACAATAACAGCTGCCACAACACTCCTGAACTCATCCTACAAAATACCCAAAGAATCTGTTAAAAACAAAACATTTAAAAGAGGAGAACCGATCGTTAGAGTACTGTGGAACCAGCTTACCTTATAACAGGTTGGGAAAGAATTACAAAACCAGAACCACACGCAGCACAGCACAGCACAGCAGAGAACTTTTTGATTCAATTAAAAAAGAATTGAATCTATTCAGTCTTGAACAAATAATTCTAAAAGGTATTGACAATGTCAACCCAGGGGACTTTTTCAACCTGAAAAAGAAACAAGGACCAGGGGTCACAAATGGATATTAGATAAAGGGGCATTCAGAACAGAAAATAGGAGGTACTTCTTTAAGAGAATTGTGGGAGTCTGGAACCAACTCCCCAGTAATGTTGTTGAAGCTGACACCCTGGGATCCTTCAAGAAGCTGCTTGATGAGATTCTGGGATCAATAAGCTAATAACACCCAAATCAGCAAGACAGGCCGAATGGCCTCCTCTCGTTTGTAAACTTTCTTATGTGCTTATGTTCTTATGAGTTACTGCTGGGTCCAATCCCCCCCCCCCCCCCCCCCCCATTCAATGGTGGATTATGATGTGGTGTTGTTTCTCCTAGTTTTCAGCTGCTCTTGCAGTTTCTCTTCTCTTTTTAATTGTACTGTTCTGCACCTTGTTTCTGGTCGTGAATTTCATTTTCCTAGCATCTGTAGATCAGACCCCCCCAGACCCTTGCACAGCCTGCAGCAGCCCCATGGCGTGGGGAGCCACAAATGTGATTAATGACGGGTTCAATTAAACAGAAAGAGATCGAGCGAACTCTTTTATCAGGACTGAAACACACCTGGATTAACGTGTCATTGTACAACCCCCTGTATGAATCAGCAAACTTCCCTGGTTTCAGTGTAGAGGCGACACAGGGTGGATTGCATTCAGATCATCATGTTGACTGCAGAGCCCTGCTCAATTAGTTAGCATGCATTCATGTGCTTGAAATTCACTGAGCTAAATCTGCACTTCACTATTCTCAATTATAATGAGCTTATTTGCTACATGTTATATACCCCACAGTATTTTATCATTTCAAAACCAATTGTTTGCTTAGGGATGCCCGAATACTGTGCGGTAGGCCTAACAGTGTAGAAAGAAAGCAAATTGGAATTGAGAAATGTCTTGTGTTGATATGTTATGCAGAAGGTTATGCATGATATATTGTCATAAACTGAGCCTCCCAGTTGCAGCAATCTCTGATATTATTATCTGCAAGATGCTGGCTCTGCATACACAAATAATCTGCTTTCGTTTTAATCTTTAGAGGAATCATAAACACAATCACTATATTTAATGCACTGTATATTTCATGAAATACTTTTTTTTAAAAGATAAAGAAAGATATTTACTGATCTCTTTTTATGAGACCAGTTTTCCTGTCTGTGACAGTGAAGTATGAAATCCAGCCCCTTGTCAGTCGTTTCTGCTGTTGAAAATGTGACACTAACTTGTTCAAATGTGTTCCAAAATGATATAACTGCTGCGATTTGATATGGTTCATTCTTCCATAGTCCAACCTTCCTTGCATTTATCAAGAAAGCAGGTCATGTTGATTGTCCAGTTTGTTTGTTGTGGCTGGTTCACAACCAGGTTTCCGGGAATCAGTGGATGACAAGCAGTCCAAACAAAATCACATCATAACCTCTGCATTGTTACATTTGCAAAGTGAAATATCTGACATGCTTTTTTCATTCTAAGATTACCAGTACATGCTGATGGAATACAGTAAATCTAAGTCTGGATCTCTAACTTTCAGAGGTAATTTAATGCACCCATTCTTTCACTCTACTGATTTGTAGGTTCTTTCTGTTTCTTCTGACTCGTAAACACTCACTCTCTAACCTTTTTTCAAAAAGCTTCTGTATATATATAAGAACATGAGAACATAAGTTTAGAATTCACATTCTAGCCTTGTATTTAATGTAATGTGCCTGTATTTAATGTATTTGCATTGTTTTTTACTGTTTGTATTTAATGTACTATGCCCTGTATTTCACTGTATTTAATGTATTATGCATTGTTCCTCATTATGTTGTAAAGCACTTTGTGGTAAGAACATAAGAACATAAGAAAGGTTACAAACGAGAGGAGGCCATTCAGCCCATCTTGCTCGTTTGGTTGTTAGTAGCTTATTGATCCCAGAATCTCATCAAGCAGCTTCTTGAAGGATCCCATGGTGGCAGCTTCAACAACATTACTGGGGAGTTGTGTAAAAAAGTGCCTCCTATTTTCTGTTCTGAATGCCCCTTTATCTAATCTCCATTTGTGACCCCTGATAATTGTTTCTTTTTTCAGGTCAAAAAAGTCCCCTGGGTCGACATTGTCAATACCTTTTAGGATTTTGAATGTTTGAATCAGATCGCCGCATAGTCTTCTTTGTTCAAGACTGAATAGATTCAATTCTTTTAGCCTGTCTGCATACGACATGCCTTTTAAACCTGGGATAATTCTGGTTGCTCTTCTTTGCACTCTTTCTAGAGCAGCAATATCCTTTTTGTAATGAGGTGACCAGAACTGAACACAATATTCTAGGTGAAGTCTTACTAATTGTCACACGGCTGGCTGAGTGGTGCCGTCAGATCCAGGAAATGAATAACACACAGGTCAGATGAAATGAAATGATGAAGATGCTTGCTTGCGCCGGTTTATTGAGGCCAAAATAAATAGACAAACAAAACGGATTAACACTAAACAAAACAGTGGAAGGACAGACAAACGAAACACGGTGAGTACAAATACTTATGGTTATTATTATTATTCTTTTTATTCTCGTTTATTTTACCTCCTCTCCACACCCGTTCTCCACTCACCGAACACACAACCCCGAGTGAGTGAAATGTGCATCTATATATACTGTTGTGCCGGGATTCAATTACTAATTAATTATTCACTTGAATCCTAGCACGTGAATTAATTATGTGCAACCTTGTGCTCGCATATTAAATACTTTAAATGCACGTGAAGTGATAGTGCAATCCCGTGCCTAAATACAATTATACATTTTAAATAACTCATGCTGCACACACCCATTTATATCCCATGCAGCCATCTCACCAACATTAACATTAACACACCACACGCAACATACAACACAGAAATGCACACAGGGGCGGGGCACATTGCCACATATACCCCCCCTTGTGCGCAGCACACATGGCCTCAACGGCCACCTCCTCCCTTAAAAGCCCAAAAGTCCAGCGCAAAGTCCTGGGCCAAAACCGGAGGCTTCAAGGGGCCCATAGGTCGTAAGGCTGTCAGCAACAATGCCAACAGTGGGGTGGCACACTCCTGCCACTCTTCTGCTGCTGGTGGCAATTCCGGCAGCTTCCCAGCTGACAGCGGAAATGCTGTCAGCAGAGACATCAATAGTCCCTAGTCTGGCTCCTCCTGCCGGGGTAGTCCTGGCAGCGGAAAGGCTGCTTGGGGGGTGGTCTCCTGACCTTCCCCCTTCTTTGTAGCCGGCAGCTCCCTCTTCCGTGGCTCCGGCCACAGTATCTCCTGCAGCGCAAGTGCTGCAGTGGGAGCAGGTCTCCTGACCTCCCCCACGATCTCCGGCAGCAAAACTGCTGCTGGGGTTGGTGGTCTCCGGACCTCCTCCCCCTACTTCGTGGCCGGCAGCTCCCCTTGGTGGAGTTCTGGCCACAGTACTTCCTGCTGCGATGTGGAGCAACAGGCAGCCCCAGACGATGCAGAGCAACAGGCAGCCCCAGACGAAGCGGAGCAACAGGCAGCCCCAGGCGGTGCGGAGCAACAGGCAGCCCCAGGTGGTGCGGAGCAACAGGCAGCCCCAGGCGATGCGGAGCAACAGGCAGCCCCAGGCATCCTTGGGCAAAGCGAGGCTGGCATCCTTGGGGCGAAGCGATGCAGGCATCCTTGGGCGAAGCGAAACTCAGCTGCAGCTCCTCTTGTGGTGGAGGTGGAAGCACCAAGCAGTCCTCCCATGTTGGGGAAGGTGGAACCAGCAGGTATTCACCCTCTGCTGGTGGAGGTGGGAGGGGCAAGCAGTCCTCCCACGACAATGAAGGCGGAACCAGCAGGTATTCACCCTCTGCTGGTGGAGGAGGCAGAGGCAGCTCCTGCTGCTCTCCTCCTGGTGGAAGCGATGGAAGCAGCGTGTAGTCCCCAGGTGACGGAGGTGGGAGCAGCGTGTAGTCTCCTGGCGATGGAGGTGGGAGCAGCGTGTAGTCTCCTGCTTTTGCAGGGGACTGGTGCGACTCTTCCTCTCTTGCAGGGGACTGGTGTGACTCTCCCGCTCTTGCAGGGGACTGGTGCGGCTCTACCTCGCTTGCAGGGGACTGGTGCGGCTCTACCTCGCTTGCAGGGGACGGGTGCAGCTCTACCTCGCTTGCAGGGGACGGGTGTGGTTCTCCCTCCATCTCGGAAGGTTTTAACATTACTTCCCTTGATTTAAATTCAACACTTCTCACAATATATCCGAGCATCTTGTTGGCCTTTTTTATAGCTTCCCCACATTGCCTAGACGAAGGCATTTCTGAGTCAACATAAACTCCTAGGTCTTTTTCATAGTTCCCTTCTTCAATTTCACTATCTCCCATATGATATTTATAATGCACATTTTTATTGCCTGCATGCAATACTTTGCACTTTTCTCTATTAAATGTTATTTGCCACATGTCTGTTTGTTGTTAATAAAACATCATACAAAAATATATTATGTATTATGTATCATGTATTATACATTTCTCTGTATTTCAAGTATTATGGATTTTCTTGTTGTTACTACATCTTGTGAAGCGCTTTGTGATGGTGGTCCACTATGAAAGGCGCTATATAAAATAAAGATTGATTGATTAATTGATGGTGAAACACATTAGAAATGAATAGAATAAAAGAATAGAATAGGAATGTTAAACAAAACGGAGGTAAGCTCTGTTTTGTTAAACATGCACACCTATACATATTCACTTTAAATAGTAATCTGTTTAATATGTAAAACAATCTGTTATGAAAGTGTATTACTGTACGCAGAACGGTGTACATTTGAAGGTCTTTTTTAAGGAGGTGTTTCTGGGAGTATTTTTGGAATTGGACTGGCATGTGGTTTCAATTGCTTGCTGCCAGATGGTAAGCTAAATCATTTTCTTCATAACACCTTCAATAACTCACCGAGCGAACATCATACAAGGTTTCTTTCAAAGGGTTGAGACTAAACAGATCCACATTCACAACAGTCTCCATATGACAGCCCCTCCCCCTTACTCTTTGATTACAATATAAAGAACTCAGCAGTGAACAGTGAATTATCATTAACGTGTAATGAAATGAACTCTCCCCTCCAACTGAGAAGATAATCAGGCAACAGATTGTAAAGGTGCCCCAAATATTACCCAATTCATAACCAACTGTGTGGAACAATGGTGAGGGGGTTCCAAGCGTCTCCCTGGTAACGGAACGGAACAGAATGGTATTTATGGAAAAACGCTGTGAGTGCAGTCCGAGTGGCACATAGGAACACAGCAAGCTCTTTGTCTAGAGTCCTGGAGTCGCTCATCTGGCACAGTCATGCCCACATGGTGTGCAGGCCTGAGTCATGCAGTCAGGGGAGCGCAGAGTCCTGGCTATACAACGTCAAAGTCGCCTGTCTTTGCTGGGGATTCCAGAGGGGGTGTTGCATTGGCTCTGGTGCTCCTGTGGGATAGGGAGGCAAACTAGGCAGGGACAGTTTCTCTTCATCGTGCTACAGCGCACCCTGCTGGCCAGGTGCCAGGTGAGTTCTGAGAGCACGCCTGCAGGGCTGACCTTTGTCCTCCAGAGCCCAGTAGCTGTCTCTCTCTCTCGATTGGCTGGGTCATGGGATCGGAGGAAGCCAACTCGTCTTCAGTTCTCCTGAGCACTTCAAAAGGAGGAGCGAGGTGAAGTCACCCCTGCTGGGGCATTGCCGCTGTGAGGGAGTGTAATTGGACATTTGAAATTGTATTACAATCAAATCAAATACATTCCGGCAGTGTTTCTGCAGTGATGACTGTGAGACTGGTCCCACATGGAATACTGAATATATATACACGGAATGGTGCCATTTTATTTATTGACAGCCTTGGTTTCAGCATTATTCTCCCCTGCAAGGGAGCTGCTTCATCTGAATGAGCTGAAACCTGACAATGCAAGGAATTTACTGTCATCAATCAAATGTTCTCCTGGGGGTTACTAAGGCTGAGAGGAATATTTTATTTTTGCTTCATAATTTCAAACTCAGGTGTTTCAGATGTTTTACACAGTTCTTAGTGTAATTGAATCCTTCAGATTTATTTTCATAAAGGTAATAAAACATTCTGCATTGGGAATATACCAAGGTGTCCATACTGTTGGACTGTGTACTGCTAGAAAACGAATCGTTAGACATTTCCACGTAGCATAGAGCGCTTGAGACATCGCAGTAGAAAACAGAACAACAACAAAAAGCTGCTGTTGTTGAAACACCACACACCCAGCAGGATCATCTTTTGCCTTTTTACAGGGAACCTCAGCAGATTCTACGCTCAAAGGACGGCTGTATGCAGGTGTGAGTTCAACACATCCCAGTCCCACTGCAGACAAGGCCTCTCAAACCAGGGCCTCAATTAGTGAGAAATGTGCGTTTCATTGAGCCCCCCTTTGATAAAGGAAGACAGCGACAATTTGTCACAGGCTGCAGTGGCATCTTACAGGCCTGGGCTGATGGTCTCTGTATTACAGAAAGACACTTTCTCTGCAGCTTCCATCTGTGGCCATCCCGAACACTCCTCAGGGGACAGATTGATTAGAAATGTACTGTGTCCTCGCTTCAGCTACAGCTGCTCTAACAAGCATGCAAGAGCTCTTTTTAATTCACTACCACGTTCCAAGGAGTACAAGGAGTTTGAACCACGAATTAGCTGTAGACATACTATCACTGCCCCCTTTCTTCTGTTGAACACATTTTGGATATTTGTGTTTTAGATGTTATTTTGATACTGCTTCATGTGTCGTATCACTGCAAAACTCACCACTGTACTATGTATGAGAAACTAACCTGATTGAAGGGAATTCTTTTGGCACGATTGCAGTGCACACACGGTAAAGTCCCCAGGTACTTGCAGTCGGGAACATTGTTAACTCTAAACATGGTCTTTGCTTTTCAGGAACCCTACATTTTAATGAAAAGTGAAAATGGGAAACATGCTTTTCTTGGTATAATAAAGAAGAATGGTCTTTTTTATTTAAATAAATACAAGCTGTAATTCCAGCCTTGCTTCAAGTCAGTTTGAATATTATTTGTGAAGACTTCTACTTCACTGGGCCACCTGCTCATCTTATTGTACAAGGAGGGTGTTATCCTTTGATCTGCTGCTTATTTCTACAGTTCAGCTGAAAACTGTGGATTTGCGTCAGCACTCGAAACACGGGACACTTGTCATGTTTCATTGTGTGTTCCTGGCACCATTGGACCTGCAGACGTACACACGTTACACACTGTGTGTACCATTGGTTTCCAAAAATTCGGCTTCATTGAGTGTGAACTGGCATATAACCTTGTGCGATCGGTTGAAGCGAAACAGACATTTTAAGCTTAAGCAAATGGAAGCTGATAAGTTTGATTGAAGCTTCAAAAAGAGAGAAAATCTTTCTTCTGATGATCCAGAATGCCAGAGGGAATAAATCAGTAAGAGCAGCGAACTGTCTGTTTGTGGCACTAACGGCGGTGGAGTTTTAACTGAACTGTCTGTTTGTGGCACTAACGGCGGTGGAGTTTTAACTGAAGTGTCTGTTTCTGGCACTAACAGCAGTGGAGTTTTAAGTGCTGAAAATACGTTGGCAGCATTGATCGCATGTGTTATCATTAACACATAATTGCCAAGTTGTGTTATTATTATTATTATTATTATTATTATTATTATTATTATTATTATTATCATTGATGTTTTATTTTTTTAGTCTGTTTTGTCACAATGTGTAAGATAATAAAATAATAAAGTTTATGTTTAACGCCATTCTTAGGGGGTGAGTACTGATTACATTAATTGTAATTCTTGTGAGAGTATAATTAGAAATGGAACCAGCATAACAGATTTGTAAGATTGTTTATCCCGTAGTTTAAGTCTGTTTTTCAAATAGGTTTATTTGTACTTTTTACAGTTGTTCTCACGGTAGTTGCTGTTCTGTCTCGATGGCAGTGCACTGTGTTCATTTTTACATTGTTGTTCTCATGGTAGTTGCTGTTCTGTCTCGATGGCAGTGCATTGTGTTCATTTTTACAGTTGTTGTTCTCATGGTAGTTGCTGTTCTGTCTCGATGGCAGTGCGCTGTGTTCATTTTTAGAAAGAGAAACGGTGATGCAATTTGATTGCAGTTTAGTTTTCTAATGTGACAGTGCAGGTGCTGTGAAACTCAGGAAAGAACAAAAATGCAGCACTCTGACAGGCTTTCAGCCTTTATAACATGTTGATGCCTTATCAGCATAAGATGGGATGTTGGTCTAGTTCGGTTTTGCATACCACGTGAAAGATTTCTGGGGGCGCTCCTGCCTGGCACAATTAACACAGCATTGGTAGGGTATTAGACACAGAGGTAGGCTTGTTCAACCACTGAAACTCTACACTGAGTTCTAATCACATTCTACAATGAACTCTTCCAGTAAACACTAGGGTTGCACCAAGAGCTTTGAAATGTGAATATCCAAGTCGGAGGACACAGGTTCAAACTGCAAATTCAATTGAGAGGCAAAGTTTGGAGATCAGCTGCAAGGAACTGGAAGAGCAGAGATGGGCCCAATGCCCTCCTCTCTAAATTTTCTTGTGCACTTATGTAGGACAAAATATTTGATGTATGTATGTATGATATCACTGTGTAACAATTTTTTTTTTTTTTTTGGTTCCTGGGTAGTAAGTGTTATTTCCTAATTGCTTATGCCTCAAAAGTATAGAAAATGGCTATTATTCCCCACAAACTTTGCTTTTGTGACCAGGACAGTGATATTTTGAAATTTACCTATTTTCCAGAACATTCCAGATAGATTCAGTGCTGAGTAAACTTGGAGTAACTTCTAGAACTTTCTAGAACTTTCCAGTAATATAAATAGTAGTATAAATACAGGGACCTTAAGCCCACAAGTTCAGTTTAGTTCCAGCTGCCTAAGTGGATACATATCTGCATTTTTCTGAGATGGCATCAAGAGGCTGCAAGCATCCGGCAGACGCATTTTGCTATGTCTGCGGTCAATTTATCAAGACAAGAGCGAAAAAGTACTCCGTGGAAGCATCTGCTAAGATGTGAGAGGCCTATAATGCATATTTTGGCATGCCTGTCGGGGATCAAGACAAACCCAGGGCACCTCATTTCACCTGCGAGCACTGCAAAAAAACTCTGGAAGGTAAGATGGACAATTGTTGCTCAGAATTTTAAGTTATAAAATTTGTTAAAATTTTTAAAATTGTAAAAGTTTTTAATTTTAAAATGTTTTACAATTTTCAATGTTATTGAAAAAATATATCATATATGAAAAATGTTGCGAGAATCTCTTACACATTAGTCATGGGTGAAATAAATGTATTTTTGTAGAATGGTACAGAGGGGAAAAGAGAGCCATGAAGTTCGCTATCCCAAGAATTTGGCGGGAACCCACTGACCACTCAAGCAACTGCTACTTCTGCATGGTGGACCCTTCCAAGCGGACCGAGTTCTCTGTGGGGAGGAACAACGTCAAGTGGGAGCCACTGGTGGACCCCCGGAAGGTGCTGATGCCACCACTGCACATCAAATTGGGCCTTATGAAACAATTTGTCAGAGCTCTAGATAAGGAGTCGGCAGCCTTCAAGTACCTTCAAGACTTCTTCCCTAAGCTGTCTGAGGCAAAGGTCAAAGCCGGTGTCTTCGTCGGACCACAGATAAAGAAGATCCTGGAGTGCAATGAATTCCCCAAGAAGCTCACTAGTAAGGAGAAAGCGGCTTGGAACAGCTTTGTCATAGTGGTTCGGGGCTTCCTGGGCAATCACAAGGCCGAAAACTATGTGCAGCTGGTTGAGACTCTGGTGAAGAACTACGGCACAATGGGCTGTAGGATGTCCCTCAAAGTCCATATCCTTGATGCTCATCTTGATAAATTCAAGGAGAACATGGGAGCGTACTCGGAGGAGCAAGGCGAGCGCTTCCACCAGGATATACTGGACTTTGAACGCTGCTACCAAGGACAGTATAACGAGAACATGATGGGAGACTACATTTGGGGGCTGATTCGTGAAAGTGATTTACAGTATAATCGTAAATCTCGAAAAACTACTCACTTCTAAATCTTTTGTAGTCATTTTTGTATTACTTTAGTATAAATACATGTTAATTTGGATTCATATGTTGTTTTTTTCTGACTTTATGTGAACGGAAAAATTCGCCCGTTTTCTCATTGGAAATAGGTAAATTTCAAAATATCACTGTCCTGGTCACAAAAGCAAAGTTTGTGGGGAACAATAGCCATTTTCTATACTTTTGAGGCATAAGCAATTAGGAAATAACACTTACTACCCAGGAACAAAAATTGTGTTACATAGTGTATTTAATGAACATATCAAGTGTGGTTAACAAATAGCAACAGTTGCTATATGTGTAAGTTACCTGATATTACATCCAAATGAATAAACAGATTTGCAATTCCTCAGCAGTCTCTGATCTTGGAACTGAAACAAACAATAGGCTCTCTTGCTGTATATCCTGGAGTGGATTTCTTTCCAAGGCTGTTTCTCATTTTTATGGTGCTGCTAATTAAGTCTTGTCTATTTTGTTTTCCTATCGTGGCTTTACAGACATGTTTCACATTTTATGGTCCTTTTTAAATGAAGTGTTTATTATGAAGTGTCTTTCTTTACCACAGCTGAGCCGCAGCAGGTGCTGTGCTGGGGCAGCACCACTGTCAGGATGCAGCTTCATTTCATGGGTATTACTAGGATACAAGCTGAGTATGAATTGGGGTCGCTTTGGGAATGCTGAGGGATGGGGTCATGGAAAGTCAAGCAGAGATTTTCTGCTAACGACATTCTTTTCTGCTCTTTTCAGGGAGGGGTTGGCAAACCATTGCATTTTCATAAATACCAATTCAAGGTATTTATTGTTTTCAAATATTTGAAAAGGTATGTCAGTGTGGCAAGCTGGCACCCTGCCACGTCAGTAACTTACTTCCCTGTCTCTTTAATGAAAAAGTTGCCCATGATCTATATAACAGTATGAACACAAGAAGAAATGACAATCAATAATTCAATGAAAATTGGGTTTGTGGTATTTAAGACCAAGGCGTCATTAGGTAAGTAAATGAGATGTTAGTATTATGGAAACAGACTTTAGAGTATGTGGAATAACTTGCTTTGTTCTCAAAATGTACTGTAAGTGGTGCTGTACTTAAAATATATGGAGTGAATAGAAAACACAGCAACAGATGGTCATCACAATCCCTTTTTTATAAGGCAAACAATAAAACATGTCTGACCCATTGTGACAGAGATCGAATGATTCTTGGTGTTAGACCTCCCTCCCGACTTGCAAGGCAGCTGCATAAAGGGAACAGAATACCCTGGACTAAATGGCACAACAGTTTATTCCCAGGGTTAGGTGGAAGTCGGCCATCTAGAAAGGGGACAAAGCTACGGTGTATGGACTCAATGTCCCGGACGGGACATGGCGTGGCATCCTCGGATAGGAGGAGCGGATGCGCTCGTTGACCAAGGGGTCATGGGTGATGTTATAAAAAGGGGACGTAGTGATGTGATCTGTTCCTTTGTGAATGGTTATATTAAAATAACAGAAGGAGAACCTGTGCTGTGAAACGTGAGTGTTTTGTTTGTTTTTGTTTGTCGTTAATAATACTGTTTGTAATTATTTGGATGGCTAACACCATCCGGAGCTGTCGACAAAGGCCAGCACTAAACCCATGCTAGTTTAGGGGTGGGGGTTGGGGGGGGGGGGGGGGGGGGGTATAATTGGACAAATACTGAAAATATTCTGATTATTTAATTTATTTAATTTATTATTAAAAATAATCTGTTTATCTATTAAATTCATTGGAACCATACATTTATTAGCGCAGTAATATATTTAAACATATATAGATTTTAAAATAAAAATAGGTCTATATCTTTATTTCTAAAACTAGTAACCAATTTTCTAAGCGCAATAAGATACTCCAGGGTGTTGGTTGTGCTGGAATAACCGCACTTCCACGCCCCTGGGCGTGCAGTTATTCCAGCACAACCAACACCCTGCAATGTCTTACTGCTTACTTACAAGATTTGAGCTATAAGCTTGCCTGAGTTACACCGGTACTCAAAAACCAGCTGACCTATCTAATTTCCGTTCCTTACCCAAGCCCCCTTTTCTCTCAAAAACTCTCGAAAGGACTGTAGCCAGGCAGCTGATGAAACATCTCACGGATAACAATCTGCTTGAATCTCTACAGTCTGATTTCCGGCCACATCACAGTACTGAAACTGCTCTGCTCCGGATTGTGAACGATCTCCTGCTTAATGCTGATGCTGGTGCTGATGCTCCCTCTGTCCTTGTCCTCCTTGACCTAACAGCCGCTTTTGACACCATAGATCATGGCATTCTTCTTGACCGCCTTCAGAAGTATGCTGGAATCTCTGGAACCTGTCTCTTCTGGATGAAGTCTTACCTATCCGGTCGCATGCAGTCTGTTTTCTATGCTGGACGCAGTGACGTTGCAAACCCGGGCACTTGTGATGTCCCCCAAGGATCTGTTCTCTTCAATATCTACATGCTTCCCTTGGGTCACCAATACAGCCTCATGTTTCACTCCTATGCTGATGACACCCAGCTCTACTTAAAAGTTGACCCTGGAAGCCCCTCTGCCATGGTCCGACTCTGAGATTGCATTCAAGACATCAAGCCTGGATGTCTGCCAATTTTCTTCAGTTGATCACTAGCAAATCTGAACTCCTTCTAGTAGGATCTAAAACTCATTCTTAAGAATCTCAATAAAGTTGCCCTGAACCTCGGAAACTGTCTGCTGCTGCCTTCCCCCACTGTACGAAGCCTTGGTGTACTTCTGGATAGTAACCACTCCTTTGATGCCCAAATCTCCTCTGTAGGCAAGTCCTCCTTCTACCACCCCCTAAACATCTTAAAGGTCCGTCCCTACATTTCCCTCCCAGATGCAGAGATACTCTGACATGCATTCATCTCCTCTCGACTCGACTACTGTCTCTATGGTGGTCTTCTGTCACGTGCCATAAATCGATTGCATTTGATTCAAAATGCCACTGCTAGGATCCTTACTAGATGTAAAAAACATGATCACATTACCCCCTGTCTTGCCCAGCTGCACTGGCTACCTGTAAAGTTCAGGATTACTTTCAAAATTCTCCTGTTTGCCTACAAGGCCCTTCATCACACAGGTCCAGAGTATCTCTCCAGCCTGCTGACCCGCTATGTCCCTGCATGCAAGCTGAGGTCCTCTGACTCAGGCCTGCTTGTTATACCCAAGCAAAAACGCACCACACTCTTAGAGTGCTCTTTTAGCTTCATGGCCCCGACTCTCTGGAACTCTCTCCCAGCTTTAGTGTGTGTAGCTGCCACAGTCTCTCGCTTCAAATCAACTCTCAAGACCCACTTGTTCTCTCTTGCTTTTACTGCTCTCTAAGCCTGGTATCTGTTATGTTGTCTAAATTGCTATTTCAGGTTTTTCACTCTATCATCTTATTCGTATGATTCTGTATGACACACGCATCCACAATGTTTAGAATTCACATTCTAGCCTTGTATTTAATGTAATGTGCCTGTATTTAATGTATTTGCATTGTTTTTTACTGTTTGTATTTAATGTACTATGCCCTGTATTTCACTGTATTTAATGTATTATGCATTGTTCCTCATTATCTTGAAAAGCGCTTTGTGATAAGAACATAAGAAAGTTTAAAAAAGACAGGAGGCCATTCGGCCCGTCTTGCTCGTTTGGTTGTTAGTAGCTTATTGATCCCAGAATCTCATCAAGCAGCTTCTTGAAGGACCCCAGGGTGTCGGCTTCAACAACATTAATGGGGAGTTGGTTCCAGACCCTCACAATTCTCTGTGTAAAAAAGTGCCTCCTATTTTCTGTTCTGAATGCCCCTTTATCTAATCTCTATTTGTGATCCCTGGTCCTTGTTTCTTTGTCAAAAAAGTCCCCTGGGTCGACATTGTCTATAACTTTTAGGATTTTGAATGCTTGAATCAGATCACCGTGTAGTCTTTTAAACCTGGGATAATTCTGGTCGCTCTTCTTTGCACTCTTTCTAGAGCAGCAATATCCTTTTTGTAACGAGGTGACCACAACTGAACACAATATTCTAGGTGAGGTCTTACTAATGCATTGTAAAGTTTTAACATTACTTCCCTTGATTTAAATTCAACACTTCTCACAATATATCCAAGCATCTTGTTGGCCTTTTTTATAGCTTCCCCACATTGCCTAGATCAGGGGTCGCAAACTCAAATGCCTACAGGGGCCAGGCAGGTAACGTAAATGAGTGAAGCGGGCCGGGTGTAACAAAAATCAACTGCCAAAAATGCAATCAAACTTTCTTTATTTTTACTGAACTATGGTGTATGCACATAACATAATACAACCATGTATGATATTGGAGATTGTATTTTAAATTCGAAATTGAAAAATACAAATTGAAAAATAGAAATATTTAATTATTATTTTTTTCTTTCTTAATTCATTACTCCTTTGATTTGGAACCAGAAACCTGACACCTTTTCTTCTGCACCAAGATGTCAATGTCAGGTCTTGTATTTCGCGTTGCGTTGTGCAGTACAGAATTCAGCCTTGAATCTTTTAACTGGGAGCGATGTTTAGTTTTATTCAGTTTCATACCGAAAAATAGCTGTTCACAAACGTAGGTACTTCCGAACATGGATAGAATCTTTGCACAATGGTTTTTATATTTAGGGTAACTACTCCCAAGATATTTGTAGAATTCTGGTATTCCAACGTTGTCATATTTAGTTTTCAGTACCGTATTGCACTGCAGTTCAATAACTTCCATTTGTAGCTCTTCATTCACACTATCAATATTAATTGAGAAAGGCGAACTGAACAATGTTAGTTCATTTTCATAAAGTTTGAAATCAGAGAACCTTTTTTGGAACTTAGTCTTCAACTCCACAATTTTGGGAATGTAGTTCAAGCCATCACTTTCATTTCTGGAAACCGATTTCAGTGTAGGAAAGTGGGCCAGATTATTCCTTGCCAAATGAGTTTCCCAAAGGCACAATTTCACTATAAATGAGCGAATCGAATCATACATTTGTGTAACTACTTGTGAACGCCCTTGCAGAGAAATATTCAAAGTGTTTAGCTGGCTTGTAATGTCAACCAAAAAGGCCAAGTCTTTGATCCAATCTTCGCTGGAGAGCTGAGGCGGGGATTTTCCTTTGGATGACATGAACAAGTCGATTTCTTTCAACAATTCAAAAAATCTCTTCAGCACCATGCCACGAAAGCATTGAACTGTCTGTGGTTCAAGCCACGAGAGCGTATCCAGTTCACAGTGTTAACATGGTGCCTGTCATGGGCACCATGTCCAAAAGTTCTTCGGTCACATCAAAATTCTCATCGACACCATAAATAAATATAGCTAACTGGGCGGTATTATTTATATCTGTGCTCTCATCAGCTGCAATAGAAAACGCCACAAATGATTTAATTTTTTCATGCAACTTGTCCTGTAAGTTCTCAGCCATATCTTCAACACGCTGAGCAACAGTATTCCCGGTTAGACTTACATTTGCAAATGCTTGTTTCTGTTCGGGACATATCATTTCTGCTGCACTCAATAGACACTCTTTTATAAACTCGCCATCTGTAAAAGGTTTTGATGCCCGGGCAATTTTTTCACTTAATACATAACTGCATTTCACAGCAGCATCACTTATTTTATTCGCATTCAAAAACAAACCCTGTGAAATTTCAGTCCTTTTTTTCAGTTCATTAAGTTTTTCATCACACATCTTTTCCGTATACTGGTCATAGTTCTTACTATGGTTTGTTTCATAATGGCGTCTTAAGTTGTATTCTTTCGACACAGACACACTTTGTTTGCATATTAAACATGTAGGAATATTCTTCACTTCCACGAAGAAATATGCTGTCTCCCACTTTTCTTGAAAGACGCGTCCCTCTCGGTCTATCTTGCATTTTCCCGTTTTTGATAGAGACATGGTTACAAGAAATATTTGACTTTCATCATTACTATAATAAAAACAACAGTGCAAGCGAGATGATAAATGGCAACTGACACTTGGCCTCAGTGTCGGGGAGACAATAGGGAGTGGTGGAGACTGTGGCGAACTGGAGAGCGCATGCCCCGTCTAAAGGTGGCAGACGCTACTCAGCTCCAGCCGATTGTTGCCATGCGAGAATGCGGGCCCAGTGTTGCCAGATCTTCCGATTTTTTCAAGAGAAAATGGAA
The DNA here is from genome assembly GCF_902713425.1 of Acipenser ruthenus. NCBI lineage: Eukaryota > Metazoa > Chordata > Actinopteri > Acipenseriformes > Acipenseridae > Acipenser > Acipenser ruthenus. The sequence continues at coordinate 11,978,806 of NC_081206.1, read as the reverse complement.
ATCTGGATTTTTATTGAAATCTTGCGATTTTTAAATGTTGGCAACTAATTAATTTTTTTTAAAAAACACTGTGCGGGCCAGGGCCGCCAGTTTGCGACCTCTGGTCTAGATGAAGGTCTAGGTCTAGGTCTTTTTCATAGATTCCTTCTTCAATTTCAGTATCTCCCATATGGTATTTATAATTATTATTATTATTATTATTTATTTCTTAGCAGACGCCCTTATCCAGGGCGACTTACAGACGTAAACAAAAATACATTTCAAGAATCACAGTACAAGTAATAATACAATTAAGAGCAAGATAAATACAATGACTTTTGTTCTAGAATAAGTACAAGTACAAGTATGACAAAATACGATAACGGAGCAGATAACAGTGTCAGTGATAGTTACATCAGGATATAATTAAATACAAAATACTACAGATTAAATAACACTTGACAGATTACAGTACTCTAAAGTACAGAATTAAATGCAGTAAAATAGGGGGCAGATAAGAGCAAGTAAAGCACACATTTGTATTGCCTGTGTGCAGTACTTTACACTTTTTTCTATTAAATGTCATTTCCCATGTGTCTGCCCAGTATGCTGGTGATGGTGGTCCACAATGAAAGGCGCTATATAAAATAACGATTGATTGATTGATTAATTGATTGGTTGATTTACTGATTGATTAACGTTTTGCTGACACGCTTGTTTTAAATGCAGTGCATATTCTCATAACTGCTTCCAGAAAAGGTTTTTTTGGAGACGGCTTCATGTCTCAGAAACCCAAGCAATGCCGCTGGTGTGCTGATGAACCCTGTAACTACAAGCTGATTGAGTGCTGCTCTCCTAAAGGTTACTTCATTCAATGCTTGCAGCTTTGTGTTTTAAAGGAGAATTCAACCCTTAAGCAGAACGTGAACTACATATTAAAAGGTCCATTTGTTCTGTTATGTTAATGAAATTGGATGGTTGGATTAATGTGCTGCCTTGAGTCACTACCAGGGACCTGACTTTGAAAAACTCATGGGAGCTGAGCAAGACAGTGTGTCACAAAGTGGTTAACTGTGTGCAGGTGAAGGTAATGCAGCAGTGATCAAGAAACAGACAGACAACCATAATCCAGGTGCAATGTTGTTTCATTTATAATCCAATTGCCTGATGGCGTAACAACAGTAAATAATAAACAATGTTAACAGGCAATACAGCGGTGTGTATTGCTCTGTTTAAATCCACGGTTGGTTCCCAAATAATATACAGTCTCATTCTTATTCATCCACAAGTAACACAGACACAAACACAAACACAAGTCCACAGTGTGTGCTCTAGTGCTCGTAGTGAAGATACAGTTCGGGTGATATAAAGTGCAGTGGTGTTGATCCGGGTTTAGTGCTGGCCTTTGGCGACAGCTCCGGATCGTATTTCAGCCGTCTAAATAATAACAAATAGTATTTTTAGAAACACTTCCCCTTAAATACCGTCAACCATGACCCCTTGGTTAACAAGTGCAACCGCTTCTCCAATCCGCAAATGCCACATTGTTTCCCTTCCGGGTCGATGATTTAGTGTACCGTAGTTCCGCCCCCTTTCTAGATGGCCGACTTCCACCTAACCCTGGTGTAACAGGGCGAGCAGCCCTGTACATTGTTTATTTATTTTTAGATCGGGGTCTCCCCCTCCGCCCCTGTGCAGAGTGTTTTGTATTATTTATTTAGTTTTATTGTATTATATTTATGACGGCGTAGCGCCGTGTTTTGTTTATTTTTAAAACGTGTCCTGGCAGAGGCGAGATCGGTGCTCGTCCTCTGCCAGGAGTAATAAGTAAAACTCGTGCAGAAGGTGGCCATCTCCCGAATTAATTAGGTGATTTAATTTGTTGCTAATCGGGAGATGGTCACCTGTTATAAAAAGCCTGCAGCTCTCTAGATCGGGGTGGGTGTTTGGAGCGAGAGGAGAGAACGGGAGGAGAGAAACAAAACGAAAGTAAAAGTAAAAGGATCAGTGACAGCTATTTGCCCAGCCTGACCTTTGTTTATATATTTTGGGTTCGTGATTTGTTTTTGTTTACCCTTTTATTTTGCTCGGTGAGCACAGTGCTTTTTGTTTAAATATTTGTTTTATTTTTGGTTGCTTTAAATAAAACGGCGCCCGCGCCACTGCACAATACCTTTTTGTTGTTGTGGTCCCTTCTTCTGCCGTGACGTCAGACCCTCGTCCATTCCTGCCACACCTGGGAATAACTGTCGGGCCATCCAGTCCAGTGTACTCTGTTCCCTTTACACAGCGCCCTCACAGGTCGGCAGGTAGATCTAACACCAAGAATCATTCGATCTCTGTCACAAGTGACCTTGAAACTGTGGAAATACACACTTTGCATTTTTGTTGTGACAATTCTCAAAGTATACATTTTGTCGTATGCACTAAGAGAAAAGATGTTAATGAAGAGAGCTGCAATATACTAATTTAAATATTTGTTGCATCATCTTAGCAAGATTTCTAGGATTGCAAGAGTCATGCAACATTTATTTGGATAAATAGCAGGAGTTGTGGTTTGCTGCAGCAGAGGGTGCCCGAAGGATAACGGCTATACACCACTTACCTGACACTGTGTTTTTCGAGCAGTGTTTTGGATACTTGGCTACTGCATTTGTGATTAGTAACTGTGAATCACAAACCATCTGCACATTAATAGAATAGGTGTGTTTCCTATTCCTATACAGATGCTCAGAATGAGCTCGAGGGTTAGTGGCACATGTGTGCAGTCTATTGCTCCCAACACGGTGAAACCAGAAATGTCATAGAAATTTCTTTTCAAGGCTTATAAGTACACCCTACTTTTAGGGAAAAATAGATACTGTGTTTGCCTGAAAAATGCATTCAGCACAACTGGCAATGCACGAGAAAAAGCTGACTGGGAAACAGCAACAGCTGCCACAGTCCCCTGAAAGGACCAGAGGCAAGATAATGCAGGGTGGACAATAGTGTGACCACTGCAGGGATAGCATGGCTTCCATGGGTGACAGGCTCCAGGTCATCTTTTAAATTAGACAGCAGCTCAAGAATTATTTATTTATTTATTTATTTATTTATTTATTTATATAGCGGTTTTTATACAAAAGTATTGCAAAGCACTGTACAGTACATAGCAGAAAAAATAACAAACCAAAATACATTTGTATAGCATGTCACACATACAACTACTACAGTCAGACCATTGAAAGAACAGATTGAAATAACAGTTGAGTCAGGGTTGCCGAGGGGTGATGTCCCCAGACCAAAGAGGTCACAAGGGTAGCAGCCTTCACAAACACAACACGCAGGTCAGGCTGGGCAGCAGCCTTCACAAACACAACACGCAGGTCAGGCTGGGCAGCAGCCTTCACAAACACAACACGCAGGTCAGGCTGGGCAGCAGCCTTCACAAACACAACACGCAGGTCAGGCTGGGCAGCAGCCTTCACAAACACAACACGCAGGTCAGGCTGGGCAGCAGCCTTCACAAACACAACACGCAGGTCAGGCTGGGCAGCAGCCTTCACAAACACAACACGCAGGTCAGGCTGGGCAGCAGCCTTCACAAACACAACACGCAGGTCAGGCTGGGCAGCAGCCTTCACAAACACAACACGCAGGTCAGGCTGGGCAGCAGCCTTCACAAACACAACACGCAGGTCAGGCTGGGCAGCAGCCTTCACAAACACAACACGCAGGTCAGGCTGGGCAGCAGCCTTCACAAACACAACACGCAGGTCACGCTGGGCAGCAGCCTTCACAAACACAACACGCAGGTCACGCTGGGCAGCAGCCTTCACAAACACAACACGCAGGTCAGGCTGGGCAGCAGCCTTCACAAACACAACACGCAGGTCACGCTGGGCAGCAGCCTTCACAAACACAACATGCAGGTCACGCTGGGCAGCAGCCTTCACAAACACAACACGCAGGTCAGGCTGGGCAGCAGCCTTCACAAACACAACACGCAGGTCAGGCTGGGCAGCAGCCTTCACAAACACAACACGCAGGTCAGGCTGGGCAGCAGCCTTCACAAACACAACACGCAGGTCAGGCTGGGCAGCAGCCTTCACAAACACAACACGCAGGTCACGCTGGGCAGCAGCCTTCACTGATCCTTCCATGCAGTTTGTTTTGCTTTTGCTTTTGCTTTTCTCCACTTGCCACGCCCCACCTTGAACACAGAAAAGCTGCAGGCTTATATACTTGTGACCATCTCTGAATTAACACTCAATTACTCATTTCGGAGATGGTCACGTTCTACACAGGGTTTTAGTTTGCATGGCTGACAGTCAATAATCACTGAGTGCCGACCACGCATTCACACGAGCTGTCTGTCAGAGACGAGCTGCTAACACTGCCTCTGCCAGACCACATTCAAACCACACAATAACAAACAAAACGGCGTGTTTTAACTCAAACACAAAATACATTTCTCATTATAAATCAGAATACAGTACACAGTTTTCTTAAACACAAAGCAATACATTTAACTGGTACTAATACAATAAATCATTACTTTTAAATCATAATACATCATGTTTTTAACGACACACAAAATACATTAAAATCATAATACAGTCACCCGTTCCCAAACAATACATATATTTACAAGACATTTACAAGCAGGCTCTGCCCTGCCCCCTCTCATTATGTGCAGGGCTTTTCCTCTGCCCTGCCGCACACAGTACACACTTCATACAAAAGCAGCAATTTTAAAGTTACATTAAAACCCACTGAGATAGGAAAGCCATTTTAAAAAGGTGCGTCTTTAGTCTTGACTTGCAAACTGTAACGGTCCCAGCTTCCGTGACAAACGAAGGCAGAGCATTCTATAATATGGGAGCTCTACAAGAAAAAGCCTTGCCTCCCGTGTTGCTTTTGTTGACCTGAGAAATAACCAGCAGCCCGCAGCCTGTGATCTCAGAGTGTGGTTTGGAAGATACAGGGTCAGTAACTCCTGCAAATAACTAGGTGCTAATCCATTCAGGGCCTTGTAAGTTAACAATCTTAAAATCAATTCTATACTGCACAGGAAGTCAGTGTAAAGAGGCCAGAACGGGTAATATGTTCCCTTTTCCTGGTTTTAATCAGAATTCTAGGAGTGGTATTCTGAACAAGCTGCAAGCGGGATACCACACGTTTTGGGACACCAGAAGAAAATAATCAATTCTAGATGAAACAAAGACATGCATTAGTCTCTTTGCATCAGATATGGAAATAACTGGTCTAAGTTTGGTTCTATTTCTGAAATGGTAAAAAGATATTTTAGTAACTTCCCTAATATGAGTCTCAAATGATAGGTCAGGATCAAAGATGACCCTCAAACTCTTTAATTTCTAGTTTAAGTTTTGATTAGAAACTGCAAGTGTCGAGCTCATGTAATCCCACATTTCCTTTTAGTTGGTTCTGTGAGCCCATCTGAATGCATCATTAATTATGTGGCTGCTAAGCCTGTACCTGTGCTTAATTTGGTCTTCATTTAAATCGAAGACGAAATAAGAACCCTTTGTCTTCTCATCCTACAAATCAGGTTATTGCTCACTACACTGTAGGAGGCTGGCTTCGAGCCACCCCCACCCTGACTTGGTACAGCCCTGCTTGGTGTGCCTGTATTATGTGCCCCCCCCCCCCCCCCCCCCCCCCCCCCCCCCCACCAACCTCTTGTTACAGTTGGTATAGTTCAGCAGCGGTCTTGTCCTGAGTGAAGCAGCAACAGCTGAACCAAAAAAAAAATATTAGCACCTGCCATATCTAGCACACACTGTTTTGTGTAACTGGGCTTTTCAGTCAAGTTTCCAGAACATACCACTGTAAACAACCAGAGTTTACCGTCCATAAGTCCTTCATTTAACATGCATATCTCTGAAAGCATTGATAGAATGTTGCTATAGAAGATAGCACTGAGCATGTGCAATTCCATTACTGCTTTAATTCCTTGGTCATTTCATCTCAGCAGTGTCTGCTGGGTCATGTTACTGGCTGAAAGCATGTCAGTCAACAGGGGAAGCAGCTGACTGGTTATTGACAGGAAGCAGCCAGTGAAGGGGTGGGGATAATTTTACTGTCCAAGTGAGCCAGGTAGTGCAAGCCAGTCTCAAAATTTGGCTTGTAAACAGATGTTTTAAAATGAAAGTACATGTTTGCTAAAACATGTGTTTCTTTCCAAACTGCACATTATTATTATTATTATTTATTTCTTAGCAGACGCCCTTATCCAGTGCGACTTACAATTGTTACACAAGATATCACATTATTATTATTTATTTTTTTTTACATACAATTACCCATTTATACAGTTGGGTTTTTACTGGAGCAATCTAGGTAAAGTACCTTGCTCAAGGGTACAACAGCAGTGTCCCCCACTGGGGATTGAACCCATGACCCTCCGGTCAAGAGTCCAGAGCCCTAACCACTACTCCACACTGCTGCCCTTTGAGAGCTATATGATGAATGGGTGTACATAGTGGAGAAAACTGATGGAAGTTTTTGTAGCTACACTTAATTAAATAAAACTGTTTTTTCTATGCTGGTGCAAGACTGAACATTGTGTCATTTACTCCAAACTATCGTTCCTGCATTCTGAAACGTTTGTAAGAGGCTAGGTGTGTGTGATAAAGGTCTGGTGAAGGCTGGTACAAAATCAAGGCAGTTATCCTGTTCACCTGGTATAGTGTGACAGACAAATACGAGCAGTATGTAAGAATCCCAGCTTTTAAATACAAATATTTACAACACAACCACCCTCTCCAACATACACACACACACACACACACTCACACACTCACACACATACGCACACACACACGCACTCACACACACACACACACATACACTCACACACACTGACGCATACACATACACACACACACACACACACACACTCACACACTCACACACATACGCACACACACACGCACTCACACACACACACACACATACACTCACACACACTGACGCATACACAGACACACACACACACACGCACAGACACTCACAGACACACACGCACACACACACACACACACACACTCACACACACAGACACACACGCACACGCATACACGCACAGACACACACACACACAGATATGCGCACAGACACACACACTCACACACGCACACACACACACAAACGCATGCACACACATTTACACACGCAAGCACACAGCCCTACCACAGGACCCTAAAGAATAAGAAACAGCTTATCAGTTTGACAAGTGCTTACATGTCTGAGCTGTTTATTTCTGGTTTGGTCACTTTATGGCTGTATTTTCACTATCTGAAAATGCTAATGACAAATTGGAGTATTGCAGAATCTAGGGTTTCATTCCTGGAAACAAACTAGAGAGCACAATGTGAGCTAGCAAGAATCCTGGAGCACGAGGTCTATCTGTCTGCTTTGAGTTGCATTGAAGCCCAGGACTGGTCTGGAACAAGAATCCCGGGGCACGAGGTCTATCTGTCTGCTTTGAGTTGTGGGGCAGCCCAGGACTAGACTGGAAAAGAAGAAACAGAACATCTGCCAGCCCCCTCTCTACAATAATAAACTGAAACGTGTGTTCTCAATATATATGCAAATGAAGTCAGGTCCCAAGGTGATGATGCAGCACATCTGCAATAGAGGCTTATGCACAAAAACCCAGAGAAATTGAAAATCTGTAATAAGTATTAAAAAAGTAATCATTTTCAGAAGGCATCCTAATCCCAAGGAAATTAATGAGAATTTACTGCACCTCAGAATAAAGGAGAGACAGCCACCCCCAATTATTTTCACTGCTATCTAAACTGCCTCATTTAAAGCTGTGCTATTGAACTTTTGCGACTACGAATTAATTGTTGTAATTGTTATGATGAATTGCAATCCTCACCAAACATTAGACTTCTTTTTAATTGTATATATTTGTCATTGAATTTCTTTGACCTGGACTGCACATAGTACATCCCACTGTGACACTATTCTCTATTTTGTAAAGCATTTTATAAGCACAGAGCATGACAATATTGATTTAATATCTAAAGAAACATGTTAATACAGTGAGTGATGTATTTCACACGCAGTGATTGATGTATTTCACACGCAGTGATTGATGTATTTCACATGCAGTGATTGATGTATTTCACACGCAGTGATTGATGTATTTCACATGTAGTGATTGATGTATTTCACACGCAGTGATTGATGTAGTTCACACACAGTGATTGATGTAGTTCACACACAGTGATTGATGTAGTTCACACGCAGTGATTGATGTATTTCACACGCAGTGATTGATGTATTTCACATGCAGTGATTGATGTATTTCACACGCAGTGATTGATGTATTTCACATGCAGTGATTGATGTATTTCACACGCAGTGATTGATGTATTTCACATGTAGTGATTGATGTATTTCACACGCAGTGATTGATGTAGTTCACACACAGTGATTGATGTAGTTCACACACAGTGATTGATGTATTTCACACGCAGTGATTGATGTATTTCACACGCAGTGATTGATGTATTTCACATGCAGTGATTGATGTATTTCACACGCAGTGATTGATGTATTTCACATGCAGTGATTGATGTATTTCACACGCAGTGATTGATGTATTTCACATGTAGTGATTGATGTATTTCACACGCAGTGATTGATGTAGTTCACACACAGTGATTGATGTAGTTCACACGCAGTGATTGATGTATTTCACATGAGGTTCGGCTGGCAGGCTTTAGTTTCAGAAACTCTACTTTGGACTCTCTCTAGGGCCAGACTTGAACCCAGTATTCTAGGTGTGGTCTCGCCGGTGTGTGATACATAACATCCTTTGATTTGTACTCTACACTTTGGCTTCTTGCCTTTTTAATTGCTTCTCCATAGTGGTTGCTGACAGCGACAGGTCTACTATAACACCAAGCCAACATAACACTAAACTGCTCGGTCAAACCCTGATCAAGCACCACTAAACTGTGCAGTCAAACCCTGATCAAGCACCACTAAACTGTGCAGTCAAACCCTGATCAAGCACCACTAAACTGTGCAGTCAAACCCTGATCAAGCACCACTAAACTGTGCAGTCAAACCCTGATCAAGCACCACTAAACTGTGCAGTCAAACCCTGATCAAGCACCACTAAACTGTGCAGTCAAACCCCGATCAAGCACCACTAAACTGTGCAGTCAAACCCCGATCAAGCACCACTAAACTGTGCAGTCAAACCCTGATCAAGCACCACTAAACTGTGCAGTCAAACCCTGATCAAGCACCACTAAACTGTGCAGTCAAACAAGATGCTCGGATATATTGTGAAAAGTGTTGAATTTAAATCAAGGGAAGTAATGTTAAAACTTTACAATGCATTAGTAAGATGTCACCTAGAATATTGTGTTCAGTTCTGGTCACCTCGTTACAAAAAGGATATTGCTGCTTGTGGCAAAGTGGCTGGTAAGGGTGTAGCGGTGATGCAGTGCAGGAGTGACAGGCAGACAATGATATTTCAGTGAAAAATGCTTTTATTTTATTTCCTGGCCTAGTGACCGTAAATAATAAGCCCCGGCAATACACAACGATGTGTAGAGCGCGGGGATGAAAAACGCAGGGTACAGTCCTGAACAAATAAACAAAAACACGTTCACCCGTCTCGGGTGCGTGCAGTCGTGCTGGTGGTGCTTGAATACACTTTATTCTGTGACAGTTCGTGATGTGGTGATCCGGCTTGTGCTGGCCCACGACGACAGCTCCGGATGTGCTTTAGCTGTCTGGTGAATTCAAAAACACAGACAGTTATTTTACAGCGACAAACAAACACAAACACACACACGCAACTCTTTACACAGTAATACAGCAGCTCTCTATTACGTCCTTCTCGGTCCTTGGCTTAACCCAAACGAAGGAAAAGAATAGCGTTACCCTGGCCCCTATATGTAATCCCGCATGATATCTAGGTAAACGGTTGCAGCTGCCTTATTACTTGCAGCTGCCCCTCATTTACTTGTCAAATCAATACGGTTTTACAACAGAGTCTCGCTTCTTTCCAGGCTGACCCACTTCCCGGTCCCGGAAACGAACTGTCAGGCCAGCCCTTCCAGATACTTCTCCTCCCGTTCTTTAGCGCCCTCACAGGTCGGGAGGAAGATTTATCACCAGAACTCATTGTATTTCTGTCACACTGCTCTAGAAAGAGTGCAAAGAAGAGCAACCAGAATTATCCCGGGTTTAAAAGGCAAGTCGTATGCAGACAGGCTAAAATAATTGAATCTATTCAGTCTTGAACAAAGAAGACTATGCGGCGATCTGATTCAAACATTCAAAATCCTAAAAGGTATAGACAATGTCGACCCAGGTGACTTTTTTGACCTGAAAAAAGAAACAACCACCAGGGGTTACAAATGGAGATTAGATAAAGGGGCATTCAGAACAGAAAATAGGAGGCACTTTTTTACACAGAGAATTGTCAGAGACTGGAACCAACTCCCTAGTAATGTTGTTGAAGCCGACACCCTGGGATCCTTCAAGAAGCTGCTTGATGAGATTCTGGGATCAATAAGCTACTAACAAACAAACGAGCAAGATGGGCTGAATGGCCTCCTCTCGTTTGTAAAATTTCTTATGTTCTTATGTTCTTATAATATTTGAGAACTATCATTTGCACTCCGCCCCCTTTTAGCGAATTAATGCAGGACTGCCCATAATTGCATATTCATCTAAGGCTGAACCGCAAAGAAAGCTGCTGCTGCAAAATATTCCCTAAAAAGTCACTAACAGCATTGCGCTTGTTTAGTACATTTCACCCTAGACTTCCAACTCGTTTGCAACTGGTCTGCGACTATTGCGACAGGTGCATAGTACATATACCCCTTAGTATGTTTTTGGTAAAAGTTCTTTAATGGTGTTGAAATAAGTTATTGGGAGCTATATTGCATTAAAAAGGTTATTGTAATCACTTTATGTCTGTGCTGAAATATAATGGCTTTATATTATGTTATTGCACTGTTTATTTGTGTTAAACACCCTGCAGTGTTTACAAGAAACATTATCCTGTGTTGTCCATATCACAGCATTTCGTTCAACATATTTCTGATTGTTTTGATATTTTTTATTCATAGGTAAATCCACTAAGCAATTACTTTGTTTTCAACTTTGTCTCGGGAACATTCACCAGGAGAAAGATACATTTTCTTCTAAACATTGTATCCAAATCATGCCCTGTGGCAGGGCAAGAGCCCTGCACATGAAGAGAGTTTTTTTGTGTAAATGTATTGTAAATAGTGTGTGTTTATTGTAAATTTACCTGACGCTCCTGGGAGAGCCTGCCTGCTGTGTGTGATCGCCAGCAGGATAATCAGCAGGTAGGTGTGTTCCAGCAGGCCGTCAAGTATAAAAAGGTCCCATTTATTTACCTCAGGGCTGCTGCAAAACCAAGATAAAGATAAATATAAAGAAAGCGAGACCGCCGACGGCCCTGCTAGTAGTCAGGGTCAGGGTTTGTTTATGATTGAACAGAGAAGATTAGTTCAGGGATTGTAGATCCCACTAATGTATAGTGAGCGAGGTGTATAAAGCAGGACCTGCATGCTGTTTTCATGGCACCTTTATTTTGATAGTTTTTTGTACTGTGTATATTTGCTGCAGGAGGGAGCGTGATCTGGAGACGCTGCAATCCTTAGAAGACTTTTTTTTTCTTGCCAAACTCTCCCGAATAAATGTTGAGAAATGTATTGCCAATATATCACTGTGATACGGAAATGTATTGCCAGTATATCACTGCGATACGGAAATGTATAAAATATATCACTGTGATACAGAAATGTATTGCCAATATATCACTGTGATACAGAAATGTATTGCCAATATATCACTGTGATATGGAAATGTATAAAATATATCACTGCGATACAGAAATGTATAAAATATATCACTGTGATACAGAAATGTATAAAATATATCACTGCGATACGGAAATGTATAAAATATATCACTGTGATACAGAAATGTATTGCCAATATATCACTGTGATACGGAAATGTATTGCCAATATATCACTGTGATACAGAAATGTATTGCCAATATATCACTGCGATACAGAAATGTATAAAATATGTCACTGCGATACGGAAATGTATAAAATATATCACTGTGATACAGAAATGTATTGCCAATATATCACTGTGATACGGAAATGTATTGCCAGTATATCACTGTGATACAGAAATGTATTGCCAATATATCACTGTGATACGGAAATGTATTGCCAGTATATCACTGTGATACAGAAATGTATTGCCAATATATCACTGCGATACAGAAATGTATAAAATATGTCACTGCGATACAGAAATGTATAAAATATATCACTGTGTGTGAACGAGCTGTTGTTGAGTGGCGTGTGTGCTGACGTCACGGACCAGGAAGTAACAGAAACAATGAATGGATGGTGATGGTGAAGCTGAACGCTAAGGCACTCAGCGTATTTATTAAATTAATAAACAAAAGATTTAAACAATCAACAAACAAAAAGGCACAAGGGCCAAACAAATAAACAAATACGGTTTAGCAGTTGTCGGCAGTTGTCTTTCGTTTTCTTTCGTTTTCTCTCACCTCGCTCTCTCCGCTCTCACTCCTGTACTCTCTCCTCTGTACATCCCTTGCAGCACGGACAGCTGCAGGTTCTTATACTCTGGCCGAGGGGTTAATTAGCTCTTAATTATCTTATTACCCCTCGGCCACAGTCTGCACGAGTTTAGTAAGGATGCGTGACTGACAGCTAGTTAAATAATCAGTAGCTGATCAGCCACGCATCCTCACAAGGCTTTTAAAATATAAAAACAATAACAAATACGCGGCGCTCTTATCGACGCTGCAAACAATAATACAAATAATAAAACAGTGCACAAATATATCTATATATCTATATATATATAGGGGCGGGACACTCCGCCACACTGTGATACAGAAATGTATTGCCAATATATCACTGTGATACAGAAATGTATTGCAATTGATTTATAACCCATGATGTGCGATTAGAAATCTATCAGTTTGTGGATGTGTGACAGAGAGCGAATGAATCCTCGTCAACAATCTCCCTCCTGACCTGTGAGGGCGCTGTATAACAAGAACAGTGTGCCCTGGACTGGATGGTTTGACAGTTCATTCAAGGGTCAGTTGGAAGTCGGCCATCTAAAAAGGGGGCAAACCTACAATACTAGAAGTCAGCGCCTTACTGGGGTAGGCGATGTGTCAGTCATGGATTGGAGGAGACATGATTGCACTCACTACCAAAGGGGGCATGACTGAAGGTATATCACGGGATGTAGCTGAGCGATCTGTTCCTTTGTTATGCTTGTGAAAGACCTGTAAAGGATGGTAAAAGTCTAAAGTGACCGTGAGTTTTTGTTGTATTGTATCTGTCTGTTTATTAATTGTCACCCTTATCATTCATAGAAGACTAAATCTGGGAGCTGTCACTATTCAGCCAGCATCAACCCCGGACTGCACTGCACTACTGTTTCACTGTTACTGTATAATTCACCACTTACACAAGGAGCACTCACTGTTGGGATTCGTGACCGTGTCTGTGTATACTGTGTGTTATTATTATTTCAGGACTGAACCCTGTGGTTTTGACTGGCTTTACACACTGCGATGTATAATCAGTATTATTATTTAAAGCAACAAATAAAGCTTCGTTTTCACCATTGGAACTGTTGTTAAGAACATAAGAAAGTTTACAAACGAGAGGAGGCCATTCAGCCCATCTTGCTTGTTTGGTTGTTAGTAGCTTATTGATCCCAGAATCTCATCAAGCAGCTTCTTGAAGGATCCCAGGGTATCAGCACTGCATCACCTCCACACCTGTGCACTACAAACTACTTTGACAACATCATTTTTAATATGGGGTGTCCCTAATCCAGTTTCCCAGAACATATCTTCCGAAAATATTATCTTTTTTTTTTGTTGATGATGTTTTCATTACCATTGGCTGAGGAGCCAAAAACAGCACTAATTCTATCCTTTGGTGGTAAAGCGATAAGAAACAAAAGTCAAGTAAACAAAGGTTTCAGCTAGCAGTGTTTTCTAAGTATTGAAAAAGACTTCTTATCTAAACATGTGTCATGTGTTTCTTTAGTATTTCTTTATTCATTTATAAAGTTCTAACTGAAATTTTAGGGTAGTTTGGAAAGAGGAAAACCACCTAACATACGTCATTTACCCAATTGTCCAGATGAGTATAAAAACTGCCTTCCTCCTTTTGTGTTTGATTTGGCATCTCTGCACCTCCCCCTCTCTTGCCTGGGGGGGCTCAGATTGCCCTGTCCACATGGCCAAGCAATTGTTCCTCAGCCATGCATGTTCCAGGCACAATGTCTGTATAATAACATGGTCAGAATGTTACCAATAAAATGATTCTAAATCTCCTGAAGTTCTGGAGAAGACAAACACGACGAAGGCATAAGCTGAAACATTTGTCTACTTGACTTAGTATCTCCTAGTTTTACCTCTTAATTGAAACATCGCTTGATTTCTTTTGTGTTCAATTCAGCTCTCTGTGTACGCTGGTATCTGACGAGAGCTATCGACAATGCAGAACCAGACATTAGAGGGGGAGAGGGAGAGAGGGAACCAGATGCATTCATTTCCATACAGCTGCTCTGTGAAGGATGCCTGATCAGAGGTATAAAGGATTCTTTATGTTCTGAGAAAGAAGAATCTGCAATCATTATTAGCCTGACTGAACAAGTGTGATTGGAGTTATTAGCATAAATTATCTCACCCCTTGCTCCTGAAAAGAACACATTAGCTTCTTTTTGCTTTCACACTTAATTACTCCACTCATTCTGCAGTTGCCTGTAGAAAAAAAAAATTAATAATATATACAGGACAACAGACAGACAAGAGCCAAATGGGGCACGAGTAACACATGATACACTAACTTGTGCTCAAGATGGCAAAGGTATGGCTTAGACTGAACTGTCCCTTTATATTGCAGAAAGCAATCTTTTGTCTTTAAAATGACACTTCTCTTCTGTGGCAAACACTTTCCCAGACAAAACCAAGAGAGAAACAATAATAACATTTCAGTCAATGAGTTCTAGGTGGTGCATACACTTACAGTATTAGCTTTCAACCCTTCTTCTTAAACCCTTCTTCTTTTTAAATAAAACAAATCTAATTTATAGAATTTGCATCCAAAATTGATACAATTTTGTTTATTAAAAAGAGAAAATAAAGCAAATACAAAAATACATTGTTTATCTGTTGCCATAATACAGCAGCTTTCAAATGTTTTTCTTACAAAATTATTTATTTTTTTGTAACCTTTATTTTTTTTAATTCCTAAAATTAAATTCCCAGATATATTTATATAAAAAAAAACTTAAATAAATGCAAATAAAAGGATCTAAAAACCAGCATGTTTGTTTAAAAGGCTTTCTTACATCCGACTGCATTTGGAAGACTGTGTAGCTATTTATATTCTTAAATAAACACATGAGCAGCCAGACACAGGGTTGCTTTCTCAAGCGCTTTGCTCTGGGGCACGACTTTGACTATTTCTTTTCAAAGGAACAGAACCCCAGCTGTCTGCGGTGCACAGCTAGTAAGAGCAAACCTTTCGGCACACTGACTGCACAGCTTTCAATTAACAAGATGAGGCCATTATTCCTGGTGTTACCTTTTTGTTTTATTTGGAGTGAAAAAAAAATTGGAAGGTGTTGGATACATTTAAAAATATATATTAGCTTGTGTTTATGGAAAAATGTAACTTGAAAAAATTCAGTTAAATACACACAGGGATCCAGAGACCAGAACTATATGAATTTATAGGTTTAATATTTAAAGAAGTGCAGGAGGTATTAAAAGTAGGATATTAAACTGTTACAGGACCCACAGCAGTGCAAATAACATCTTTCTCGTCACTGTGAAGCGGTACCACAAATCTGATATGGATACCTCCTGTTACTACCCCGGATAACAAAGGATGATTTAAAAACACTGTCACCTGATACTGTTGCAGGTCTTGTGAGGAAGGGTCTGCATTATTTGAAGGCATTCATGTGTTTCATGATGAAAATGGCCAGTAATATTTTACTTTAAAACTGGATGAACAAACCAAGAATTATAAGAAGTATAACAAATCAAATGAAGAAAAACTGCACTTTCAATAGCAATGTTCAATGCAACATCTATAAATTGCTTTTTTTTAATTAATGTATTTTTGGTTTTATTTTTTTAAAAAGTTATAGGGAACATTTTTTTTCTTAGCTCAGGTTTAGCAGAAGAATATTGAATAATAATATTATGTGTAATGACTGTTTTGTTCATTAAAAACGTCGGTTTTGTTTTCAGTTTAGTTAGTTAACCCATTTTCTAAGCACAATAAGACACTTCAGAGTGTATGATCACCACACCACCCAGGGCATGATGATATTAGAGTTTATAATCCAGGGCTGGCAATGGAACGTGAAACAAGCACTGTGATTGGTCGAGCAAGGTTCCAGCTGTCCATATATTGGATAGATATGGACAGTTGGAGCCTTGTCACTTATTCTAAATCACTGCGCTGCCTCACAAAATTTAAAGTATCAGCCAACTTGCTTTTACAGTTACAGATCTACAGCTGTAACTATGAAACTGAGTGACCAATTACCTGCAAAAAATCCCAAAGTAGTAAGTAGACATGCTGATTTGGATGAAGAACAACTAAATGAACTAGAAGATAGCAATAAAAAAAAAATAAAAAAAAATTGCTGTCTTTATACCCTAACTTTGTGACTTAAAATTATGTATTTTTAGCAGTCTGTAAAGACTACAGAAAAACACGTCTGCACATTATCCACCCCTCTCAGACATGTACCTTGAAAAATGACTGAAATCTGAGATGTCAGTGTGTTTATCTTTATTCCTCACATCTGTTCTGCTCAAACAGTGTATCTGCACTGTCAGTGACAGGGGAAAAAAATAACTCCGCCCTCTGGTGTATCTTTTCAATGGCAATGTCCACAATATCAAAAATACAGATGTACTTTCTTTTGCATGTTACAATAAAATTAATTTACTCTGCTTAACTTAGTGTGTAGTTCAAAGTTATAAATGGGACTACTTTATTGGCGTAAGGATATTTCATAAAAACAAACCAGAACTGAACACAATATTCTAGGTGAGGTCTTACGAATGCATTGTAAAGATTTAACATTACTTCCCTTGATTTAAATTCAACACTTCTCACTATATGTCCGAGCATCTTGTTGGCCTTTTTTATAGCTTCCACACATTGTCTAGATGAAGACATTTCTGAGTCAACATAAACTCCTAGGTCTTTTTCATAGTTCCCTTCTTCAATTTCAGTATCTCCCATATGACATTTATAATGCACATTTTTATTGCCTGCATGCAATACTTTACACTTTTCTCTATTAAATTTCATTTGCCATGTGTCTGCCCAGTTCTGAATGCTGTCTAGATCATTTTGAATGACCTTTGCTGCTTCAACAGTGTTTGCCACTCCCCCTATTTTTGTGTCGTCTGCAAATTTAACAAGTTTGCTTACTATACCAGAATCTAAATCATTAATGTAGATTGTCAATGTTGCATCCTCAAAAAAGTCAAGCAGGTTAGTTAGACACGATCTCCCTTTACTAAAACCATGCTGACTGTCTCCCAGGATATTGTTACCATATACAGTAGGTAATTTTCCATTTTGGATCTTATTATAGTTTCCATAAGTTTACATATAATAGAAGTCAGGCTTATGTAGTTACCTGGTTCGGTTTTGTCTCCATATTTGTGGATTGGTATTACGTTTGCTATTTTCCAGTCTGTCAGTACAACCCCTGTGTCAAGAGACTGTTGCATGATCTTGGTTAGCGGTTTAATATATTTTAATGTATTTGCATGTCGTACATCGTGGTCTGTTGCATGGGACTGTGCCTTTTAAAAGTTCTGCAGAAGAGCGAATTTCACTATGGACCACATATTCTTTTAGATTCATGTCTCTTCTATAGGACATTAGTGGAGGATTTTTAAAAATAAATCTGTATTAATTCTAATTAACATTATTTTATATAAACTTATATTTATATTATCATGCAGTGCTGGCTCTGAGGATCAGCCTTGATTTGGCCTACCCAGTGCATCAGCATGCACAACTTTTGAATTAATTTTGTTTATTTATTTATGTATTTATGTATTTATTTATTTATTTATTTATTTATTTAAATGTTATATATTTATTGGAGTTAATTAGTTAATTATTTTCTGTTGAGTCCCGCTGGCACAATCATGTCTATTTATCCATTTCCTTTATTTTATTCTTCTATATGTCGTATTGTCTAATTTAAGCTGTTCTAATACTACAAACTTTACATCATTTATGTCATGTCCTTACATTTATTTATGTCATGTTTGCTCAAAAGAGCCAACATCCCAATATTTCGATATGTTTACCATATCTTTGAAAACAGTGGAGGCACTTACAGACTTTTGATGCCATGGTAGCGAGCCAAAGGTGAGAGCGTTTAACACAACGAAAAAGGACTTACCATACGGTAAAGTCCTCTTATTAGGGTTATATTGGGATTTAGAACATGGATAAATTTGTTTTGTGATTTTATGCAGCATTTGTTTTTGTTGCTAATGAATACAAACGTTTTCCTTTATATACCATGAGTAATGTGGTTTGTTTTCTGAATTCCATGTGTAGTCTGGTAGCCTTGGCTACTACTATCCCAGCAGTGAATCGTCTTGAAAGCACAGTGGGACTGTCTGGCCGTGTCCTGATGTTATTCTCTTTCGTACCAGTGAGTTCCTTAATATAGGATACAAGTGAATAAGATACAAGTGTGTGTGTGTATATATATATATATATATATATATATATATATATAGAGAGAGAGAGAGAGAGAGAGAGAGAGAGAGAGGAGAGAGAGATGTCTTATAACATCAACTTTGTTTAATTATTCCAACCTGGGTTTAAAATATATTCCCCTTTTAACATAAAAAACATTCTTTTCAGTAGGTTGGATTTATTTTGTGTATAGATGTGGCTTAACAAAATAATATTGGATAAAGGCTGCTAGAAGCTTCATGGCAAACTTCTAAATCTGCAACTGTAGATCCAATTATTTTCACTTAAATACTTAAATCCACAAAAACGGTCAAATGTAACAGTCTCATGTTAGCTATTCAGTGCTTAAACTGAGCTTGACCTCTCTCTTTGTTTCTATAAAAATCCTGTTCAGGCAGATTTCAGACCACCTGCTTTCCTGCCAAGGTTAATTGTTATTAATATTAAACTCTGCTGCATTTTCCAACTGACCAACCATTAAAAACTGACACAGCCCAAGCGCTTACTTTTTTAGTATTCTGCTCTTCTTTATTGGCTTCAATTGTATTAGTTTCAGCAGTACTGAGAGAGAGCTGTCTTGTAGTACTCACGGTTTCATTTTTTTCCTGACCTTTTTTTAAAATTTTACTGTCGGTTCTGTTACCGAACTGTTGCTGTCTAAATCCTCAATGTGTGAACATTGGAGTCACCAAACAAGTTAAAATTTATATGGAGGAAGTCTGACATTCTATTATTATTTTGTTTTTATTGGGGGGGAAAAACTGGTTGCCAATTCAAAATTATTTTTATAAACATTCTTAAACGCTCTGCGCAATAATATCTGTTTGTAAAAATTCTTAGTTGCTGGGACTTGATTTTACTCGTTGGTTGTATTGTAATAATTAAATGGCTTGGAATACCTATCAGCCAATCAGGACGCAGATATCTCCCAACCCATTTTATAAAAGAGTATATGTGGCAGTCTGGCTCGCAGTGGTGAAGTGGATGACGTCACGGACCAGGAAGTAACTGACACCAAAACAGTGGATGGGCGGGTGAAGCTGAATGCTATTGCACTCAGCGTATTTAATAACAAACAAAACAAAAGATTTAAACAAAACAACAAAACACAAAACAAAAGGGCACGAGGGCCAAACGAATAAACAAACAAACAAGTAAGTGTCGTGCTGGATAATCCAGCACGTATTAGCAATTGTTTTTAAATGTTGTTCTTTCTCTCCGCTCCCCGTACTCTCCTCTTTACACTCAACCCCGAGTGCAGAGAGCTGCAGGTTTATATACTCTGGCCGAGGGATTAACTAGTTGTTAATTATCTTATTATCCCTCGGCCAGAGTCTGCACGCGTTTGGTAAGGATGCATGACTGTCAGCTAGTTAAATAAACAGTAGCTGATCAGCCATGCATCCTCACTGGGTTTTTAAATATAATAATAAAAGACGCTGTGCTTTTACCCGCGCCGCAAACAAAAATACAAATAATAATAAATAGGGGCGGGACACTCCGCCACAGTATATCATAACATTTCTAAGTAATGTATTTCAACAATTCATTTAAATTCTCCAATTTATGTTCAGCTCTGAGTGGTTCTGTAAAAACACGACCGGACGAGCCAACCATCTCTTCACATCACAGGTACGGGTGACAACAGCCTTCACTTGATACCTGCAAGATATCTGGACACGTCTGGCATGGATACCCTCTTAAAGCTCCAGTTTACACAAATGAGCCTATTTTACTGTATGATCAGTCTCATGAGCTGACTTTACTGTATGATCAGTCTCATGAGCTGACTTTACTGTATGATCAGTCTCATGAGCTGACTTTAATGTATGATCAGTCTCATGAGCTGACTTTACTGTATGATCAGTCTCATGAGCTGACTTTACTGTATGATCAGTCTCATGAGCTGACTTTACTGTATGATCAGACTCATGAGCTGACTTTACTGTATGATCAGTCTCATGAGCTGACTTTACTGTATGATCAGTCTCATGAGCTGACTTTACTGTATGATCAGTCTCATGAGCTGACTTTACTGTATGATCAGTCTCATGAGCTGACTTTACTGTATGATCAGTCTCATGAGCTGACTTTACTGTATGATCAAGTTTAGTTCAGAGACTTGCATTTAGCCCCTCTGTTCAGATTTCTCTGGAAACAATAGTTCTGGATTGATAGTTATTTCCCTGATGCATTTCAATTTGATCACAAAGGGCAATTTTAAGAGGGATTCCCTCCATCCAGAACACAGGTGTGGGCCAGAACGCACTATTTCTCATATCACTGGGTTTCCAACCAGCTTTTTCATCTCTGTCATTGTTGGGTAAATTCATAGTAGCTGAATCTGGTCCTAATGAAGAGCTGGACACTAAAGCGACAGAAGCCTTCCAGCAAACAGATCTACTTTCTTATAGCACAAGAAGAACATACCAGAACTGCTGGTGACACTACATTGATAGACAACATTCACAGGGCGTGTACAACAAGCAGAAAAAGGTCAAATACACAAACACTGTATTTATGTATTTTCGGGCGGATTGATTTGGAACAGTGATTAAACATAGTTTGAAAGGTAACATTCAAGGTCCTTTATCAGAAGTATAAGCCTTCTTATTGACCAGTCAGGTTAAAGGAAATCTCTGATCCATTTTCTAATTTCTATTTTAAACCTTCATGCATCATTGTATTGAGTCTATGTATACATTTATTTTCCTTTATTCTTCTATATTGTTGTGACAGGGAGCGTGAGGATCTGATCTGCAAATCTCCCTCCCGACCCAAGAGGGCGCTAAGCAAAGGTACTTGCATGCCTGTACAGAGACTGGCCGACTTGGAGAGAGGGGCGGAAAAGGAAGTCAGCAATCTTGGTGCAGGACAGAATGACCATATTAGGGGACAAGATTACTGTGATCAGCTGTGCTGCATTAGACAATTGGCAGGTGTGCCGAGCCGCGCTGATCATGGGGTGGAGTCTCCTAGTATATAAGGGCAGTCATTTTGTAAGTGCAGGGCCTTTGAGGTAATACTGAACCTGGGTTGCTGAACCGTGTGTTTGTTTGTTTGTGTTCTACGTGTTGTTGATTTGTGCACACAAAGAGCTAAGAGAGACTTGCTCTATTGGGACCTATGATTTATATTTTTGTTGCTTTGGACTGTGTTCCCCTTTATTAAAGTTTGCCCACGACCATTGTTTTTGCACCTGTATCAGTGACTGAGACGTCTGTTCCACCCCCACACCCACCGCACCGTCACATTTGGTGTCTTCGTGGGATCTGAAGAGATGGATCCGACTACCTTGGCGACGTTATTGACAACGTTGGACCAACAGAGGGAGGATGCCGAGCTGAGGAGGGAAGCCCAGGAGGTGAAGAGGCAGAAGGAGCTCGCCGCCTACTACACTTCACTCATCCAGACGGTGGCTCAGCTGCACCAACCTGGCGCCGCGCCAGCGGTGGTAGGAGAAGACGGACTCCCCATAGGTTCGGTCCCCAAGCCGAAGCTGCAGAGGATGCTGCGATGGAGTGTGATGTGGCTTTCCACTACCCGGCTCTCGAAGCAGGTAAGTCCTGGGGAAAGGGTCAGGAGGGGCCTTGTGTCATTGCTATAAAAATTGGCAATAAGAGTACCCACGCCTTAGTGGACTCAGGGTGTGGGCAAACTATGATTCAGTCTGCTCTCATGGAGGGTACATCTTGGCAGCCGCATGCCCAGGTGGCTATTTCCTGTGTTCATGGAAAAACCAAGGTATATCCGACCACAAAATTATATGTGACTGTGGGAAGTCGGACAGACCGCATAGTCGTGGCTGTCGCGGATAGTCTGCCCTATCCTGTCATTTTGTGGAGGGACTGGCCATGTTTCAAACAGCTGTTATTGTGTCCGGGGCCTTTTTGAGCCGAGGTGATGCGGTTGGCAAACGATATACCTTTTTCGGGGCACCTCAGTTCTGAAAAGACGCTGGAGCGAATATTGGCTTGGTTTTATTGGCTTGGGGTATGTGGCGAAGTGAGGAAATATGTAGCGAAATGCCTTGAGTGTCAAAAATTTATACACTTGACACTGCTGTCTCCAGTTCAAGAGGGAGAAGCACCGCTGTCTCCAGCATGAGAGGGAGAAGCACCGCTGTCTCCAGTGCGAGAGGGAGAAGCACTGCTGTCTCCAGCTCGAGAGGGAGAAGCACCGCAGCTGGCTCCAGTGCAGGAGAGAGAAGCTCCAGCGCAAGAAGGAGAGCCGCAACAGTCCTCAATGATGGAGGGAGACTACCTGCTGCTCCTGCCTCCACCGCTAGAGGGAGGCTACCCACTACTCCGATCTTCACCACCAGGAGACTGCCTGCTGCTTCCACCTCCACCGCAATGGGTGGACTACCTGCCACTCCTACTTCCACCGCCATGGGAGGACTACCTGCCACTCCCACTATCTGCCACTCCCACCTCCACCGCAAGAGGGAGACTGGAGGCTGCTTGAAGGGTCCAAAGCTGTCTCTGTCGGAGAGTCCGCTCCAGCCGTCGCCTCACGAGGAATTGCTATGCCCTGTCCTGCACTGCCCGGGGTTGCCTGTTCCGCGCCGCCCGGGGTTGCCTGTCCCACACCGCCTGGGGCTGCCAGGCCTGCAATGCCTGGGGCTGCCAAACCTGCAACAAATGGGCTTTAACAATAATGTTAAAGCAGGTAAGCAAGGTTTACAAGAGAACACGTCACACTGCAGAGAATCTTTCAGCTGCTTTCAGAAACTATACCTGAGGCACCTCCACCACGTCACAATCAGCTACTTAATGATATTCTCTTCGTCAGCCTTTTCCCTCCTTCCAATGAAAATAGAGCAAATAAAGGCCAATCCTGAATCGAAAACAAATAAAGCTGGATTAACCTGGGTATCAATAATAAAGCAGTATCTATATATATATAGTTATAGGACTGCAAGCATCTGGGTATGGTTTATTTCAACACACATATCTTTCTTTCTTAGTACTTTCCCTTCTTCCCATGCCCATATTACCCACAGATGTTTGCTGTCCTGCAGTCGAGCAGCAACGCCTGGTTACCGAGGGATTATTTCCACACAGCCTGCATTAGAAAACACAAGCCAAAGCTGCAGGCCAAGTGTAATTTTCCCGGAGGTTACCAGGTGATGCTGCTGGATTATTTCACTGTTTGAGTTGAGATGTAGAGGTGACTGGTCCAGCGCAGTACAGTAAAGAGATCTGCTGTGCTTCAACACCACACATCCATGTCTTAATTATTATTATTATTATTTGTTTATTTAGCAGACGCCTTTATCCAAGGCGACTTACAGAGACTAGGGTGTGTGAACTATGCATCAGCTGCAGAGTCACTTACAACTACATCTCACTTTATTCCATTGTGATGCAGTTTCATCTGGAGCTGTTGTATAACAGCAGCTGTAACTGCTTGTTCAGGAATGCGGCAGCATGATATATTTACATGGTTTGGGGTGGATTTTTTTTTTTTTTTAACTGTCGCTTTAATTGGTTTAAACAACCTTGAGTATATTAAATACATTTTGCACTGTAACAAAAATGTATGAAAAGCGACGAGTAATTCATAATAAATGAAATGTTTATTTTCTTTATTAAAAATGAATGAAAAGGATGTGTCAGTGAAGTGCAGAGGGTGCACTTTTCTCTGTTAATAAGCAGATCTATAATGATGTACACTTTGTAGGCTGATTACAGATGAAGTGCTCTCCTGGCTACAGCTCTAAAACTGGACTGCAAGCAACAAGCCGGGGCTCCCTGGAGCTGCGGGGTTTACACGAGCGCCTCATTTAGAAACTTTCCAAAATTGCCTCTCTGCAATTTTCATGCCATTCTGAAGTGTAAATGAGCTGAGAAAACAAAATCTCTAGACCTTGCTGCTGCAATTATTTGAAAGGTTTTTGGAGCATTTTAAAGAGAGCAAACACTCTCTGTGGAATCCCCAGTAACTCACCCTGCACACAACGTGGCTGTGCCTTTACCAGGTGAGCCGCTCGGGATCCAAACAGACTATTTTGAATGTGTGTATTTCAGACACCCTCATCCCTCTCCCTGTCATCTGCAATTTGTTTCAACATTAACTTTTTGCTGTGAAAAAGCACTTTAGAAGATAAACTGTGATGACCAAGCAGTGTCTTTTAACAACCCATCACTATTAGCGTGATTGTAGCTAACACAATCATTCTAAAAAGCCTACCTCTTATGCACATTCATTAGCTACATAGATCTCATGTGTGCCTCTCCCTGAGTGGTCGTGGTGACGAGTCTGACGCTGCCCCTTCATTTAAAAAATCTGCTGCTACTTTAGGTTAAAGAAAGTTTTCAGTTCCATACCTTACTCTCCAGAAATCTGTTACACCTGTACTTCCTGGGTCATGTTAATGATTTAGATTCTGGTATAGTAAGCAAACTTGTTAAATTTGCAGACGACACAAAAATAGGAGGAGTGGCAAACACTGTTGCAGGAGCAAAGGTCATTCAAAATGATCTAGACAGCATTCAGAACTGGGCAGACACATGGCAAATGAAATTTAATAGAGAAAAGTGTAAAGTATTGCATGCAGGCAATAAAAATGTGCATTATAAGTATCATATGGGAGATACTGAAATTGAAGAAGGGAACTATGAAAAAGACCTAGGTGTTTATGTTGACTCAGAAATGTCTTCATCTAGACAATGTGGGGAAGCTATAAAAAAGGCCAACAAGATGCTTGGATATATTGTAAGAGGTGTTGAATTTAAATAAAGGGAAGTAATGTTAAAACTTTACAATGCATTAGTAAGACCTCATCTAGAATATGCAGACAGGCTAAAATAATTGAATCTATTCAGTCTTGAACAAAGAAGACTACGCGGTGATCTGATTCAAACATTCCATTCCATTCCTTTCCTTTCCTTTCCTTTCCTTTCTCCCTCCCTCCCTCCCTCCAAACAAAGGAGTTTTCCCTTTTTTATACCATGTGGCTGGAGTCTAATTATCATCAATGATTCAATTAGCTCCAGCCACATTCTCACATGTATTTTGGCAGGGATAGGAAATTAACCCCATCCCTGCCAACCACCACCAAATCACCACACAGCAATATTATTTACAGGCAGGGCCCTGCCCTGCCACAGTGACGTACAGGGATTCCCTCTGTGTTTGTATTAACTTTGAAATAAGTAGCCCAAGGCGATTTATCCCCTGCAATACCCCAGGGCACAATTACTTATTCAATTTGAGTTACATTTGTGCATACTAGCAGCAGTGTGGAGTAGTGGTTTTGGGCTCTGGACTCTTGACCAGAGGGTTGTGGGTTCAATCCCAGGGGGGGGGGGGGCACTGCTGCTGTACCCTTGAGCAAGGTACTTTACCTAGATTGCTCTAGTAAAAACCCAACTGTATAAATGGGTAATTGTATGTAAAAATAATGTGTAAAAAATAATGTAATTGTATGTAAAAAAATAATGTGATATCTTGTAACAATTGTAAGTCGCCCTGGATAAGGGCGTCTGCTAAGAAATAAATAATAATAGTATTAGGGAATAAGAAACTGAATGTGAATAAGAAGCTGTAATGAGAATAAGAAACTGGAATTTGATTAAGAAACTGGAATGTGAATAAGCTGGAATGTGAATAAGAAGCTGGCCAAATAAGAAGCCAACTTCAGCAGCACGTTAAACTAGAACCGCCACATTATACTCGCTTAAAACCTTCATCGGCAGTCATTATGATGATTACATTTTAAACATCAATATTAAAATGAAAGACAAAACTACTGGATACTACCTTTATTCAGGCACATCATATCAAACATCTGCACAGCCAAAACACTATTTCAATGAATAATTAAACATAAAAGGGGTTATTTTCTAACTTACCACATATAAAGCACTGCTTCAAAAAATGAAAAACTATAATAAAATAAACATTTCAAAAGAAACTAGTGTGTAAATAGGCATATATACATACAAAACTGTAAAAACGAAAGTTGTTTTTAATTTAAAACGAAAGTAACATGTTTTTTCTTGTGTGTGTGTCACTCGGTGCAGCACTGAATCCAGGTTGAGCTGCAGCAGCCAGCAGCTTTGCAGTTTTCTGATCGAAATGTTTCTGCCGAAGTACTGTGCCTAGCTTCAAGATGAAAGCTCTCCTACTGATATTTTCCTCAGTGCATTCCTTGTACAAAGGAAGGAATTGATGGCTGCCAGGTCCAGTAGAGATAATAACAGGCTTGTATATATAATATAAATAGAATATTGTAGGTTATATTCAAAATAAAAATATGTATTGTAAAAGGCAGTCCAAATGACTGCTTTGGTGGTTCTTGGTGGGTGGCATTATAACTTCCTAATTTTTGCGATCCTGCCTTTTGAAATGCCGTCAGGGTATTTAATACATAAGAACATAAGAACATAAGAAAATTTACAAACGAGAGGAGGCCATTCAGCCCATCTTGTTGTTTGGTTGTTAGTAGCGTATTGATCCCAGAATCTCATCAAGCAGCTTCTTGATGGATTCCAGGGTGTCAGCATGTATTTAGGAAAAGTCATAAACAGACAACTCCATAACTTTCAGACACACAAAGTAATTTAAATTTGTAAACCTCAAACTGTCAAAATGACTGCTAAGAACATAAGAACATAGGAAAGTTTACAAACTAGAAGAGGCCATTCGGCCCATCTTGCTCGTTTGGTTGTTAGTAGCTTATTGATCCCAGAATCTCATCAAGCAGCTTCTTGAAGGATCCCAGGGTGTCAGCTTCAACAACATTACTGGGGAGTTGGTTCCAGACCCTCACAATTCTCTATGTAAAAAGGTGCCTCCTATTTTCTGTTCTGAATGCCCCTTTATCTAATCTCCATTTGTGACCCCTGGTCCTTGTTTCTTTTTTCAGGTCGAAAATACCTTTTAGAATTTTGAATGCTTGAATCAGATCGCCGCGTAGTCTTCTTTGTTCAAGACTGAATAGATTCAATTATTTTAGCCTGTCTGCATACAACATGCCTTTTAAACCCGGGATAATCGCTCTTCTTTGCACTCTTTCTAGAGCAGCAATATCCTTACAATACCCTTTCTGTAACGAGGTGACCACAACTGAACACAATATTCACAATATTTATCAAAAGTTTTAACATTACTTCCCTTGATTTAAATTCAACACTTCTCACAATATATCCGAGCATCTTGTTGGCCTTTTTTATAGCTTCCCCACATTGTCCAGATGAAGACATTTCTGAGTCAACATAAACTCCTAGGTCTTTTTCATAGATTCCTTCTTCAATTTCAATATCTCCCATATGGTATTTATAATGGAGATTTTTATTGCCTGCGTGCAGTACCTTACACTTTTCTGTATTAAATGATTGTCAAGTAATTAGTTACAAAATATCAGGTACATATAAAGGAAAGAAAACAGTACCGTACTGTGACAGAGATTGAATGATTCTTTGTGTTAGATCTCCCTCTCGACCTGTGAGGGCACTGTATAAGAGGAACAGAGTACTCTTAATTAAATGGCACGAGAATTTATTCCGTAGGGTAGGTGGAAGTCAGTTATTTAGGAGAGGAACGGAGCTACGGTATCCAAACTCAATGACCCTGATGGTAAACGGTGTGGCATCCGAGGATTGGAGGAGCGGATGCGCTCGTTAACCTAGGGGTCATGAGCGAGGATATAAATAGGGGTCATAGTGTACGTGATCTGTTCCTAAAAGGAGTCCCTGCATGTAATAAACGTGAGCGTTCTGTTAGTCTGTTTTCTAAACGTTGTTGTTTGTTTCGTTTGATTTTTTTGAGGATGCAACATCGACAATGGATAACTGCAAAGCATATGACATGGTTTATTTAGATTTCCAGAAAGCTTTTGACAAAGTTCCGCATAAAAGATTAATTCTCAAACTGAATGCAGTAGGGATTCAAAGAAACACATGCACATAGATTAGGTAGTGGTTAACAGGTAGAAAACAGAAAGTACTGATTAGAGGAGAAACCTCAAAATGGAGCGAGGTAACCAGTGGTGTACCACAGGGATCAGTATTAGGTTCTCTGCTATTCCTAATCTACATTAATGAGTTAGATTCTGGTATAGTAAGCAAACTTGTTAAATTTGCAGACGACACAAAAATAGGAGGAGTGGCAAACACTGTTGCAGCAGCAAAGGTCATTCAAAATGATCTAGACAGCATTCAGAACTGTGCAGACACATGGCAAATTAAATTTAATAGAGAAAAGTGTAAAGTATTGCATGCAGGCAATAAAAATGTGCATTATAAGTATCATATGGGAGATACTGAAATTGAAGACGGAATCTATGAAAAAGACCTAGGAGTTTATGTTGACTCAGAAATGTCTTCATCGAGACAATGTTGGGAAGCTATAAAAAAAGCCAACAAGATGCTCAGATATATTGTGAGAAGTGTTAAATTTAAATCAAGGGAAGTAATGTTAAAACTTTACAATGCATTAGTAAGACCTCATCTAGAATATTGTGTCCAGTTCTGGTCACCTCGTTACAAAAAGCATAGATATTGCTGCTCTAGAAAGAGTGCAAAGAAGAGCAACCAGAATTATCCCGGTTTTAAAAGGCATGTCGTATGCAGACAGGCTAAAAGAATTTAATCTATTCAGTCTTGAACAAAGAAGACTACGCGGTGATCTGATTCAAACATTCAAAATCCTAAAAGGTATAGACAATGTCGACCCAGGGGACTTTTTTGACCTAAAAAAAGAAACAAGGAACAGGGGTCACAAATGGAGATTAGATAAAGGGGCATTCAGAACAGAAAATAGGAGGCACTTTTTTACACAGAGAATTGTGAGGGTCTGGAACCAACTCCCCAGTAATGTTGTTGAATCTGACACCCGGGACCCTTCAAGAAGCTGCTTGATGAGATTCTTGGATCAATAAGCTACTAACAACCAAACAAGCAAGATGTGTTGAATGGCCTCCTTTCGTTTGTAAACTTTCTTATGTTCTTATGTTCTAAACGATTACTAACACGATCCGGAGCTGCAGCCGCACGCCAGCATTAAACCCGGACTCCAGGACTTCACTTTCCACTGAGAACTGTCTTTTCACCACAAGCACTAAAATCACGCACCGTAGGAACTCTGTCTGTGTCTTGTGTTTTGTGTGGGTGATAAAACTGGACTTTTTGGTTGCGGGTCAAACCTGTGGGATTTTACAAAACCGAAGTGATACACGCCGCTGTAATCACTCCCAGCATTATTGTTTACAGGTGTTTGCCATAAGGCTCTTGACATTGTAGTAATTTATCAATAAACACCCTTGCACCTGTTAGTAATTGTCCGTGTGATTTGTACCTGCACTGCACTCACCTGTATTCACTCACCAACTGTCTGTCTGCAGCTCTACTGTAGCATCATTAGATTTAATCTCATCAGAAGCTAAGCAGAGGTTACCTGGTCAGTCCTTGGATGGGAGACCCCCACTGTACACCTGCTGTGCTGCAGTGTAGAGTGGTTTTAGTAGTTCTGTAGGGGGCACTCTTTCTGCCCTCTAGGCCAGGATTGGGCAAGTACCTCAGGTTACTGTGGAGGGAAGGCACTGTGCTTGCAGATAGAACTAGGGCCCTATCAGCTCTGTAGGCTGCTAGCAGAGGTCACCCTTGGATTCAGTATGAAGGCCACCACCTGCAGTCTAATGTATCAAACCTCTACAGACCTCTCTAATTAGACCAACAGTTGTTTGTACATTTGATCAAGGAAAAACAAAACCTACTAGAAACTAAAACTTAAACCTGACTAGAATAGCTTGCATGGAAGAAAAGCTAAAAGAGTGGAGTGATAATGTTAATAAAGGTAAAAAGAGGTAAGAAGCTGATTTCAAAGCACTGGTTTGCACCCTTTAAAATGTTAAGCTAAAAGGAATGGCACACTAAGAGGGGTGTTAAGAACCTTCAAGCTGTTGCAACACAGAAAGAGGGACCTCCGATGAGGGTTTTGATCTGCTGCTGCAATGGGGCGGGCACCCTGCGTCCGAGATAGACAACTATGAGCTAATACAGTCAGTGTACTCCAGAGATAGACCCCTGTGAGCTAATACAGCCAGTGTACTCCAGAGATAGACCCCTGTGAGCTAATACAGACAGTGTACTCCAGAAGTAGACCCCTGTGAGCTAATACAGCCAGTGTACTCCAGAGATAGACCCCTGTGAGCTAATACAGACAGTGCACTCCAGAGATAGACCCCTGTGAGCTAATACAGTCATTGTGTTCCCGAGATAGACCCCTGTGAGCTAATACAGACAGTGTACTCCAGAGATAGACCCTTGTGTGCTAATACAGCCAGTGTACTCCAGAGATAGACCCCTGTGAGCTAATACAGACAGTGTACTCCAGAGATAGACCCCTGTGAGCTAATACAGACAGTGTACTCCAGAGATAGACCCCTGTGAGCTAATACAGCCAGTGTACTCCAGAGATAGACCCCTGTGAGCTAATACAGCCAGTGTACTCCAGAGATAGACCCCTGTGAGCTAATACAGTCAGTGTACTCCAGAGATAGACCCCTGTGAGCTAATACAGCCAGTGTACTCCAGAGATAGACCCCTGTGAGCTAATACAGCCAGTGTACTCCAGAGATAGACCCCTGTGAGCTAATACAGTCAGTGTACTCCAGAGATAGACCCCTGTGAGCTAATACAGACAGTGCACTCCAGAGATAGACCCCTGTGAGCTAATACAGTCAGTGTACTCCAGAGATAGACCCCTGTGAGCTAATACAGACAGTGTACTCTAGATGTGCACCTATGAGCTAACACAGCCAGTGTATTCCAGAGACATGCACCTCACAGGATCAGCAGATGTTTCAAGACAGGTGGTACAGTACCTCCTCACAGGCAGCCCTTTCTCATGGAACATGGCTCTGACAGGGAAACAGCTGCTAAATATGTTGTGACTTCTATTCATTGATTGTCACAAACATTCCCTGATGAAATTAGCCGTCTTGACGAGATGACTTAATTGGAACAAGCAAAGGGAAATGGGTTTAGCTTTACAGCTTATCTGTCTTCTGCATGACTAAATTAAGGAACCAATCCTTCAACTTTTGCTACAATGTGAAATGAACGCCTATTTTTTTTTTTTTTTAAAGTCTAAAAAAATTGGACTACTAAGATTAGTCAGTCAGACTGCTTTTCTCCAGAAGCAGTGTTTGAATGCTAAAATATTGATATAGTACAAAACTTGCAATCTGTGGTCAACTGCCTGGACAGATGAATGTAGGTGAATTCCAGTTCACGTAGAGATGAACGCTAAAGAGTTAATGATGTGAACGAAGCACAGATATGTGATTGTGAGCCTGCCTCCTGTCACTACACAGCCAACCCTAGAGCCTTTACAACCACCCACAGTCAGTTAACAGCACAGCAGTTCAGCTCAAAATGAGGAATACAACATTGCAGTATTCATACAATTTAGTTCAGTGCCAATAGAGAAAATATTGTTTGAAAAAACAACAGGGATGTGTAGCAACTGAACTAGAAATCGACTTGGCCTTCATCCTACCATGAAACTGATACAAACCTGCTGTTTGTCTATGTGTCTGTTTTTAAATATATATACAAGCTGCATCTCTCTGATTCAGTTTCAGTCACAATGGGCAAGACAGTAGGGCCCATATTTTTGTAATATGTACAGGTTATATTGAAATGGTTAAGCAAGGGGTAGAAGTTAAAATAATCTGAAGCATTAAATAACGTGTATTGATAACAACTGAAAATGAAAAGTGCAATGTTTCAAAGTGACCCAACATGAGTTGCTAAATGTGTTCTTTAAATGTGAGCTTGTGAACGTACTGAAATGGAATCAACACAACAGCTTGTGCTTTCTGGAGGGAATGTTTTAGTGGTAACGCAGTTCCGCCTTGGCAGGAAAGCGAGTGGCTTGTTGTCTGTGCTCACGGTTGTGCAGCATGTGGACAGTCAGGGAGTTCATGTTGAATATCTGTATTGCTGGACCCTGATTAAAGTCATCTTGTTCAATACAATATCTGGAATGGTCTCAATTGTGTAAACCCACACAAAGTCAATAAAATGTCCTACATTTTCAAAGTGTTTCCACCATTCTTAATTAACTTCTATTTTTTGAGAAGGGAAAAAAACATGTTAATATTACTAAATGAAAAACAAAACACAGGTCCTTAAGAGAATTTTGAATATGTAACTTAGTTGTTTGGTTCTAGTTTTGTAAAATTAACAGATGTTTTACCTCTTTCCAAAAATAAGAGATAATTAAAGCCTGGAGTAAACCCTTTGAAAATAGGGCCCTAGGTCCGTTCTGATAGACTCTGAATCAGGGGCTTGGTTTTTCTGATAGTGAAACAGGGGCTTGGTTTTTCTGATAGTGAAACAGGGGCTTGGTTTGTTCTGATAGAGTGCAACAGGAGCTTGGTTTGTTCTGATAGAGTGAAACAGGGGCCTGTGGTATATACTTATGTATCCAAGACACTCAGATTGTACATATATATGTACGTACATATATATGTATAATAAGCTACTAACACCCAAACGAGCAAGATGGGCTGAATGGCCTCCTCTCGTTTGTAAACTTTCTTATGTTCTTATGTTCTTATATGTTGTATATAGCCTGGAGAGAAAGAAATAAAGACAAATTCTGAAAATGGAGTTCCAGCTTACAGCTTAACATTGATATTGTGATTCCTTATGTACGCTTTCATAAGAAAAACAAAAAAAACAACACAGACACAATGAATTTGAAAAAGCAGAAACACGCCACCTAATTCAGCCAGCTTTAGCCTCGTTAGACAATGCATTCAGGGGCTTCATTTGCATATGAAAACAATGCAGTGACACTCTCCCCACTTAAAAGAAATTACTGAGGCAGGTGCTTAATCAAATGATCTCATAAAATGAAGACTCTGTGTTTGAAATGAAGGTGTTTCTGGCCGTGCCAATACAGCAACCTGCAAACTACAGCCTCCTCCATTGCACATGAGGTGCGTCATTCCATCTTTGTTAACAGACAAAAATATCCAGACTTTGGCAATGACTATGCATGCGCTTTCCAAAAACACTGCTGTTTTTATGCATCTGTTTGCATTATGTAATTGGTTTGGCCATTATGTACTAAATGTCCAGTTCATACTGAAATGATTTTGTCTGGTTATCACAAAATGTATTGCACCCTTACTGCTGCTGTGGAGCTTCCTTTAACACATTCATAGCATAGTATTGGGGTTATTTAACACTAGTCATTTTTGTGGTTTCTGATTTTAAAATGTAATTTTCTCCAGTCGTGTAACACATACGGGGCTGTTTGTTCGTGTACCTTTCTGTCCGTATGTATTAAATATTCTCACAAAGCATGAAACGCAGGAGTGCAGAAATAAAGCAGATATATTACATTATACCTAAAAGCCCCAGGAGCAGTCACATTGACGGCCACACAGAAAACAATTGTATTGTGATTATACAGAATGGTATTCTACTTTATTATTTTTATTTACCAGTCCGCATGTGTTTAACTGTAATCAGATTAGTCTCTACTGTCTGCCTGAGTAAATGACTGACAGTCTATTGTTTTCAATCAGCCTTTTGAAGGCTGGCACCTGCTTGCCAGCTGCACTGCTTTGGTCAGTCAATTAGCATCGGGACTAGTGAAAATAAATACCAGAGACCATGGAGTTTTACAGCGCAGCAAAATATAGATTGGATGTTTTGGATCAGATGGCACGGAAGTATTCTGTGAAAGCTGGCTTCCGACGATGGTCTGTTCAGGTGTTTTACAATGCATTGGACCTAGCAGCCATCAACTCCTGGGTACTTTACAAAGAATGCATGGAGAAGAATTTACCAAGGAGAGAATATATTTTACAATTAGCACAGCAACTTCCCAAGAAGCATTTGGAACAGAGGGAGACTGCCAAGCATGTACCCACAGCTGAAGTTTGCAACTCCGCTGAGAGCCGCAAGAGACGACAATGCCAGGTTGTCAAGTGCAATAAAAATAAAACTTTGGACAGCTGTGTCCTGTGCAGAAAGGTGGCGTGGAGAAGCACATTATCTGTGTTGATCGTGAACAGCCTTAGACTCAAGGTAAAGGAATACCCTTTTGTCGAAAAAAAGAAAAATAAATTAGACTTTTTATAACTATATATAAATATATATATAAACAAGCTATATATATATATAATATATATGTGTGTGTGTATATAAACAAGCTATATATATATATATATAATATATATGTGTGTGTGTGTGTGTATATATATATATATATATATTTATGTTTATGTGACGTACGCATTAAAAAAAAATAATTACATCCGACTGTTTCTCCTTTCATTATACTATGTACTGTGTTTTGAGTACAGCCGTCAGAAAGACTGCTGCAGGGCTTCTAGGTATGAGTATATCTCCAGTCCTTCTAGTGTTAAAACGTTCTTAGTTGTTTAACACTTTATTGAAAAGTTCAAGCTGGAGAATTACGCGGCCAGGACAAGTGGCCACCTTCCCCCTGGACAAGGAATGCTGTAAGGTGGAGGCAGGGAGGAGGAGGACCAAACAAAGAAACGACAGCGGGGCATTGGCAGAGAGACCTATTTAAATGGTTAAACTGGTAATATATATGATTGATGGGTGGAGTCTCCTTTCGGAAAGACAACTAGTTTCCAATTCAGAAAGGAGACATCCATTTAATTGTGAGAAAATGACAAGTTATCGATTTGGCAAGAGATGTGTCTGGTGGTACATGAACATGACAGTTGACGAGAGGGAAATAAGTTATGCTCAATATAAACAACCATATAGCAAACCGTTGCATAATACATTCACGTTTATAATTTGGTCCATGTTGCCCCATACTGACAGCATGATATGTATTTTATAATTAATGTAGATGCCAGCAGCGGGACAAGTGGCACTCAGGCCACCTTCCCCAAAAGAACAAGGCCACCTTGCAGATCTAAACCACCCAGCACTCAGGTAAGGAAAAACCCCCTACTCAACTAGAGATAGGGGGAAACCTTAGGGAATCCATGGCTGAGTGTTACCCTTCCTCCAGGTTCTAAAATAACACTTCAATACTTTGAAATTAGTCACATAGAGTTGTTTGCACTGAAGTCAGAGACATTCTTTCGAACGTAGAGTTTGTATGCGCCTGAAGTCCATCTCCCCATAGCCTTGATAAGAACATAAGAACATAAGAACATAAGAGATAGATAGAATTTTCATAAGTTATATTATTTCAGGACTCAATGACGGCTTCCCCAATGGTATTTTAACTCCTCCCTCTGTTCCCCACATTTGCAGTAATGTTAGATCTGCTGTAAACAATCCTGATACAGTTGATATTTTGCTCAGGAAAGAGACTTCCAAAGTTTTCATGATTGGGGGTCGCGATTTGCAAATATTCAGGCATGAAAAGGCTCATTATTAAGAACATAAGAACATAAGAAAGTTTACAAACGAGAGGAGGCCATTCAGCCCATCTTGCTCGTTTGGTTGTTAGTAGCTTATTGATCCCAGAATCTCATCAAGCACCTTCTTGAAGGATCCCAGGGTGTCAGCTTCAACAACATTACTGGGGAGTTGGTTCCAGACCCTCACAATTCTCTGTGTAAAAAAGTGCCTCCTATTTTCTGTTCTGAATGCCCCTTTATCTAATCTCCATTATGACCCCTGGTCCTTTTTTCTTTTTTCAAGTCAAAGAAGTCCCCCGGGTTGACATTGTCTATATCTTTTAGGATTTTGAATGTTTGAATCAGATTGCCGCGTAGTCTTCTTTGTTCAAGACTGAATAGATTCAATTATTTTAGCCTGTCTGCATACAACATGCCTTTTAAACCTGGGATAATTCTGGTTGCTCTTCTTTGCACTCTTTCTAGAGCAGCAATATCCTTTTTGTAACGAGGTGACCAGAACTGAACACAATATTCTAGGTGGCATCTTACTAATGCATTGTAGAGTTTTAACATTACTTCCCTTGATTTAAATTCAACACTTCTCACAATATATCTGAGCATCTTGTTGGCCTTTTGTATAGATTCCCCACATTGTCTAGATGAAGACATTTCTGAGTCAACATAAACTCCTTCTTTGAGTACTATTGGGAGGATCTCATCTGGCCCAGGGGATTTGTTCATTTTAAGAGCTCCTAGTCCCTTTAACACTTCTGCCTCTGTTATGCTAAAGTTATTTAAAATTGGATAGGAACAAGTCGACATGTCGGGCATGTTGTCCGTGTCCTCCTTTGTAAAAACCTGTGAAAAGTAATCATTTAATATATTTGCTATTTTTTTTTTTCTTCATCTATGATTTTGCCATTTGTGTCTCTTAGACATTTAACCTCCTCTTTGAATGTTCTCTTGCCGTTATAATATTGGAAAAACATTTTGGAATTGGTTTTAGCCCCATTAGCAATATTGATTTCTATCTCTCTCTTGGCCTTTCTGACTTCCTTTTTTACTTGTGTTTGCAGTTCCAAGTATTCTTTCTGTGTGCTTTGTTTTTGGTCCCTTTTAAACGCTCTGTAAAGTGCCTTTTTTCGCTGAATATTTTTTTTAATTGATCTATTAAACCATTTTGGCCATTTTGTTTTAGATTTAGATTTGTCTACTTTTGGGATGTAATTGTTTTGTGCCTCTAGTACTAAATTTTTAAAAAACAGCCATCCTTTTTCTGTGGATGTTTTCTCTATTTTACTCCAATCTACTTCTGTTAGTCTCCATTTCATACCTTCATAGTTTGCTTTTCTAGAATTGTAAACCTTAGCTTTAGTCATTACTTTTGGGGTTTTAAAAAATATTTCAAATGAGACCATGTTGTAGTCTGAGTTTGCCAATGGCTCTCTGACCTCTGTTTTAGTTATTCTGTCTTCATTATTTGAAAAGACTAAATCAAGGCATGCCTCCCCTCTAGTCGGTGCCTTGACAAATTGCGTTAGGAAGCAGTCATTTGTCATTTCCACCATTTCAATTTCGTCCGTCGTGCCCCCCATCGGGTTTTCCCATTTTATACGGGGGATGTTGAAATCCCCCTTTAGTATGACTTCTCCTTTTCTACACGCATTTCGAATGTCATTGTACAACAGTTTATTTTGCTCAGCGTCTGAATTTGGCGGTCTATAGCATGCTCCTATTATTATGCCCTTTGAATTTGTGTCCATTATTCTGACCCATATTGATTCTGCATTGTTTTCTTTGTCCTGATTTAACACCTGGGCTTCAAGACTATTTCTTATGTATTGCGCTACCCCTCCGCCTCTTCTGTCCTGCCTGTCTTTCCTATATAGTGTGTACCCACTAATATTATATTCGTCTCCATCACTCTCAGACAACCAAGTTTCTGTAACACCTATCACATCGTAGTTACTTGTTAGTGCAGTAGCTTCAAGTTCTAATATTTTGTTTCTGAGACTTCTAGCATTAAGATAAATACATTTAATAGTGGTCTTACCTGAGTTGTTGCCCTTGTTTTGATGTGGTCTCCCTTCTGTTTTTTTGTTTTCTCCCCCCTTCCTTTCTAGTTTAAGTGCTTCTGGACCTTCTGGATCCTTTCTCCGAGTAGATTGGTTCCATTTCTGTTAAAGTGCAGTCCGTCCCACCTGTATAGATAGTCCTTGTTGTAGAAGGTGTGGAGCAATGTTCCGGGAAGCAGCAGACGTTGCAGCGCCGATCCTGAACGAAAGTCCATAGTAGTTGTCAGGAAGAAGGCCAGCATGAAGGAGACACAGACGAAGGTGGTCACAGAACCAGTTCCTGGACGCAGCTTTCCCTTCCAGGCTGAGAAACAGTGGATCTTGATTGCTGGCCGTCAGACGCAGTGACAGATAGCTGAAAAGAGCAGAGACAGGACAAATAATACGATGAGTTTTTGATAAATGAACATACACACCTTTCTTTTCCTGGTCTGATTTTGAATGTTTTAAATGTAAAGATTACATGACCTGGGATTGACGATGGAGATCTCCTATGCAGAGGTCAGAAGATGGGTCGAATGACTGGTTCTGGCAGGTGATTTCGCCACATCGTAGAAACCCGCAGAAGGCCTAAACAAACATTGCTTCCAAAGGGCATCTTTGTATGGAGAAAAGCGGCCTGAGATTAGGGTGGTGGTCATGGATTCCAGGAGTTCCTCTATAATAGGCAACTTGGAAGATAAAGGTTTGGAAGTAGATTGTTGAATCCCCCGGAGCAGCATTTGTATCCGAGATAGAGATGATGGGGGAGGGATATTGATTCCAAGCAAACGAGTGTGGAACTGTAGACCTGACAAGTATCGGCGAATGATGGAGAGAGAGTGTTTTGTGAAGCAATATGTAATGAATTCTATGATGGAAGAGTCAGAAGTAAAGCATGAATATGATAGGGAGCAAAATTTGATGTAAGAATGCCACCCTGTATTATAAGCGGCTCTGGTGCTTTGTGAGACTGATTTTTCCATGAGATTGAAAGCTGATTCAGAGATCTGAATATTGGGAGATGTTTGATCTAGTACAGGAAGTGGAACCCTGGAAACAGTGCAAGAAATTTCTGAAAACTAAATGAGAGAGAGAGTCAGTGATTATATCTTTTGAACCTGGGATGTGGTTTGCTCTGATTTTAATGTTCCCCAGCACTGAAACCCAGGTGAGCTTTCGCATGAGCTTCATAATGGCGAGGGAAGAGGATCTGCCTTTATTGATAATAGCTACTGTGGAGAGGTTGTCACAATTAAAGGTTATGATCATTTTTGACCATAGATGCCCCCAGATTATAGCCACAATGATAATAGGATACAATTCAAATTAAGATGACTATTGCTCTGCAGAGGGAAGGGATGAAATTTCGAGGGGTCACTTCCTGTAGAACCACTTGGAACCTGTGATACAACCGAAGCCCTGAGAGGGGACAACATCAGGATAGAGACCGAGAGAATCCGCGGAGGTAATTGAGTCGTTGTAGAATAAAGAAATGCCATTCCAATTGGAGAGGAGGCGGGACCATAGGTTGATATCGGCCCGGCATCCAGCATTGACATTAACATGGTGATGCAGTTCGGATACTGAAGATGCTAATCTCAGGAGATAAGACACGAATGATCGGCCTTGTGGAATGATCCTTGTAGCAAAATTAAGATGACGCAGTAGGAGAGAAGTTTGCGTTTGTACAAGATTTCCTGTCCTGATAGGAATTTAAAATGTCTGTAATTTGATGCAGTTTGTCTTGGGGAAGATGAGCTTCCATTTTCTTGGAGTCCATTTCGATCCTGAGGAATTCCAGGCAGGTGGTAGCTCCAAAAGTTTTCTCCTCTGATAGCAGAACGTTTGTAAAATACAGTTCTTAAAATACTAATAGAACGAGCAGGGGGCTGGTCACTAAAGTCCACGAATAGAAAGTCGTCCAATAGATGGCACACGAATGGCAATTTGAAATTATTTAGGGGAATCCAACACAATGCTTCAGATAGGGAATTGAAGATGTGAGGGCTGCTCCTACAACCGAAAGTGAGGCGAACTGAAAAATAAAATGGCTGTTTCCATTGAACTCCAAAGAGATGCCACTGGGAAGGATGAAAGGGCTTGACTTTGAAAGCATCTGTGATATAAGCCTTGGAGAGCCATGAAATAAACAAATCCCCTGGGCCGGATGAGATCCTCCCAATAGTAATAAAAGAAATGAAAGAAGTTATTTACAAACCGCTAACCAAGATCATGCAACAGTTTGACACAGGGGTTGTACCGACAGACTGGAAAATAGCAAACGTAATACCGATCCACAAAAAGGGAGACAAAACCAAACCAGGTAACTACAGACCAGTAAGCCTGACTTCTATTATATGTAAACTTATGGAAACTATAATAAGATCCAAAATGGAAAATTACCTATATGGTAACAATATACTGGGAGACAGCCAGTATGGTTTTAGGAAAGGGAGATCATGTCTAACTAACCTGCTTGACTTTTTTGAGGACGCAACATTGACAATGGATAATTGCAAAGCATACAACATCGTTTATTTAGATTTCCAAAAAGCTTTTGACAAAGTCCCGCATAAAAGACTGTAACGATCACTCTGCACAACTGAGAAGCAGTTGCACTGTCCTCCCTAAGGAGAGACTACTGGCCCTATTCCTATAGCTAAATAAGTCAGCAAGAGTGACAGACAGCAAAAGCAGGGACGTCAGAGGTGTCAATTTCAAGAACAATCAGTTTATTATTGTGAACAATAATGTCAACAAATGAAAAAATGAACAAATGAAATGAAATGAATAATGATAAGAAAGTAATTCAAATAATTGCAGGTAACAGGTAAGAAATAAGATGGTACAGATAAATATGTAGGGACAAACAGAAGGCTAAACAGTATCACCAAACAGAAATGAATGTAGTGTCCGGAGGGTCTCCAATAAACCCCCACTCACAAACACAACACACACAGATAGACAAAAGATGGTGGGAGAATGACAGGTAGGCCCAACAAGTCCAGTAATAGCAGGGTAATTGAAATCCATACAAAGTAACAAAATAACAAAAAAATACAGGACACAAAGTATCAAATTAAAGTAGAAAAAATCCAAACAAAAAAGAAATGATCTCACCCACAAATAAGGCAGTCCAGCAAAGTGTCCCGAAATGATGGTGATTGTAGAAAGTTGAAAACATTGAGTACGTTGAAATTGTTGAGACTGTCCAGTAGTGTTGAGTTGAATGGTGAACAGTTGTTTGAAAAAAATCAGGAGGATCAGGAAAAAATTGAGACCGTCACACATAAAACAACAAACACTAAACAGACCTAGAAAAACAGCTAAACTTAAACAAGTAACAGTGAAAACAAAAAGAGGAGTTTAGACAAAGCGCAGTGACAAAAGAAAATGAACGGATGCACTGGAATTATCTAAGGATGTTAATGGATTCACTGAAATTTAAGTAGAGAAAATGCTGTAGTTAAATGGATTCCTCTGAAAAAGGGAGTCTCCCTCAGGCCTGATTAGCCAGCTTTAATACAAGTGCTGGCTACTAAGGAGCTCTGAGATTGGAGGGGTGGAAATCTGAATAAGCCAATGGGGAGAGAGGATGAACAGAGGGAGGTTGCAAGGAACTATGGGAAATGAAGTTTTGACCTGGCCAGGCTACTGACCCTAATTAAAGGGACAGGTGGGTGAGACTTACACCCACATTATGTAGCATGGGAATTGCTACAAGACTAATTATCAAACTGAACGCAGTAGGGATTCAAAGAAATGCATGCACATGGATTTGAGAGTGGTTAACATGTAGAAAACAGAAAGTACTGATTAGAGGAAAAACCTCAAAATAGAACAAGGTAACCAGTGGTGTACCACAGGGATCAGTATTAGGTCCTCTGCTCTTCCTAATCTACATTAATGATTTAGATTCTGGTATAGTAAGCAAACTTGTTAAATTTGCAGACGACACAAAAATAGGAGGAGTGGCAAACACTGTTGCAGCAGCAAAGGTCATTCAAAATGATCTAGACAGCATTTAGAACTGGGCAGACACATGGCAAATTAAATTTAATAGAGAACAGTATTGCATGCAGGCAATAAAAATGTGCATTATAAATATCATATGAGAGATAGTGAAATTGAAGAAGGGAACTATGAAAAAGACCTAGGAGTTTATGTTGACTCAGAAATGTCTTCATCTAGACAATGTGGGGAAGCTATAAAAAAAGCCAACAAGATGCTCAGATATATTGTAAGAGGTGTTGAATTTAAATCAAGGGAAGTAATGTTAAAACTTTACAATGCATTAGTAAGACCTCACCTAGAATATTGTGTTAAGTTCTGGTCACCTCGTTACAAAAAGGATATTGCTGCTCTAGAAAGAGTGCAAAGAAGAGCAACCAGAATTATCCCAGGTTTAAAAGGCATGTCGTATGCAGACAGGCTAAAAGAATTGAATCTATTCAGTCTTGAACAAAGAAGACTACGCGGCGATCTGATTCAAACATTAAAAATCCTAAAAGATATAGAAATGTCGACCCAGGGGACTTTTTGACCTGAAAAAAGAAACAAGGACCAGGGGTCACAAATGGAGATTAGATAAAGTGGGATTCAGAACAGAAAATAGGAGGCACTTTTTTACACAGAGAATTGTGAGGGTCTGGAACCAACTCCCCAGTAATGTTGTTAAAGCTGACACCCTGGGATCCTTCAAGAAGCTGCTTGATGAGATTCTGGGATCAATAAGCTACTAACAACCAAACGAGCAAGATGGGCTGAATGGCCTCCTCTCGCTTGTAAACTTTTGTATGTTCTTATATTCTTAATAATGAGCCTTTTCTTGCCTGAATATTTGCAAATCGCGACCCCCAATCATGAAAACTTTGGAAGTCTCTTTCCTGAGCAAAAGATCAACTGTATCAGGATTGTTTACAGCAGATCTAACATTACTGCAAATGTGGGGAACAGAGGGAGGAGTTAAAACACCATTGGGGAAGCCATCATTGAGTCCTGAAATAATATAACTTATGAAAACTCTATCTGGGTGTTCGATAAGCACGTCAGCCAGCGCTACTGGATTAATCGGGTAGACGGGAGACCTAGTCATTTCTGTGCAGACGCAGTGCGGTCACGTCTGGGACAAACGCTTTTGCTGTGGCTGTCGCAGAAAAGTACAGGGGAAATATGAACAGACATTCTCATTAAAGTTATTGCAGATTTGTTTCCCTGCACTAAAGAGAACATGCTTCCCTTGTTTTTTCATTAGATTGGGCTGGGTAAATGAGCAATGAAGGATTATGTGTTATCCAGGACTGACAAGGTAAATTAACTGAAAACTGTGGTTGGAGAGGATTACAGGTTGGAACTGCTGGTGAACCATGGGAATGCATTTGCTGATTTAAAGCGGACTGGGCTGCAAGGGGACAAAGGTTAGTTTTGTGGAAACCAGATCTACAAACCAGACAGGTACAGTGCCTTGCGAAAGTATTCGGCCCCCTTGAACTTTGCGACCTTTTGCCACATTTCAGGCTTCAAACATAAAGATATGAAACTGTGATTTTTTGTGAAGAATCAACAACAAGTGGGACACAATCATGAAGTGGAACGAAATTTATTGGATATTTCAAACTTTTTTAACAAATAAAAAACTGAAAAATTGGGTGTGCAAAATTATTCAGCCCCCTTAAGTTTATACTATGTAGCGCCACCTTTTGCTGCGATTACAGCTGTAAGTCGCTTGGGGTATGTCTCTATCAGTTTTGCACATCGAGAGACTGACATTTTTGCCCATTCCTCCTTGCAAAACAGCTCGAGCTCAGTGAGGTTGGATGGAGAGCATTTGTGAACAGCAGTTT
Organism: Acipenser ruthenus; assembly: GCF_902713425.1. NCBI lineage: Eukaryota > Metazoa > Chordata > Actinopteri > Acipenseriformes > Acipenseridae > Acipenser > Acipenser ruthenus. The sequence continues at coordinate 11,934,712 of NC_081206.1, read as the reverse complement.
TCAGTTCTTTCCACAGATTCTCGATTGGATTCAGGTCTGGACTTTGACTTGGCCATTCTAACACCTGGATATGTTTATTTGTGAACCATTTCATTGTAGATTTTGCTTTATGTTTTGGATCATTGTCTTGTTGGAAGACAAATCTCCGTCCCAGTCTCAGGTCTTTTGCAGACTCCATCAGGTTTTCTTCCAGAATGGTCCTGTATTTGTCTCCATCCATCTTCCCATCAATTTTAACCATCTTCCCTGTCCCTGCTGAAGAAAAGCAGGCCCAAACCATGATGCTGCCACCACCATGTTTGACAGTGGGGATGGTGTGTTCAGGGTGATGAGCTGTGTTGCTTTTACGCCAAACCTAACGTTTTGCATTGTTGCCAAAAAGTTCGATTTTGGTTTCATCTGACCAGAGCACCTTCTTCCACATGTTTGGTGTGTCTCCCAGGTGGCTTGTGGCAAACTGTAAACGACACTTTTTATGGATATCTTTAAGAAATGGCTTTCTTCTTGCCACTCTTCCATAAAGGCCAGATTTGTGCAGTATACGACTGATTGTTGTCCTATGGACAGAGTCTCCCACCTCAGCTGTAGATCTCTGCAGTTCATCCAGAGTGATCATGGGCCTCTTGGCTGCATCTCTGATCAGTCTTCCCCTTGTATGAGCTGAAAGTTTAGAGGGACGGCCAGGTCTTGGTAGATTTGCAGTGGTCTGATACTCCTTCCATTTCAATATTATCGCTTGCACAGTGCTCCTTGGGATGTTTAAAGCTTGGGAAATCTTTTTGTATCCAAATCCGGCTTTAAACTTCTCCACAACAGTATCTCGGACCTGCCTGGTGTGTTCCTTGTTCTTCATGATGCTCTCTGCGCTTTAAACGGACCTCTGAGACTATCACAGTGCAGGTGCATTTATACGGAGACTTGATTACACACAGGTGGATTGTATTTATCATCATTAGTCATTTAGGTCAACATTGGATCATTCAGAGATCCTCACTGAACTTCTGGAGAGAGTTTGCTGCACTGAAAGTAAAGGGGCTGAATAATTTTGCACGCCCAATTTTTCAGTTTTTTATTTGTTAAAAAAGTTTGAAATATCCAATAAATTTCGTTCCACTTCATGATTGTGTCCCACTTGTTGTTGCTTCTTCACAAAAAATTACAGTTTTATATCTTTATGTTTGAAGCCTGAAATGTGGCAAAAGGTCGCAAAGTTCAAGGGGGCCGAATACTTTCGCAAGGCACTGTATAAGCTTTCAGGCCGTCAAAGTGGCGACAAAATAGTTAATTGTCTAGGACGCCCCAGTTAACTCTGATATTGATTTGCTCCAAAATTGCGCCGGCTTTAGCCGAAAATGACTTGTGATAGTCGTAAAAAGCTGTACCTCCGTATCTCATAGACAGATCGGTCACGAGGCTAAGGTAACCATCCACCTCCTGACGGTGCACGGGAAATGTGTCACAGAGAATGTCTCTGTACAGACTGAAGGCTATAACAAATGTAATGTTGTTGAAGCTGACACCCTGGGATCCTTCAAGAAGCTGCTTGATGAGATTCTGGGATAAATAAACTACTAACGACCAAACGAGCAAGATGGGCTGAATGGCCTCCTCTCGTTTGTAAACTTTCTTATGTTCTTATGTTCTTCTTAAATTCTGCCAAAGTTAGTTTTTGGAACAACCGGGGATCTTTGGATTTTAGGACGATGCTTCTCCACAGTCCAGAGTCTATTATCATGTACTTCAAGGGAACAGAGAAGCAAAATAACAAAATTGATGTCCCTACCTTCTTGAATTTGAGTGCAGAGTTTGCTGGAAACTAAGGCTGGTCTGGGCAACAGGGAGGCCGGGTTGTGGGAATCAGAGCTGGGTACTGCCATAGAAAGTTTAAAAGAAGGGATGGTAATGAATGAGCTTGAACAGGATGCCACAGCAGGGAGCTGAGCTGGATTAGCGAGGAAAGTTAAGAACATAAGAAGAAGAACATAAGAAAGTTTACGAACGAGAGGAGGTCATCTTGCTCGTTTGGTTGTTAGTAGCTTATTGATCTCAGAATCTCATCAAGCAGCTTCTTGAAGGATCCCAGGGTGTCAGCTTCAACAACATTACTGGGGAGTTGGTCCCAGACCCTCATAATTCTCTGTGTAAAAAAGTGCCTCCTATTTTCTGTTCTGAATGCCCCTTTATCTAATCTCCATTTGTGACCCCTGGTCCTTGTTTCTTTTTTCAGGTCAAAAAAGTCCCGTGGGTTGACATTGTCAATACCTTTTAGGATTTTTAATGTTTGAATCAGATCGCCGCGTAGTCTTCTTTGTTCAAGACTGAATAGATTGAATTCTTTTAGCTTGTCTGCATACAACATGCCTTTTAAACCTGGGATAATTCTGGTTGCTCTTCTTTGCACTCTTTCTAGAGCAGCAATATCCTTTTTGTAACGAGGTGACCAGAACTGAACACAATGCAGAGGGATCGAGAGGTACGGGGCGCCGCTCCAGGTAAGAGGCGTTTGTCCAGCCCGGCGATCAAAGCTTGAACTGATTGCAGGGCTTGGAGGATGTCTGCATTGGATACAGAGCTGGCGTGAGTGGGAGACTTTACGATAGAGTCAGGGGAACCTGACCCGGACTGAGGAGCTTGAACAGCGGAGGCATCGCCAACGGGACACAGGTCCATAGACTTAGAAGTTAATGGATCGGATTGGTGATGAGATCCATTCAAAGTATTCAGAAGCTGAGGAATTGCCTTGTTAGTACTGTTAGTACCAGGCTAATCCAGTGATACAGTCTGAGATCTGAGAATGAGCAATCCCATTGAGAAGGAGGTAAACAGCACTGTTAGTACCAAGCTAATCCAGTGATACAGTCTGAGAATGAGCAATCCCATTGAGAAGGAGGTAAACAGCACTGTTAGTACCAAGCTAATCCAGTGATACAGTCTGAGAATGAGCAATCCCATTGAGAAAGAGGTAAACAGCACTGTTAGTACCAAGCTAATCCAGTGATACAGTCTCAGAATGCTCAATCCCATTGAGAAAGAGGTAAACAGCACCAGCAGTACGCAAGCTAATCCCTATAAGCACCTTGTGAGATGAATTGACTCAGCAGGTATAATTGACAGGGCTGAAACCGCTCTGGAATCCCTCTTAGTAGCACTTTGCACTGTTTGTGAATAGGCAGCCGGACATTTTCAAAGGGAATCGGCAGGGGATGAGCTTTTATTAGTGAAAGGAGAGCTGGGGTGGTCTGCAATCTGTTGCTTAGGATAATGCCTGTCCCAATTTCTGTCCCCAAGTGCACTTTCTAATCAGTTGAATACATCAAACCTGATGCTGTTAAGAAGCAAGCAGTGTTCTTGTCAAATGTTCTTTGATGGCAACTGGTCCAAAACAATAGCAATATAGGGCAGTGTACAGCTACAATGGGATTAGGGTGCATTGAATGGTACCTCTGCAGGGATTAACCTTAACACAATGGTAAGAAGAAATGGTGGTAATACATTGCACTGCCATGGTATTGTATCAGTCCCTGGCATTCAGTGGGTATCATGACCACTGTCTGGGGAAAGCCATTGTGTGGCCATTGCTGGTAATGCACTGGTCTGATGGGGCTTCTATTAGGTTTTCAGGGGAATTCTCTGAGGTTGTAAGAGCTTCTGTTAGTGACATTGTATTCAAAATATTAAAATCCGGTCTTACAAAGGCAGGAATTCAAGTGCATTTTTATACTTTCGGCTGGTGTACATTTTTGTCCCAAAATAATAAACTTTAGACAGTAAAATGAGTTAAAGAAGACAAGACACAGTGATATGCAGCTCTTTCAGTGCACTTTAGGCATTCTTTGTGTTAACATAGCTGAAAGGTGTCTGTCTTTCACATTGAGCCCTGTCGAGCTGAAAGGGTGTTAAAGTTGTTTTATAAACACTTGTGAAAGTCCTTTAGCCACATGCACCATACTCAGAATTGCATGTGTGCAACATAGCAACAAGTATGGATTAACATGTTTTATATACACTATATATATATATATATTCAATTCTAGAGATAGCAGCTTTGACAATGCCATATACATCCACTATAAAATAAAGTGTTACTGATTGAATTCAAACCCGTTCAAGACACATTCCAGCCGCAGATACTTCATTGTGTTTCTCTGCTACTACTTTGCATTACAAAATATACAGCAGACTCCTACATGTGTAGAATTCACCCACAGCGACCAAATCAGGCTGTTTCTAAACCCTTCAATGTGCCGTGTAGGAAGGGTGGAAAGGCTTGCAGCTGTTGGAATTGCAGCCTGTACAAGACAATATAAACTGTGCTACTTCATTGAGAAACAATAGAAGACAAGGTCCTGTGTGTCGTTTCATCCACATGCTTCCATTGTCTGCCTTTTGTATGAGCAGAGAGAGAAGATAGTGGGCTGGCCTGGCCTGTATACTGAGAAACCTCCCCCTCTCTCTCTCCCCCCCCCTCTCTCTCCCCCTCTCTCTCCCTCTCCCTCTCTCTCTCTCCCCCCCTCTCCCTCTCCCTCTCTCTCTCTCTCTCTCACTTTCTCTCCCTCTCCCCCTCCCCCTCTCTCTCTCTGATTCTATCCCTCCCCCCCCCCCCCTCTCTCTCTCTCTCTGTGTGTGGAGGCACAGGCGGTCCAGTGGTAATTTGATGTGTGTCTCTTGGGACATTTGATGGATTAAAGCTAAGCAGCTCCATTTCGCAGCACCACCTGATCTCAAAGCCTGGGTCCCATATAAAAGAAGCTTGATTGCTGATCTCAGCTAGTCTGACAGTCTCTTCTCTCTTTCTCTCTCTCTCTCTCTCTCTCTCTCTCTCTCTCTCTGTCCCTTTCCCTGGCAGGAACTATCCAGTGCTGAACATTTTTTTTTTTAACAGGGAGCCATCGTTCTGGGCTTCTTTTCTTCTTTTTTATTTTTAAGTTGGAAAAGGATTATTTCTTTTGTTGCAGCTCCTGTTTTTTAGGTTTTTTAGTTTTTTGGGGGGTTGTTCAACATCTCTCAGCCACAACATGCCACGCTCTTTTTTGGTGAAGAAGATCAAGCTGGATGATTTTTCTTCTACTGCAGTGTCGGCTGCCAACCACCACCACCACAGTCACCACCATTTAGAGGATTCGTATGCCTTTGCACGGTCTATTACAGATTCTGTTGGGAGCTTAGGGGTCCGGATTAGTGAAAATGGTAAGTTCCTTTGTATAGCCTTCTAGCAATCATGATTGTACGGAACGTATTATATCTGTACCTTCTGTGCTGAGTATTACTCCCTGATACAAATATAATGCTGGTCTGTTTGAAAAAAGGACTGCTGTAAAAAGAATCACAAAAAACAACTAAACCATCGACACTAACACTATGTGGCTGCAGGGACTACAACTTGAATTATTCAACTGATGCTCTCAAACAATACCATTTATCAATATACCTGCAATCTATCTGTCTGTGCACTAAATTAATACCCAGAGCTGGTCTAGTATTCCACATCATATATGATCACATTAATGTGGGGGGGGGGGTGATGTTGCGCTTGTCCTTAGTTTGTATTGCCCTCGAGACTCCCCCCCCCCCCCCCCTCCCAATCCATTCTGTTGGCTCTTTCTGTTTTCTGTACAGTATTACTGTTACGCAAGCTGCCTGCAAATTGGGGCTCAGGCTGATATATATGTACAGTACTGACTGGAGAAAATGCTTACCACAGCAGCAAAGCAGCAGAGATCATGCAACACAGTGCGCTGTGCAACAATGAGGACATGGCACATAGCTACACACAGAGAGACAGCATTTCAGCAGCATTGCCACACTGTAGTGTAGTGAGCTCCGTTAATAGAATTAAGAACATTGATGTAATGCTTTTCAAAATTGATCTGAGCTTTTTTTTTTTTTAGAGGACAGATCTTTTGTGTTTAAACGTCCTTCAGGCTAAAGCACTGCTGTGCCCTGCAGCCCATTTTGTCTGTTTTTTTTTTTTTTTACACCAGATGTCTTTTTGCTGGTGCTAACCTCACAACTGTAACATTGCTACACTGCATGCTATACAGTTACATTCGAGTGACATCAAACTGGTGTTTATCCATACATTCATAAATACACGCTTCCAGCAACGTACAGCAAGTCACCTGAAGTGCTTGTAATGTCATAGTAAGAAATATCTGGAAAAGTGATTTTAAAAATACATTTAGTGATGTCTTTATAAAATAATTGTAGCTCATTCAGGGACACAGAACTGCAGCTTCTACTTAGTTAATTGGGAATTATCAAGCTAACAATATAATGTTTCACATTTTTAAACTAAATTTCAGAAAGCTACATTGTGTGAGCAAAACACTTTATAAATGTAAACTGTTTAATGTAAAGATGAAGGAACTTGCATTTACATTTTACAGACATGTAGCCTTTTTCAGAATATATTTAAAAAATACAATACTGTGTATATCATCTGAGACACAAAGCTCCCGAATCCTAACACAAGCTTACATACAGATGGGGATGTGTTATTTTATTATAAAATACACTGACATTGTGTATGAAGCACTTAGAAACCCACATCTTGCTCTTCCTCTTAAACTGGTTCAATTCACTCCTTTCTAAGTACATTTAGTCATTTCTGTATCTTCAGCATGCATGTGCATTAAATGCATGGTGGCAGAAATTCATACATGGAAAGAAAGCTATTGAATGACAGAACTCCACCTAGTAAACTGAGACATTTCTAATTGAATTGAAGATGAGTGGTTGAGATCGATTGATGGCTGAATTCTGTGTTTTGTGTATAGAAGCTAAGCACAATGCCACAGAGCAGCTGTACCTAAACCCTGCTGTGCAGTTCTTACTACACCCTCTTCGGCGCCGTTAAAATGACTGAGAAAATCACATCGAAATCCTCAAAAGGGTCAACAATTAAACCATTTTATGTAATCTCAAAATCAACGTGTTTGAGGGCTGCAAAAGACTGGAGTATGAAGTCTTTGTCTGACCTTGTGCGGTATTGATTGGCACTTGTTACACATTTGCAGACAGGTTTAATAAACACTTGAAATGTAATCCTGTTAAACAATAGGGCCTCCAGTTGTAAACCATGCTATTGAAGCAGTAGAATTATGAAGGAGCGCTGGTGGTAATAATAAATACCCCCCTGTTTTCTAATTACATTTTTATAATGTAGCCTTAATATAATAACTACAATGCCATTAAACACCTTAGCACTATATGACACTGTACTGCAGGAGGCAATAGGTTCATGCTCTGTAATGTGGTAAGTTGTTAGGCATGCAATCAAGAAAGTGTTGCTTTTAACTGTTTACACTTCATGATGTCAGTCTACAATGTGCAAGCAAAGTTAACTTTCCACAAACCGTCGCTTTCCTCACAGAAAAGCAGTGTCCTCGTTTTAAAAAAGAGAAGGAGAACAATGCGATGCACAATAATATTGCATATTGCCTTGCTTTTGATTTCCCATACCTCTATGGGCTTTACAATGCTTTCACTGGGCTTAATTCCACACATGCTATGCTTTTACTATCTTAAAGGATTGAACCGAAGTTGCAAGCATATGGGATTAGAAATGGTCACCTTAACAAACTTTCATCACAAGGATCAGATCGTCATTGTGATTGTGAAGATTTCATTCTAGTTTTGAACATTAAGACTCCTTAGAACTGTCAACTTGTTTGGTTACATACAGTGTACCTGGGTTATGGGTCAGACTAAGCATATTGTGTAGCATTGTAACCGCAGTGCACCATTAATAAGCATATTCTGTAGCATTGTAACCCCAGTGCACCCTAGTCTATCTCTCTACCTCTCTCTCTGTCTCTCTCTGTCTGTCTCTCCCTCTCTCTCTCTCTTTCTCTCTCTCTCTCTCTCTGTCTCTCACTCTCTCAAATTCAAATTCAAATTCAAATTCAAAAGTGGCTTTATTAGCATGACAAAATAAATTAAGTTTTGCCAAAGCGTTTAAACAACAAACATCAACACAACTCATCAAAACAAACAGATAACCCCCGTAGCCCCTCCCCTTAAGTGACCCCCCCCCCAGAACACCACCAAGAAGAAACAACTCCCAAACTCAATACAAACCCCAAATACAAACACACCAGAGAGTATTTCCAGAGAGTAGTACCTCTCCGCTCCGCCTGCACTAGAAGACTGGCTCTACCTACTTTACACTCCCCTGCCTCCAGAGCCCGCTCCTTCTCCACCCTCGCCCCACGGTGGTGGAATGACCTTCCTACAGATGTCAGGACTGCCCAGTCCCTGACCACATTCTGGCGCCTCCTTCAGACTACCTCTTCAGAAAGCACCTGTAGAACTCCGGGTTAACTCTGGTCGGGTTAATTTGGCTCAGTTGGGTGAGCTTCAGTACCAGTTGGCTGAGGGGATTCTGTTCTGGATGCAGTGTGTTTCTCTGCAGTGCTGTGTGCTGGTAGACACGTGGCTTCAGTACCAGTTGGCTGAGGGGATTCTGTTCTGGGTGCAGTGTGTTGCTTTGCAGTGCTGTGTGCTGGTAGACTCATGGCTTCAGTACCAGTTGGCTGAGGGGATTCTGTACTGGGTGCAGTGTGTTGCTCTGCAGTGCTGTGTGCTGATGGACTCATGGCTTCAGTACCAGTTGGCTGAGGGGATTCTGTTCTGGGTGCAGTGTGTTACTCTGCAGTGCTGTGTGCTGATAGACGTGTGGGTTGGCCTGGTTTAGATGGACCCAGTAATTTATTGGTCTCTTTTTAATTTTGAGGAGCAATGGGAACCAGCCCAGTTCAGCCTGCATGCATTGTTGGTTATGTTTCTATGTAGCTGTACAATCATTTTTGCAATTTCCAGGTGTAATGATTCAGTTGGGTTTTTGTCCCATTTTTGTAATCAGGGTTTATGAGTGGTCCCCACACTTCACTGCCATAGAGAAGAATTACTTCAATAATATGGTCAACAATTTTAAGCCACATTTTTACTGGTGGTTTAATTTTGTAAAGTCGATTCTTTATGGCATAGAAGGCCCTTTGTGCCTTGTCTTTTCATGTTAAAGCTCTCTGATGCGCTGATGGTCAGACCCAGGTATGTATAGCTGGTGCTGTGCTCCAGTGTGATGTTGCCCAGAGTGAAGCAACATCATGAGATCTCTCAGGCTACTGAGATCTCTCCCTCTGTCTCTCTGTCTCTCCCATTCAGCAGACAGAAAGGATGTTCCATAGTTGACGCTCTATTGATCAGTACAAAGCTTTCAATTCCATTAAAAATAAGTCAATATTTAATTTCCATGGCTTGCTGTGGCTTGTGTTTTGAAATATGTTCTTTCCTATCTCTGTGTTTTACACAGAAATATACTGCAATAAATATCCAATTTAATTTATTTTTAATTTGACAATAAAAATACAATGGTGGAACATGGAACAATTGATTTTGCTATTTTTGTTGAGTTATTTTCAAAGTTCCTTATCTAAAATAAGTACATTATAGCAGTGTACATAAGTCTTTTAATTTGTAGCATTGCAATACTTTAAACTTTTATATCTACGCCTCATTTTTAGCGATTTTCAAGTATCTCAGAATTAGATAGATTTTTGGAAGACAAACTGCACTGCTTAGTTTGCGTAATATACAGTACACTCTGCATTTAACAAGCTTTAGAAACGTAAACTTTTCTATCTGCATAGTGGATGAATGAATCAAAGGGGTCAGCCCTTATTCCAGCTCAGTAGCTAACTGGTTCACATCATGCTCTCTGTCAAAATGGTTTGGAATTTATCTTGCTTTGTAGACATTGTGGAGTTGTGGAGCTGGAATCACAATTCTAAGTATGAACTGACATTTCAGTGTTGTGGAGTTGACAATAGTAAAAAATAATGAAGCTTATATATTGTGACCAGCCTGTGACCTGCATGTCTGTCTGGTTCATGTGCACATGTACGTATGTCACAATTACATCGTTGCTGATATCTGCTGAAGCGTTTATTTAATTGTGATCCATTTTGGCTCCGGTTAGCACAAGTTATTAAGTGGAGATACATGGAGGAACATGTTCATCTGCATGCTGGATTTCTCCATGTTTATAAAGTGGATGTAGACAGTGATGACCAATCATGATTCTGGTGCTCATTTCTACAGTTGTGTGACTGGAGTGGTGTATATCACTAACAGTACTATTTCTCACAACAGGCTACATCCAAGACTACATCACGCCGTCGGTCTACGAGACCGAGAAGAAGATGGGCCTCAAGCTGGCGTCGGTGGTGTCGGAGCCGGTCTACACTCAGGTGAGCAGCGGAGGGGAGGAGTACTCGGACCATGACATGGAGCAGCCGGACAGTCCGCAGTCAGGAATGACTGCCACCGACTTCTTCAGCGGGGAGGCAGAGGCTCTGACGGAGGGCTACACCATGGATGCCTTCTTCATCTCAGACGGGCGATCACGGAGGAAGAGCGAGAGCGAGCCCAGTGCGGTGGCCACCGACCAACAGAGGCACAGCTGCAATGAATGCGGCAAGACCTATGCCACCTCTTCCAACCTGAGCCGGCACAAGCAGACCCACCGGAGCCTGGATAGCAAGATGGCACGCAAGTGCCCCTCCTGCAACAAAGTGTATGTCTCCATGCCAGCCCTGGCTATGCACATCCTCACCCACGATCTCAAGCACAAGTGTGAGGTCTGCAGCAAGGCCTTCAGCCGGCCCTGGCTGCTCCAGGGGCACATGCGCTCGCACACCGGTGAGAAGCCTTTTGCCTGCGCTCACTGTGGAAAAGCCTTCGCCGACCGCTCCAACCTGAGGGCGCACATGCAAACCCACTCGGCCTTCAAGCACTACAAATGCAAGCGCTGCAATAAAACCTTCGCGCTCAAGTCCTACCTGAACAAGCACTACGAGTCGGCCTGCTTTAAGGGCGCCCCGGAGGAGGACTCCTGCTCAGAGGACTGACACTCTAACTAAACAGAGCAATCCTTTTAGAAAGCAATATTTTCACTGAGATTACAAAAAAAGTATATGCTGGATTTTCTGAAAAACTGCAACACACACACACACACAAACACTATCTAAAGGCCTAGCATGTGTTTTTTTCTATTTATTCTAATAATAATAATAATAATAGTAATAATAATATGAATAGTATTTTCTAGTAAGGCCGTGGAAAAACAAACTCGAAAGGGACTTGAAAAGACATTGGTGGCTTTTTTATACAAACAAATAACCTCTTGTATTTTTATGCTGCTTTTTTGCTAGGGATTGCATCTTTTTTTTGCTAAGGATTGCATTCTTTTGCATCAGCTGACAAGACTTTTTTTTGGAACAAAATGTGAACAGTATTTGCAAAAAAGAAAAAGAAGAGAAAAAAAACAGAAACAAAAAAACATTGTTTAAGTTCAAAATCTGAATTTGAATTTATTTATTTATGTCATTTATTTATTACGATCACAGGTATTTATGATTTAATGTGCCAATCATTCCTGAGCTGTGTTTGTAACTGAGGAGAGCTTTTATCTGAAAAGATAGTGGTTGCATTCTTTGCAATATGAAAGTATTTATAAGTATTTGTAAGTGAGTTAGCGAGCTACCGAATTCTGCTTGCTATCCTGTCCCGTAGATTAACTCTGGATAGTGTACTGAGCACAGGGCCATTTCTAAATCCAGTGGCTGCACAGTGATTAGCTGCACAGACCTATACACATCCGCTATGCAAGAACACACCAAAGTGGGTTAAAATTAAAACAGTATTGTAGTTTGTATACAAACAGCAACCAGCAACCAGTTGCCAAAAGTCAACATTACAATTTATGAAAGTGTTGTATTTGGAAATAAGTCATATGGGGATTTCTACAGCAGTTAACTGGTCTTTTGTGTTCCATGGTGTTTCCTGCACATGTAACCATTTTGAGTGCTAGACCTCTATTGAAGGAGGGGCTGTGGATTCAAAACTGCCAAAAAGGTATGAAATGTATGTTGATCGCTGTAGATGTTTACTTATGATAGCCATTCATCAAATGACAGATTGTTATGAGTAGCATGAAACAGCAGCATTTAAATACAAGTCTCATGAAAGAGCGGTATTTGAATGCAAGACTCTTTCATGAAACAGCAGCTTTTAAATGCAAGAATTTTTGTTTCCACTTTTGAAATCCACAAGCCATAATGCAGCTGTGGGATGCTGCAGACAGGCTTTGTGTTTGACCCTCCCTCCCCTCTGCAGTTTTCTGTATATTCCTGTTTTTCTTGGCTCTTTGGGCTCACAAAACCAGTTTCTATTCAGCAAAGCTCGTCTGGATATACTGCAGGTACCAAGGAAGGTTAATGTTGGGGGACATGGAGAACACATTCTTTAACAGAGATAATCTTTTATAGTGCACTTTATCTGTTAAGAAATAGAAGAATTCATTGTCAATTAATTAATTAATTAATTAATTAATTAATTAATTAATTAATTAATTAATTGTCCTTCACAATGAACTAAAAGATTTATGTATAGTTTGGCCTTTACAACTGTTTTAGTGTAAAGGTTTTTATTATTTTGTAATTTGGCCTTTACAACGGTTTGGGCCTGTGTTTTATTGCTGTAGTTTTGTACAGTGTTTTGAGGAAATCGCTTTAAAGGACAATTTGTTGTAAAAACTATTCATTTAAAACTCAGAAGTCACAGTGAAATTTCCTGTTATTCATAAACAAAATGACAGAATTTTTCTGTTTAAAAATGAACAAAATTATTTTGGCTAGTATTTTTTCCCTTCCTATCCGAACAGGAACATTTCATGGTAACTTTCGAGGCTCAGCTATGCAGCTTCACTCCTAGATGTTTCATACACCACAGCTCACCCTCAGTTACAAGGAAAAGCCTTTTCATCTCTTTAAGTTGCCAAAAGCGCTTGTCAATTGATACAATTGGCATCTCTGTTTATTTATGTGTTTTTATTTTTACATATTGTTGTTATGTATGTATGTATTTATTTAATGTATGTATTTATGTATGTTTGCATTTATTTATTTATTTATTTATTTATTTAACAAGCTATTTATTTATTTATTTATTTATTTATTTATTTATTGATTGATTGATTTATTGACACGGAATGAAATGACCTTGTGAAATGCTGCTGACCTTGAAATAATTGTCTATATGCATGTAAAACTGTAGAAAGCCAATAGGGTCTGATTCTTAAAGAGGAACAATATATTTCAAATATTTAAAAAGAAGAGGGAAAAGGAATTGTGTGGGCAATAATAATCTTGTAATATGGAACACTGTTATCACCATCTTTAATTCTGCAGACATTTTTACGTTTGCAAAAAACCTCAACAAAAACAAAACAAAAAAATACAAAAATATCCTCCATTTTCTAAGCACTTCATTTTCTAAATCTGTTCCTTTAACACAGACTGTTAATAGACTTCAAATCCAATGCAAGGCTGTAGCCTCAGCTGTATTCTTTGATACCTTTGCAGATGCTATTCCTTGGGAATACTAAGGGTCTATTTGTGCAGCAGATACCCCTGCTGGGAGGAGCCACAGCTGGGTTACAGCACCAGGAATTCAGCTGGATTGCATCAAACACTCATCTAACCAGGTGGTCAAATCCAGAGGATTCCCCGGTGCTGGAAAATGCTCTAAATATAAGTATGATTTACAGATTGATTCACTGAACAGGAGCATGGACTGTGCAGTGTCAGGTGGGTTATCCTTTGTAATAGGATGGGATTGTGGCTGGGTCAGGTGGGTTATCCTGTGTAATAGGCTGGGGTTGTGGCCGGGTCAGGTGGGTCATCCTGTGTAATAGGCTGGGGTTGTGGCCTGGTCAGGTGGGTTATCCCATGTAATAGGCTGGGGTTGTGGCTGGGGTCAGGTGGGTTATCCTGTGTAATAGGCTGGGATTGTGGCTGGGGTCAGGTGGGTCTATGCCTGTGCAATAGGCTGGGGTTGTGGTCAGGTCAGGTGGGTTATCCTGTGTAATAGGCTGGGGTTGTGGCCGGGTCAGGTGGGTTATCCTGTGTAATAGGCTGTGGTTGTGGCAGGGTCAGGTGGGTTATCCTGTGTAATAGGCTGGGGTTGTGGCAGGGTCAGGTGGGTTATCCTGTGTAATAGGCTGGGGTTGTAGTCGGGTCAGGTGGGTTATCCTGTGTAATAGGCTGGGGTTGTGGCCTGGTCAGGTGGGTTATCCTGTGTAATAGGCTGGGGTTGTGGCAGGGTCCTTGGTTATCCTGTGTATTAGGTTGGGGTAATCTCTTCTAGTACATACTGCCCTGTCTACCCTGTCTAATACAAATGATCTTCTACTACTGCCAGGGGTTCAGTCTAAGGTCTCCAATTCCGAACTGAGGCAATCTTCAGGACAAATGTATGCTTTTTGATTGTTCTAGAATTAAAATTTCTGGAAACCGTGAATATTAAAAAGCCTTTTCTGAGCTGGTGTGTTTACAATAAATGAAAGGTTATTTTAAAGATTTATTGAGAGATTGTCTGATATCGGACAACTCAAAGTTGGGAGCCTACTTGAGCAGGACGCTCAATAGTATCACATAGACCACTGCACTTAAAATGCTGTAGACCCAGCTGACAAATGTGAAAGGCCATAGAGGGGATGTAATGTTTTAGGACAGAATACCTTGGCAGGTTTGCAATTAGTGTCGACTGCAGCCTTGTATAGGACTCCATTCAGTACTTCAAAACTGCATTTAAATCTGGCAAAAACTTATTGGACACAAAGGTTATGACATAACACTACTCAGCTCTTGGCTCAGGGGGGGTGTTCAGCTCTTGGGGGGTGTTCAGCTCTTGGGGAGGTGTTCAGCTCTTGGGGGGGTGTTCAGCTCTTGGGGGGGTGTTCAGCTCTTGGGGGGGGGGGGGGGGGGTACTGTTGGTATTTTGTGTTTGCATTGTGAGCCAAAGGGTTCTGCAGGGTGCTTGTCTGGAGACAGCTAGTTATTGACTCGCTGTGACCTCACAGGTCATGTGTCAAGAGGCAACTGCTCAATCAGCTTTATGAGGATGCATGTTTGAATGGATCATGCAGCTGGACTAATGCACCATAAGCACAAATCTGTACTTCAAACCAAATGAATAATTTCAGTATTTCAGTAGATCTTACTATGCCACTCTTAAAATGAATACACTTCTAGTTTGATGAATTTTACAGGCAAAATATCAATTCAAAGTTGTTTTTATTGATTTTACCTGCTAAAGTTTAAGAATGGCTGAATGTTGAAAAGGTTCTGATTTGCATGTTTAAAAGTAATAAGTAATAAGTTACTGTAAATGTAATCAGATTACAGTAATGTGTTACTCCCCAACACGTCAAATATACACCATGTTCTACAGCTTTATGAATATTGTTTCCAACCATTTTCACTCAAACTTCTTATAAATTATGGTCTTTACATTGCATAGTATAAATGTAACTATTCCTAAGGAATTGGTTATTTTTTATTTTGATTGCTACACACTTCTTTCTTTAGACACCACCCAGTGTGCGTGTAATGAAAACCATTGTAGTACAGCATTGGGTTTAAATCAACGTGCCTGCAAGGATTTGTAAAATCTTTATTAAACACAAATACTTTTTTACACAGTATATATTTTTTTAAACACAGGATTTCTCAACTTCTCGAATCTAGACAGCTGTGTCTGTCTGATCCTTAGTAACCACAGGGTCTTCAGTAGCAGTGCAGTTCTGTCTTTCCAGTGGACAGGGGGTCTGTACTGAGTTCAGTGTTAAAGCTGCCATTGCTACAGTGTTACCACACTGACACCACAGCATTCTTCTGTCACAATGGGTGGAGCAATAACAGAAGAAATGGGACATTCTTTAATAAGCACAAACACACACAAGTCTCTGCAGTCTGCTTCAACTGCTACTATTCAGTAAGCTATGTAGTTAAAGTAATCAAAACTTATTTTTGTTTACACTGTGTATGTATAGCAATAGAATCATGTATGGCTCAGAATATATTATCACACAGTAGTATATGTCTTGAGTTTGTTTCGGGAAGTAATGCAGTGAGAGGTGCAGCCACAAATACATTACCAGCCCCAAACCAACAAGAGACGTACATTATTGTGTGATAATATTTTCTGCCCCATATGTTATTTTCTATATTCTATGCTTTGTAAAGCATACAGAAGTGAATAGCATTTAAAAACAACTGCTGCCTCTCTCTACAACAAGCACAACAGAGAAGAAATAATCCATTCAAAATAAAGACCTTGTTCAAAGTCTTCCCCAGTTTTCTTTTTTACTGACGAGATGCAGTTTGAAAGGTGTTTGTTCAAGTCTGTTTCAGGTGTATGGTGAAGTTGATTCTCCACTCAACACAAATATGACTTTGTCAGGTTTATAGCAAGGAGTTTTTTTCTTGTATTGTCATCGTCTTGCTCTTTTAAAAACATCTCCTTCAGTTCTTCTGTTATTGCTCTGCACCTCATTGTTCCAGAATTCTTATCAGGTCTGGTTGAATGTCCGTGTCTTTGTTCTGCATGGATTATTTCTTCTCTCTTGTGCTGTGCTTGTTGTAATGAGAGACCACGGTGGTGGTTTGTTTTTAATGTTATTCACTAAAGTGTGCTTTAAGAAAGATAGAATATTAACATATGGGGCATATCATTATTTCATGTCTCTCGTTGGTTTGAGCTGGTATGGATTATTGTGTGATAATATATTGTGAACTTCCTACTCATCAGTAAGGCTCTTTAACCAAAACAGTTGGGCAGCAGTGGTACTTCGTCTCCTACATACAGTATATACTACACAGTAACATATACTACATGTTCTTCCATTGAGTGTATTACAGTAATGTATGATAGGAATGAGCCACGTACATGCTAGCCATGCCAGGACTTAGAAGCATGCTGCTGTATGAGGAGCATGTTCAATATCTGCTCCAGATGCATTGTGTTGACATTGCTGGTAATGGGCAGGTGATATAATAAAGACATCCCAATAGTATTTCTGGATTCCACAGTTATTCTGTCGGAAGGCAGTCATAATCTTGCGCTACCAAACCAATTTCGAGGATTACTGCAGAAATGGAGGATATTAATTACTTAAATTACCAACAGCAAATCTGGTATGTAGTTTCAAATGAAATTGTTCCTCTTTAACTTTTGTATATAAATATATCACAGCAATAACTTGAAAATGCATGTAAAAAAAACAGTTCTTTGCTTTTCAATACAGAAATACAGGTACCAGCTGCAGTTAATATGTACAAAGAAAATCAGGGACAAAACTGTAGGTATTAAAATCTTTTGGGTTTCACTAACAATTTCATGACCTGTTTCTTGTTTTTTATAGGTCTGTGTGTGAGGTGTGTGCGAGCATGCCTGTGTGTGTGTGTGTGTGTGTGTGTGTGTGTGTGTGTGTGTGTCTGTGTGTGCAAGAATATCTCTGTGTGTGCATGTGTGTATGTATCTGTGTGTGTGTTTATCTGTGTGTGTGCCAGCATGTGTGTGTCTGTGTATCTTTCTGTGCGTGTGTATGTGTGTGTGTGTTTCTATGGGTGTGTGTCTATTTGTCTGTGTGTACATGTGTGTCTGTGTGTGTGTGTGTGTGTCTATCTGTCTGTGTGTGAGCATGTCTGTTTGTGTGTGTCTGTGTGTGTCTATCTGTCTGCGTGTGTGTGCGTGTGTCTGTCTGTGTGTGTGTGGGGTGTCTGTGTGAGTGTGTGTGTGTCTGTGTGTGTATCTATCTGTGTGTGTGGGGGTGTGTCTGTGTATCTATCTGTGTGCGTGTGTGCGTGTGTGCGTGTGTGTGCGTGTGTGTGTGTGTGTATGCTTTGCACCAGGCTAGGCTATGCAGTCTAAGTGCCAAAAATGAGATTTCCATAACAAAAGCCTATAACATATGGCAGGCTGCCTGAGATCACCCATATGCTTCTCAAACTATAGATACAGATTACATTTAATATCACGCCTGCCTATCATCACCACTCTCCTTCATAATAATAACTGCAGGCTTAAAGAACCATAAGCTCTAACTGATTGAGGTCTCCCTGTTATAAAAAAAACAGCAGCACAAACTCAACTCCTGAACTCATTCCTCTCTTTACTGGATTAAAGAAAGCCCAGTGAAAGTTTTTAGAAACGCTCTGATTGGCTTGAAAAGGACACCATCCCATGCAATGTTCTGGCCATGGCTCTGGATCTAACTAGCTCATTATACTGATCTGTATGGATTAAAGGAGCAGCAGAAACTGGTTACATGCAGAGGCATTTGTAAAGACGAACACAAGTTTTTCGGCTGGCACAGTGGAATTTCTTAGTGTTCCTTTTTCCATTCAATTATTTCATTTTGATATTAAAATTTACAGTACAGTAACATAATGCTTTACTGTGCTCCCTCCTGCTGTTGATCGTATTGAAATGATCTGGATATACTGGGATGCTTAGAAGAGAAATGATCTTTTCAGCCCAGATAAAGCAACAGGTAAACACTGCAGGGTGTTCTGTAAAATTATTTTTACACAGCCCCATCAATTGCAGCACAGACGTATTCATTTTTTACACACTGAATTGAATGGAAAGGCAAGGGCTGTACAAGGACCACAAACCGTAGCTTTCAAAGTCCAATGTCTTACCATTTAACTAAAGAGCTGTCTCTGTAGTTGAGAGGGAAGTACATGTCTTATGCCGATGTCAGTGTTATTAACTCATCAGCCGCTAGGACGAGATTCATTCTAGCAGCACCAGAACAAATCAAACCCAAGTAAATATACCCTGAACCATGCAGTTGTACTGCTAACGTGTAATTATATCCAGTGTAACACAGCCTTACGGCTCAGGTTCTTTTGCCCCTTTAAAATCAGCAGACACAGACACAGAACGCTATTTTTAAATGGAGTGCTAACTAAACTTTTCTTTAAATCCCTAAACTAGAAACCAGACAGCTAAGCCGTTTACTGGTTGCAAAAACACTTTTTCACACAGTTGTACAATTCACATAACACTAAGGTTCACAAGGTACCTTTTCTTCTGACCACACAGGTCCCTGGTCCCTGGTCCCTGGTCCTTGGTCCCTGGTCCCTGGTCCTTGGTCCTTACACACAGACCTCAGCTTCACACAGACAGCCCTAAACAGGCAGGTGTCCCTCATTAAAATTAGAGTCAAGTGAACCTCTTCCTGACTCACTGCCGTGGCATTCTGGGGAATGTAGTCCTGCAGCACCCTCCTGGACTACAACTCTTTCTCTCCTCCACCCCCACACAAGTCATACTGTAGCCCTGAATGAAACCTATAATCTATAATTACATTTTAACTTTATGTGCCATGGTCAGTTCAAACACATCATTTCATTAATGCTGCCTCCTTCAACCTGCATAGACTACAGTGCCTGTGCTGGATGAGCCACCACTGTACTGGAAGAGCGACCACTGAACTGGACCAGCCACCACTGAACTGGACCAGCCACCACTGAACTCATTAGATTGAACTCACACCGATCCTGTAAACTTTACTATCCAAAGCGTTGTCTAAATAAAATAATCAAACCGCATCACCTGGTGCACTTCGACAGCCAAAACACCTTCAGCTTGCTTCAGGGCAGCAGTGTGGAGTAGTGGTTAGGGCTCTGGACTCTTGACCGGAGGGTTGTGGGTTCAATCCCCGGTGGGGGACACTGCTGCTGTACCCTTGAGCAAGGTACTTTACCTAGATTGCTCCAGTAAAAACCCAACTGTATAAATGGGTAATTGTATGTAAAAATAATGTGATATCTTGTAACAATTGTAAGTCGCCCTGGATAAGGGCGTCGGCTAAGAAATAAATAATAATAATAATTGTGCAATAATGCTGGCTGCATAACCAGGGTAACCAGACCCTGGTTATGCAGGGTGAAGATTTTATGGTTCTTTTAACCTTGCATATATTCTTATCAAGCAGAATAGTGATGATAGAGACATGCTATTAAATGTACCTAGAGGTTAAGGTTTATATTTGTGATAGTGCTATATTTATACCGTTGTAGCAGCATGTGGGGATGTGTAGTGCTATATTTAAACAGTTGTAGCAGCACATGGGGATGTATAATCTACATTTACACAGTTGTAGCAGCATGTGGGGATATATATATATATACAGTGCCTTGCGAAAGTATTCGGCCCCCTTGAACTTTGCGACCTTTTGCCACATTTCAGGCTTCAAACATAAAGATATGAAACTGTAATTTTTTGTGAAGAATCAACAACAAGTGGGACACAATCATGAAGTGGAACGAAATTTATTGGATATTTCAAACTTTTTTAACAAATAAAAAACTGAAAAATTGGGCGTGCAAAATTATTCAGCCCCTTTACTTTCAGTGCAGCAAACTCTCTCCAGAAGTTCAGTGAGGATCTCTGAATGATCCAATGTTGACCTAAATGACTAATGATGATAAATAGAATCCACCTGTGTGTAATCAAGTCTCCGTATAAATGCACCTGCACTGTGATAGTCTCAGAGGTCCGTTTAAAGTGCAGAGAGCATCATGAAGAACAAGGAACACACCAGGCAGGTCCGAGATACTGTTGTGGAGAAGTTTAAAGCCGGATTTGGATACAAAAAGATTTTCCAAGCTTTAAACATCCCAAGGAGCACTGTGCAAGCGATAATATTGAAATGGAAGGAGTATCAGACCACTGCAAATCTACCAAGACCTGGCCGTCCCTCTAAACTTTCAGCTCATACAAGGAGAAGACTGATCAGAGATGCAGCCAAGAGGCCCATGATCACTCTGGATGAACTGCAGAGATCTACAGCTGAGGTGGGAGACTCTGTCCATAGGACAACAATCAGTCGTATACTGCACAAATCTGGCCTTTATGGAAGAGTGGCAAGAAGAAAGCCATTTCTTAAAGATATCCATAAAAAGTGTCATTTACAGTTTGCCACAAGCCACCTGGGAGACACACCAAACATGTGGAAGAAGGTGCTCTGGTCAGATGAAACCAAAATCGAACTTTTTGGCAACAATGCAAAACGTTATGTTTGGCGTAAAAGCAACACAGCTCATCACCCTGAACACACCATCCCCACTGTCAAACATGGTGGTGGCAGCATCATGGTTTGGGCCTGCTTTTCTTCAGCAGGGACAGGGAAGATGGTTAAAATTGATGGGAAGATGGATGGAGCCAAATACAGGACCATTCTGGAAGAAAACCTGATGGAGTCTGCAAAAGACCTGAGACTGGGACGGAGATTTGTCTTCCAACAAGACAATGATCCAAAACATAAAGCAAAATCTACAATGGAATGGTTCACAAATAAACATATCCAGGTGTTAGAATGGCCAAGTCAAAGTCCAGACCTGAATCCAATCGAGAATCTGTGGAAAGAACTGAAAACTGCTGTTCACAAATGCTATCCATCCAACCTCACTGAGCTCGAGCTGTTTTGCAAGGAGGAATGGGCAAAAATTTCAGTCTCTCGATGTGCAAAACTGATAGAGACATACCCCAAGCGACTTACAGCTGTAATCGCAGCAAAAGGTGGCGCTACAAAGTATTAACTTAAGGGGGCTGAATAATTTTGCACGCCCAATTTTTCAGTTTTTTATTTGTTAAAAAAGTTTGAAATATCCAATAAATTTCGTTCCACTTCATGATTGTGTCCCACTTGTTGTTGATTCTTCACAAAAAATTACAGTTTCATATCTTTATGTTTGAAGCCTGAAATGTGGCAAAAGGTCGCAAAGTTCAAGGGGGCCGAATACTTTCGCAAGGCACTGTATATATATATATATATATATATATATATATATATATATATATATATATATATATTCTTTCTGTATGGGTAGTGGGCTCTTCTGCCCTGCTACAGCCCTATATTCAAAACAAATTGGCACTTAAAATAGGCAAATAACTGGAAAATTGCAATATTCAACCGAAGTATAAGTGGCGCACCTACTTTTTTCCTAAATTCAAAATTTGAATTACACACTGTGACAGAGAGCGAATGAATCTGAGTCAACAATCTCCCTCCCGACCTGTGAGGGCACGGTATAACAGGAACAGTGTGCCCCGGACTGGATGGTTTGACAGTTCATTTCAGGGTCAGTCGGAAGTTGGCCAAAGGGGATGAAGCCACAATACTAGAAGTCAGCACCTTACTGCGGTAGGCAATGTGTCAGTCATGGATTGGACTCGCTACCGAAGGGGGCGTGACTGAAGGTATATCACGGGATGTGGTCGAGCGATCTGTTCCTTTGTTATGCTTGTGAAAGACCTGGCTGAAGGTATATCAGGGGATGTGGTCGAGCGATCTGTTCCTTGTGTTATGGTTACGCAACGACCTACTAACTGTGAGTGTTTTGTTTTGTCCTGTCTGTCTGTATTTGTCATTGTTAGATGGCTAAACTATCCTGGAGATGTTGCTAAGGGGCCAGTTTCCAAACCCGGCTTCACATCCCTCCCTCACCACGACACTAAGAGCACTCACTGTGGACGCGTGACTGTGATGTGTTTGTGTTTGTGTGTGTATTATATACCGTGTCGTATTTCAGGACTGAACCCACTGTTTTCCACGGAGCGATACACATTGCTTTGTAGAGCCCGTGCTTATTATTTAAGTGTTGCCGGCACACAACCCAGCCAAATAAAGAGCTGTTTTACCATGGACTGTCTTGTGTCTGTTTATCCTGAGCGCCGCATCACCACTGCACCTACGCACTGCAAACCACTTTGCCACACACACTTAATTACTTTTATACTTTTTTGAATACTTCACAATTTTTGTACGCACTTATTTTTCAGCACACAATTGTCAAATTAAGCACACAATTCTATACTTTTCACTATAGGGTCCAATGTCTGTATTTATTTTTTTATTTTTTTTTATCAAAAGGGCTATTACTGATTTTCAAATAAAGATAATATGAGACAAGGCATTTCTAGTTAAAAATGACATTCAGCACTCCAAACAAATCAGTGAAAAACAACTGCTGTGGGTAAGCAGCCACATTGTAGTGCATGTAAGTATGAGTGGCTCTTTGCTTAAATGAGGGTAGTATCCACGCACAAGGACACTACATCTTAAAAGATCAACCAGCATTGTATAGCTTCAGTTATAAACCAGCTGTACCACCTATCTGTAAATGGCCACTCGGGCCCCTAGTACAACCAGTAATCCAAGAACATTGAGAGCTCTGCACAATGTGCAGTACCACAAGAGCAAGACAAACCAAGAGCTCATATCAGCACTTTAGAAAGGTTTCTACATGAGCACATGATGGATTTTACTACATAACGATTACGATCCAGTGCAGTTATTATGCAGTTATTCCCCTGCATTTGAATTTCTGACAAGACAGATACCACTGCTTGTGTTTAATCCATTTTTCCCTTACATACTGTGGTCATTAGGTTTACACAGAGCCAAGATGAAACTGCTGTTAATCTGTAGACACCAACTGCATCAATAACATAAGCCTTGGAATCTGACAATGATCCTATTGAGAAAGGACTTAGTCATTTATCTTCTGACAGTTACTGTGGGGTATATACTGTAAATACAGTGCAATATGGGGAGAGGAATTAGAATAAAAGAACAGTGTAGCTATGTATTTAGTTTTAGTGAAACTATCTTCTGTTAGTCTATTTTGTGATTGGTAATCAAATCGCTGACTAGTCGAATAAAAAAGAGACAGTCGACCTCAGAAACTGGTCCTCGACTGACCTCATTTAATTGTGAAGCATTCGGTTTCAGATGGACAGGGCTTGTGGTTACAATCCATTAATACAGTGGTTTTCAATCTTTTTTTAAAACTGTACCCCTTCAGTCTGGAGGTTAAGTCCCCCTTTATAATTTCCGCTGTACTGAATGGCACCACAGTTACAATACAAGGCAGAATAATCTGATTTACAATTTACAGTTTATGTCACAACAATTTGGGACTGAAAAACTGCTGGTTAAGGACAGAATAACAAACAGTAATTCTTAAAAGTCTTTGGATGCACAGAATCAAAAAATGGCTTCAGAAACACACATATGCGCTTTCCATTCGGCAAAGTTATAATAAACAAACAATCAAAAATAGTCTGTACTTTAAATGTGTCACGAGTAGGGTGACCTGAGAACCTAGCTAGTGTACCGATGTAGCTGACGACTACGACACCTTGTTTTTGGTAAGGCAAGGACCTTAGTAACCGAATAGTTTTTTCGTTCCCTCATGTAGGTTCTTTGTTCCCCGGCTTCCCACACACACACACAAAAAATGGAGCGACGTCTGGTGAAACAAATTTTATTGTTCCCAACAGGGTAAAAATTATTAAAACCAAACCACACAGTAATACTAAGAATAAGCTAAAACTTAAATAAGGGAGTGAAAAAAAACACACACAAAAACCCACACTGCATACTAGGCAGTCCCCTCCTCTTGGTCACAGTCTCAGGAAAAAAAAAAAATCATGCACATGGACAATTACTGTTCGACAGAACAAATAAGGAAAAAGAAATAGTCCAGGGGGGGTAGACCCCACACTCCCGGGGCTTCCCCCCCGACTCGCTCAGTCTGCTTCTGTTTCCTCCCACCGATGCAGGAACCACCACCCCCTGCTGGATCTCTTCACTGCCAATCAGCTGCCGCCTCCGAAGGACCTGAGACAGGAGATCGGGGCAAAGAAAAGGGGCCGTCAGGAATTGACACACAAGTAAGTAAACTACACCTTCCACCCCAAAGTTCTGGTCACTTCCCTTCGACCGATCTCTAGCCCCGTGTTTCTCTCCTCTCTCTCGTCATGCTCCCTGGACCTCGTCCCGATTCCGTCTGCCACCACTGGACCCGACCTGGAAGCTGGACTCCAGACCTAAAGGCAAGGTAGGTGAACCACTGGAGGCCTCAAGCACACTCTGACGGGGGTGCAGGTGGCCAACCAGTACAGGTAAGCAGTATAGACCAAACAATTAACACAGAACTTGACGATTGATTGTCCTTTCCCCTCTTCCAGAGGTTCAAGAAAAACGATTTGCCGCCTATCAAAGATCCATGGCGGGCCCAAACATCCTGGACTAACACTGGGACCCCGAGCAGTTACACCCATCCCTTGCTCCACAAATGAAGCAAAACAAACAAAAAAAAGAAACAAGTGTCCAAAAAATAAATCACTATTTGTTGTAGCTCAAAAAAAAAACAAAAAAAAAACACATGTTTGTAAAATCCTTGAATGGAAGAATTATTGTCACCCAATGCACAGAGAGAGAAAAAACACAACAAAAACAAGTAAAAAAAATACAACCAACCACCCTATATTGTCCCGACACAACAAAAGAAACAAGAAACAAAACTCCAAAACCATTCCTAAATGTTGTCCCAGTGCAAGTCCGTCCCCACAACGAAGTTCTTGTTGCCGAATAGTCGTTTCCCCAAAAATCTTCCTCAGTATATTTTCCCCCAAGGCTGTGCGCTCTGCCTACACACTTCTGATGGTTGTTACTATCTTCCATGTTCCTCTTCTGCTCTAAAATCCAGCCCCTTATATAGTCCTGCCTGGACCGCCATTGGCTGTGGTGCTAACCAGTTGGGACTTCCTGTTGCTGGGGAGAAAATACTCCACCCACAGTCAGCCACAACCACATAAAACCAACTGAGGGTTGAGATAAGCAGATTCCAGTAAAAAAAATAAAAAAAACAGTACGCAAAAACCCATTTAAAATTCGTCACTTGTGACAAATGTTTATCACATTCCTATTTACTTCCCATCTCACCATAATTATGTGCAATTTAAAATGTTTACAATATCAAAAACATTAACCTCCAGATAAAATAATGAACAATGACTCAGCCAACATAAAAATGGTCCAAAGGGACTCTGTATAACTTTCTGTCGCTCTGCGCATTCTGTAGACTCTTGTATTTTCTTCCGTCGTTTTGCTTTTGCAAGTAAAAATGTAGCAATGTTTTACTGGAGAAACAATACACAGGATAATCTGGATGTACTTTATCAAACACCAAGAACAAGTTCAACCCGCCGCTATTGCTGCTACTAAAATGCAGCAGCGCCTAACAAATAAAATGTCACAGTATGATTATACTTTTAAAAAACTGCAGAAGGATTGTGCTTCACTGCCTGGAAGTGAAATCCACTCAAGTGAATCACGCGTGCATACAGGTGGAAGAACATTTTTGAAACTATACTGTACTAACCTTTGAACTGCTAAACAAAAATTAAATATATATGCACAGTGGTTTAGAGATAATATATAATGCTGTTTACAAACTCAATTCAAGAGCATTCTTTTCTTTTAGTTTAGACACCAATAATAATCCCGATACTCATACTAGAGTAGAAACATTTCTTACTTGAAAAAGAAAAACGAAGGATGAAAACTATGGCGTGTCATTTGTGCCAAAATTATCCAGCCAATCATTTGTCAATTTGTTTGTCAATTCATGAATTGGTCCATTTGTCCAGCAATTCGTCCAGAAATTTGTCGATTCAAATCATACAAGCTTCTTCTATATATATATATATATATATATGCTGTGAATTTAACATACAAGTATAAACATTGTCACATACAAGGAAAAATTCAAAATATAAGCCAGACCCGTTGGATTTTACATGTTAACATCGTAGTTACTTTTACAAGTAACTACGATGTGATAGGTGTTACAGAAACTTGGTTGTCTGAGAGTGATGGAGACGAATATAATATTAGTGGGTACACACTATATAGGAAAGACAGGCAGGACAGAAGAGGCGGAGGGGTAGCGCTATACATAAGAAATAGTCTTCAAGCCCAGGTGTTAAATCAGGACAAAAAAAACAATGCAGAAAAAAACAATGGACACAAATTCAAAGGGCATAATAATAGGAGCATGCTATAGACCGCCAAATTCAGATGCTGAGCAAAATAATCTGTTGTACAATGACATTCGAAATGCGTGTAGAAAAGGAGAAGCCATACTAATGGGGGATTTCAACTTCCCCTGTATAAAATGGGAAAACCCGATGGGGGGCACGACGGACGAAATTGAAATGGTGGAAATGACAAATGACTGCTTCCTAACGCAATTTGTCAAGGCACCGACTAGAGGGGAGGCATGCCTTGACTTAGTCTTTTCAAATAATGAAGACAGAATAACTAAAACAGTCAGAGGTCAGAGAGCCATTGGCAAACTCAGACTACAACATGGTCTCATTTGAAATATTTTTAAAAACCCCAAAAGTAATGACTAAAGCTAAGGTTTACAATTTTAGAAAAGCAAACTACGAAGGTATGAAACAGAGATTAATAGAAGTAGATTGGAGTAAAATAGAGAAAACATCCACAGAAAAAGGATGGCTGTTTTTTAAAAATGTAGTACTAGAGGCACAAAACAATTACATCCCAAAAGTAGACAAATCTAAATCTAAAACAAAATGGCCAAAATGGTTTAATAGATCAATTAAAAAATATATTCAGCAAAAAAAGGCACTTTACAGAGCATTTAAAAAGGGACCAAAAACAAAGTACACAGAAAGAGTACTTGGAACTGCAAACACAAGTCAAAAAGGAAGTTAGAAAGGCCAAGAGAGAGATAGAAATATTAAGGGGGCTAAAACCAATTCCAAAATGTTTTTCCAATATTATAACGGCAAGAGAACATTCACAGAGGAGGTTAAACGTCTAAGAGACACAAATGGCAAAATCATAGATGAAGAAAAAAAAATAGCAAATATATTAAATGATTACTTTTCACAGGTTTTTACAAAGGAGGACACGGACAACATGCCTCACATGTCGACCTGTTCCTATCCAATTTTAAATAACTTTAGCATAACAGAGGCAGAAGTGTTAAAGGGACTAGGAGCTCTTAAAATAAACAAATCCCCTGGGCCAGATGAGATCCTCCCAATAGTACTCAAAGAAATGAAAGAAGTTATTTACAAACCGCTAACCAAGATCATGCAACAGTCTCTTGACACAGGGGTTGTACCGACAGACTGGAAAATAGCAAACGTAATACCAATCCACAAAAAGGGAGACAAAACCGAACCAGGTAACTACAGACCAATAAGCCTGACTTCTATTATATGTAAACTTACGGAAACTATAACAAGATCCAAAATGGAAAATTACCTATATGGTAACAATATCCTGGGAGACAGTCAGCATGGTTTTAGGAAAGGGAGATCATGTCTAACTAACCTACTTGACTTTTTTGAGGATGCAACATTGAAAATGGACAACTGCAAAGCATATGACATGGTCTATTTAGATTTCCAGAAAGCTTTTGACAAAGTCCCGCATAAAAGATTAATTCCCAAACTGAACGCAGTAGGGATTCAAGGAAATACATGCACATGGATTAGGGAGTGGTTAACAGGTAGAAAACAGAAAGTACTGATTAGAGGAGAAACCTCAAAATGGAGTGAGGTAACCAGTGGTGTACCACAGGGATCAGTATTAGGTCCTCTGCTCTTCCTAATCTACATTAATGATTTAGATTCTGGTATAGTAAGCAAACTCGTTAAATTTACAGATGACACAAAAATAGGAGGAGTGGCAAACACTGTTGAAGCAGCAAAGGTCATTCAAAATGATGTAGACAGCATTCAGAACTGGGCAGACACATGGCAAATGAAATTTAATAGAGAAAAGTGTAAAGTATTGCACGCGGGCAATAAAAATGTGCATTATAAATTTCATATGAGAGATAGTGAAATTGAAGAAGGGAACTATGAAAAAGACCTAGGAGTTTATGTTGACTCAGAAATGTCTTCATCTAGACAATGTGGGGAAGCTATAAAAAAGGCCAACAAGATGCTTGGATATATTATAAGAGGTGTTGAATTTAAATCAAGGGAAGTAATGTTAAAACTTTACAATGCATTAGTAAGACCTCACCTAGAATATTGTGTTCAGTTGTGGTCACCTCATTACAAAAAGGATATTGCTGCTCTAGAAAGAGTGCAAAGAAGAGCAACCAGAATTATCCCAGGTTTAAAAGGCATGTCGTATGCAGACTGGCTATAAGAATTGAATCTATTCAGTCTTGAACAAAGAAGACTACGCGGCGATCTGATTCAAACATTCAAAATCCTAAAAGGTATAGACAATGTCAACCCGGGGGACTTCTTTGACTTGAAAAAAGAAACAAGGACCAGGGTTCACAAATGGAGATTAGATAAAGGGGCATTCAGAACAGAAAATAGGAGGCACTTTTTTACACAGAGAATTGTGAGGGTCTGGAACCAACTCCTCAGTAATGTTGTTGAAGCTGACACCCTGGGATCCTTCAAGAAGCTGCTTGATGAGATTCTGGGATCAATAAGCTACTAACAACCAAACGAGCAAGATGGGCTGAATGGCCTCCTCTCGTTTGTAAACTTTCTTTTGTTGACTCGTATATGACTGCTTAATGTTAGGTCTTACCTGGACATCGTATGAAGTTTGCATGGTTGTCATATATACATACTGGAACACTGGATCCAATAAGGATTTGTATACCAAGTGTACAAATACTTATCGGAGCCACGATAAGGATAGGAATGAATAGCATGGAACTTCAAATAGCACATAAAAAACACAATGAACAAATGTAAATTACTTTGTGAACAGTATACTTGCAGTGGTTCAAAGAGACTGTATTTAGCATTATTTCATATTAACATTTGTTTTAAAATGCATCACAAACAACTTCAGACTGGTCACCTTTATCAAAAAATTAATGTATAAGTTCAATCTGTGTGCTGACATATAAGAAAGGCAATACAGTCAAAAGACTGCTTATAGTGAAAACAAAACAGTAGAAAGTAGAATTTTTGAAATTATGTTTTTTGTTGGTCGTATTATTAAAAAAAGTAACGTACGTTGTAGATGTATTAAAAGTATGTCCTATTAAAAACATTGTTTTGGAAACTCAAATTAATAATATTTAATTTTATAAAAAGGAAGCATTTTAATTGTAAAATGAGTCTCTAATTTGTTAAAAACAAACAAAAAAAGAGGACTTTGCTGTCATGACAAATTACCTAAATTTCCACAGCTATGTAAGTTGTGTGAGTTGCATTTGAAAATATATGTATTCCTGATAATAAAAGTACACTTTTACTTATCAAAAGATGCAGTGAATATATCAAGATGAACTGATTCTCCGGAAATTTTATCACAAAATATATCTACAGATTGGTGAAGGTTGTGCATATTGTTTTTTTTAAAAAAAATATACATTTGTATAAATGTGTATTTGTGTGTGCATATGTTTGAATAGTAATGATTTTTTTCATATATGTTTTTATATGAGAATAGTACACAGCTTTATTGGTCAAATTACAAAAAAGTTGTAGGGGGCATGTCACAAAGACGGCCGGAGTGGGTGGCATCAGACCAGAAGCAGGAAATAAACAGACAGAGAGGTGTGGTTTGGTGAAGCATTTTCCAGGATCCAGTCCCGCAGTTTGATGGCGTCTTCTGCCATTTTTTTTTCTCTTTTATTTTTTTAATCCAAAAATGCGGTTCCTGCTCTGGCCTGAGTCCTGGAGGCGCTGTAGATCCCATGCAAGACACCACGTGTCACAAAGACGGCCGGAGTGGGTGGCGTCAGACCAGAAGCAGGAAATAAACAGACAGAGAGGTGTGGTTTGGTGAAGCTGAGAGAATGGTTTCGCTCAGCATTTAATAAACACACAGAAAATAAAAGGTTTGAAACAAAAACACAGGACACGGCACTTGTGCCAAAATAAATAGACAAACAAAACGTATTAAACACTTAACAAACGGTGCACGGAGACAAACAAACACAGTGAGTACAAAACACTTATTATTATTATTACTTATTTTAACTCCTTTCTCTCTCCCGTTCTCCACTCTCGAACACCCAACCCCGAGTGAAAGAAATGTGCATCTATATATACTGTTGTGCTGGGATTCAATTACTAATTAATTATTCACTTGAATCCCAGCACGTGAATTAATTCTGTGCAACACCGTGCTCACATACTATACTTTAACCAGCACGTGAAGTGATTTGTGCCCTCCTCGTGCCTAAATACAAATCTACATTTTAAATACTCGTGCTGCACACACCCATTTATATCCCGTGTACCAATGACTATACACCAACATTAACACACGCACGCAACACATAACACACAAATGCACACAGGGGCGGGGCACATTGCCACATATACCCCCCCTTGTGCGCAGCACACATGGCCTCAACGGCCACCTCCCCCCTTAAAAACCCAGCAGTCCAGGACAAAGTCTCGGGCTGGGAAGGGAGGTTTCAGTGGGCCCATGGCTGGCAATGCTGTCAGCACCCCTGCCGGTAGTGGCACGGCTGACAGCATGCTGGTCCACTCCTGCAGCGAAATTGCTGTGGGGGATGCTGGTCTCCTGACCTCTCCCCCTTTCTTTGTAGCTGGTAGCTCCCCTTTCTGGGGCTCCGGCCACTGTACTCCCTGTGGTGGAGGTATGGGAAGCAGAGACAGCTCCTGCTGTTCTGCTACTGGCAGTGGCGGAGGCAGAGGCAGCTCCTGCTCCTCTGCTCCAGGCGGTGGCGGAGGCAGAGGCAGCTCCTGCTGCTCTGCTCCTGGTGGTGTCTGAACCAGCAGGTATTCACCCTCTGCTGGTGGAGGTGGGAGGGGCAAGCAGTCCTCACACAACAATGAAGGTGGAACCAGCAGGGATTCACCCTCTGCTGGTGGGGGAAGTGATACCAGCAGGCATTCACCCTCTGCTGGTGGACATGGCGGAGGCAGAGGCAGCTCCTGCTGCTCTGCTCCTGGCGGTAGAGGTGGCGGAGGCAGAGGCAGCTCCTGCTGCTCTGCTCCTGCCGGGGAAGGTGGCAGAAGCAGAGGCAGCTCCTGCTCCTCTGCTCCTGGTGGTGGTGGAGGCAGAGGCAGCTCCTGCTGCTCTGCTCCTAGTGGAGGAAGTGGTGGAGGTGGCGGAGGCAGAGGCAGCTCCTGCTGCTCTGCTCCTAGTGGCGGAAGCGGTGGAGGTGGCGGAGGTAGAGGCGATGGGGCGGATGCTGGCCACTCAGAGGGAGGCTGTGGCGGTGCTGGCTCCCTCTGCTGTGGCGGCTGGGCTGGTGTGTGCCGTGCTCCCTTCAGCAGCATAAATAGAGGCTGCTGGGGGACACCAGCATCCTGCCCTTCTCCCCCCCAAAAAATTCAGGGGGTTGAGCCTGTAACTCCTCCCCTTCTGGCTCTTGGGATGGCAGCAGCAGGTGAACCAACAGGCATGCTTCCTCTGCTGGTAGCTTGGGTCCTAAGGCTGTGGAAGCCCCGACTTCCCTCTCTTCGGGCTGTGGACGCACCAACTCCTCCCTTTTGGGCTGTGGACGCACCGACTCCTCCCTTTTGGGCTGTGGACGCACCGACTCCCCCCTCTTGGGCTGTGGACGTTCGGGCTCCCCCCACTCAGGCGTAGGACGTTCGGGCTCCCCCCACTCAGACGTAGGACGTTTGGGCTCCTCCCACTCAGGCAAAGGACGTTCGGGCTCCTCCCACTCAGGCGTAGGACGTTTGGGCTCCTCCCGCTTGGGCTGTGGACGCTCAGGCTCCTCCCGCTTGGGCTGTGGACGCTCTGGTTCCTCCCGCTTGGGCTGTGGACGCTCTGGCTCCTCCCGCTTGGGCTGTGGACGCTCTGGCTCCTCCCACTTGGGCTGTGGACGCTCTGGTTCCTCCCGCTTGGGCTGTGGACGCTCTGGTTCCTCCCGCTTGGGCTGTGGCCGCTCAGGCTCCTCCCGCTGGGGCTGTGGACGCTCAGGCTCCTCCCACTTGGGCAGTGGAGGCAAAACCAGCAGGCCTTCTTCCTCTGCTGGTGGAGACGGGGACAGCAGGTACTCCACTGCTGGTGGACCTGCTACCTGGGCTGTTGTTGTGGTTATGACCGCCTCCAGGTAGCTGAGGACCAACTCCACACCTTCCTCCCAGGTGCTTAGGGTCTGTTCCCTCTCGTAAGCCTCCCATCGCTCCCTGTCCATCAACTGCAGGAACCGGATGGCTACTGGCATAGATTGGGCCTCCAGCCCAGCATTTTCCAGGATCCAGTCCCGCAGTTTGATGGCGTCTTCTGCCATTTTTTTTTCTCTTTTATTTTTTTAATCCAAAAATGCGGTTCCTGCTCTGGCCTGAGTCCTGGAGGCGCTGTAGATCCCACGCAAGACACCACGTGTCACAAAGACGGCCGGAGTGGGTGGCGTCAGACCAGAAGCAGGAAATAAACAGACAGAGAGGTGTGGTTTGGTGAAGCTGAGAGAATGGTTTCGCTCAGCATTTAATAAACAGCACAGAAAATAAAAGGTTTGAAACAAAAACACAGGACACGGCACTTGCGCCAAAATAAATAGACAAACAAAACGTACTAAACACTTAACAAACGGTGCACGGAGACAAACAAACACAGTGAGTACAAAACACTTATTATTATTATTACTTATTTTAACTCCTTTCTCTCTCCCGTTCTCCACTCTCGTTCACCCAACCCCGAGTGAAAGAAATGTGCATCTATATATACTGTTGTGCTGGGATTCAATTACTAATTAATTATTCACTTGAATCCCAGCACGTGAATTAATTCTGTGCAACCCCGTGCTCACATATTACATTTAACCAGCACGTGAAGTGATTTGTGCCCTCCTCGTGCCTAAATACAAATCTACATTTTAAATACTCGTGCTGCAGACACCCATTTATATCCCGTGTACCAATGACTATACACCAACATTAACACACGAACGCAACACATAACACACAAATGCACACAGGGGCGGGGCACATTGCCACAGGGCACTATGCAAATTATTAAGGATCATGGGTAACCTGTAACTGAGGAAAAAGTGGTAATAAAACTGGTGTTATAAACGTGGGGAGATTTACCGACCAAGGACGGGAGCTCCCAGGGGGCAGCGCACAATTGGCCGAGCGCCACCCGGGGGCAAGGAGGGTTAGGTCGGCCAGGGTGTTCTCAGCCTGGTCGGGCACCTGCCTTGGATAAAGGCGTCTGCTAAATAAATAATAATAATTGCCTCAATTAATACAAGGCTCAACGATATGTACAAACGGGTTGCTCCTCCATTGCTTCAAGCCAGTATTCGCCACTCCAGTCACGGCCACCGTCTCTTCACGCTGACGCTCCGACCTGCAGCTGGGCATCAGCCGCCCTGAATGGTCCACAGCAAGCGCCTGTAGTCAGAAATCAAGTCCAGCCACCACATATCGTTAATACTTTTGATATTTGTGCAACATTGAGGGCTAGATTCTCAAAGCTATTTTCCAAGCATATTTCATTTTATTTTTTGAAAGGGAACATTTTCAAGTACAGTTCTAATTTAGACTGCTTGCAAATACTAAGAAATGGCTGAGTTGTTGTTTCTGTCAAGTTTAATTTTTGAAAACAGGCTTCACACTGCTATTTTACTGGACTTTCCCATCCTGTCCACTTCCATTTTTCATAATCTGAATTTTGTCCCGGCAAAACTGAATTTTTCACTCGCGCCCCACCACTTGTCAGCAACAAACACTCGTTCAGATGGCATAGACAATCGCTCCAGCACCATTGGAGTTCCTCCTTTAGCCTCTCGTGTGCCAATCTCCGCCCCTCTTTCATTACATCTTCTGATTCAGCGGCTCCATTGCTCACCCCAGCCCAGGCAGCTCCGGCCCCGTCCCCATCTATCAGCATTCCAGAGTACAACCTGGTTACAGCATCTGCTTCAGGCTCCCAATCAGCAGCCACCATCCAATGTCACACCCTCTCCCCTTTGATTCAAAGGCAAGTAAAAGAAGAAAGCCAAATTCCACACACCAGACACACATACGCTCTGCACCGCCCGCAGTCACAGATACACACATACGCTCTGCACCGCCCCACAGTCACAGATACACACATACGCTCTGCACCGCCCCGCACTCACAGATACACACATACGCTCTGCACCGCTCCGCAGTCACAGATACACACATACGCTCTGCCCCGCCCCGCAGTAACAGATACACACATACGCTCTGCACCTCCCCGCAGTCACAGATACACACATACGCTCAGCACCGCCCCGCGGTCACAGATACACACATACGCTCTGCATCGCCCCGCAGACAAAGACACACACATACGCTCTGCACCGCCCCACAGTCACAGATACACACATACGCTTTGCACCGCCCCTCGGTCACAGACACACACATACGCTCTGCACCGCAACGCAGTCACAGATACACACATACGGTCTGCACTGCCCCTCGGTCACAGACACACACATACGCTCTGCAACGCAACGCAGTCAGAGATACACACATACGCTCTGCACCGCCCCGCAGTCACAGATACACACATACGCTCTGCATCGCCCCGCAGTCACAGACACACACATACAGATGTGCTCAAATTTGTTGGTACCCCTCCACAAAAAACGAAGAATGCACAATTTTCTCTGAAATAACTTGAAACTGACAAAAGTAATTGGCATCCACCATTGTTTATTCCATATTTAATAGAAATCAGACTTTGCTTTTGATTTTTTTATTCAACATAATATTGTAAATAATAAAACAAATGAAAATGGCATGGACAAAAATGATGGGACCGCTAACCTAATATTTTGTTGCACGACCTTTAGAGGCAATCACTGCAATCAAACGTTTTCTGTAGCTCTCAATGAGACTTCTGCACCTGTTAACAGGTAGTTTGGCCCACTCTTCCTGAGCAAACTGCTCCAGCTGTCTCAGGTTTGATGGGTGCCTTCTCCAGACTGCAAGTTTCAGCTCTTTCCATAGATGTTCGATAGGATTCAGATCAGGACTCATAGAAGGCCACTTCAGAATAGTCCAATGTTTTGTTCTTGTCCATTCTTGGGTGCTTTTAGCTGTGTGTTTTGGGTCAATATCCTGTTGGAGGACCCATGACCTGCGACTGAGACAGAGCTTTCTGACACTGGGCAGTACGTTTCACTCCAGAATGCCTTGATAGTCTTGAGATTTCATTGTGCCCTGCACAGATTCAAGGCACCCTGTGCCAGGCGCAGCAAAGCAGCCCCAAAACATAACCGAGCCTCCTCCATGTTTCACTGTAGGTATGGTGTTCTTTTCTTTGAAAGCTTCATTTTTTTGTCTGTGAACATAGAGCTGATGTGACTTGCCAAAAAGCTCCAGTTTTGACTCACCTGTCCAAAGGACATTCTCCCAGAAGGATTGTGGCTTGTCAATATGCATTTTAGCAAATTCCAGTCTGGCTTTTTTATGTTTTTCTGTCAAAAGTGGAGTCCTCCTGGGTCTTCTTCCATGGAGCCCACTTTCGCTCAAAAAGCGAAGGATGGTGCGATCAGAAACTGACGTACCTTCACCTTGGAGTTCAGCTTGTATCTCTTTGGCAGTTATCCTTGGTTCTTTTTCTACCATTCGCACTATCCTTCTGTTCAATCTGGGGTCGATTTTCATCTTGTGTCCGCGCCCAGGGAGGTTGGCTACAGTTCCATGGACCTTAAATGTCTTAATAATATTTGCAACTGTTGTCACAGGAACATCAAGCTGCTTGGAGATGGTCTTGTAGCCTTTACCTTTACCATGCTTGTCTATTATTTTCTTTCTGATCTCCTCAGACAACTCTCTCCTTTGCTTTCTCTGGTCCATGTTCAGTGTGGTGCACACAATGATACCAAAAAGCACAGTGACTACTTTTCTCCATTTAAATAGGCTGAATGACTGATTTCAAGATTGGAGACATGTGTGATACTAATTAAAGAAACTAATTAGTTTGAAATATCACTATAATCCAATTATTTATTATCTTTTCTAAGGGGTACCAACAAATGTGTCCAGGCCATTTTAGAATATCTTTGTAGAATAAGCAATAATTCATCTCTTTTCACAGCTTCTTTGCTTTATTCTATGACATACCAAAGGCATGCAAGTATACATGATAAAATAGCTTTTAATTTCATCACTTTTCAGGAGGAATGAAGCATTATTTCAATGAGCTGTAAGGGTACCAACAAATTTGAGCACGTCTGTATATATATATATATATATATATATATATATATATATATATATATATATATATATTATTATTTATTTCTTAGCAGACGCCCTTATCCAGGGCGACTTACAATTGTTACAACATATCACATTATACATTATTTCACAGTATACAGATATCACATTATTTTTACATACAATTACCCATTTATACAGTTGGGTTTTTACTGGAGCAATCTAGGTAAAGTACCTTGCTCAAGGGTACAACAGCAGTATCCCTGACCGGGGATTGAACCCACAACCCTCCAGTCAAGAGTCCAGAGCCCTAACCACTACTCCACACTGCTGCCCTATAACAGTATTAAAATAGGTAAAATGAAGACAGAACAGAATGCATTGTACAGATGATGTTTACATTTAACAAAAACAATGTTATTTTGATTCTTGCACCCTTGCATGTCTAGACGTTATGCTTCGGACACCCTCTGCTGCCACAAACCACAACTCAACTCGCGCTAATTATTTGAACAATGTCGCACGACTCTCGCAATGCTAGAGGTCTTGCTAAGCCCATATGGAAAAAATATATATAATTCATATTTCATGGCCGGAAGCTAGGGCTGTGTGAAGAATATAGGTTAGTATTTCGAGGCTTAGCTTCAAGGGAATGATGATGGCCTGCGGGCCAGGAGTGCTTGTTTTGAACTGATAGTGGCCTGTTGGCCAGGGAATGTTTGAGCTGTTAGTGGCCTGCTGTTAGTGAGCTGCGAAAGAACAGTGTGGCCGGTGGTCCCCTCTGACTCGCTGTGGCGAGGACCCCCCTTATTGACGAAGGCATGACTAGTTGCTGCTGACTTGAGGAGTGAGAGTCACTAACCCCCCAGAAGGATGGACCACCGGATCCCCGCAAGGACCGCACCTGTGAAGACAAACAAAAGACTGCTTGCCAATGTGCAACAAAAAACAGGGAAGAGGGACAAACGAGGACAAAGAGAGAGATGGTTAGTAAAACAGGCTTGTGAAACCCTCCGCTCACTGGAGAGGAAAAAACAGTGTCTTGTAATGACATTACGGGAACAATCAATAAACAGGGGATCTAGGGGACTGAAGGGTTTTTTGTCAAATAGGAACCTGGACAAGGAAGCTTAAGGGCAGAGATGGGAGTTTATCTTGTATAATTGAATAAATTGTCCTTGACGATGCTGGTCAGTCTTGGGTGAGTGAAGGAACAGAATGAAATGATTATCAGGAATTATTGAAAGGTCACAAGAATGAATACCTATGGCTGGGAAACTGGATAGTGATGGTACTGTGAATTCTGCACTTAGAAATCTGAAGAAAGCTGACAGGCACTTAGCTTCCATTACCAGGCCATCAAATGGGTTGAAACATCCTGAGAGCAAACTTGAGATTAATTAGGAAAGGGTGGGGTGCCTACTGAAGAAAACAGGGATCGCAGATTGAAGATTGCTTGAGCGAGGGGGTCCAAAGGTGGGGATATAGAGAAAGTTGTCTTCCCCACTGATCCCTAACAGGTGGTGGAGGGAGGGATGAATGGGCATAATTTAAAATAAAAATATCAATTTTTGCGAGCCAGGCACTGTGGCTTGCTGCTTTGATAGTGTCGGAAGCTGTAATGTAATGAAGGGAGAATTGATTGTGGGGAAATAGGGCGTTGAGATGAGTGGAACTGCCTCTCGGGGCAGAAAGATCGATGATTAGGTGCTTTCCCGATATTTTGCGGGTCGCTATTCCGATGGGGCTAATTCTGAAGATGGGGAACGGAGCTGGGAAGGAGCTGGCCATGAATTCTTTGTCCATCTCGACATGGATTAGAAACATAGTGATTTTGGGTTCGGAGGAAACGGAATGAAGATTTTTGCATATGAATCGGACAGAGGAAGATTACGAAGGGGGCCAAACAAGGCTTTAAAAGTAGGGCGAGTCTGTGACTGCAGGGGGGTGCAGAGCGTATGTGTGTATCTGTGAGCGCTGGGCGGTGCAGAGCGTATGTGTGTATCTGTGACTGCGGGGCGATGCAGAGCATATGTGTGTATCTGTGACTGCGGGGCGATGCAGAGCATATGTGTGTATCTGTGACTGCGGGATGATGCAGAGCGTATGTGTGTTTGTGTGACTGCGGGGCGGTGCAGAGCGTATGTGTGTATCTGTGACTGTGGGGCGGTGCAGAGTGTATGTATGTGTCTGTGACAGCGGGACGGTGCAGAGCGTATGTGTGTATCTGTGACTGTGGGGCGGTGCAGAGCGTATGTGCGTATCTGTGACCGCGGGGCGGTGCAGAGCGTATGTGTGTGTCTGTGACCGAGGGGCGAAGCAGAGCGTATGTGTGTGTCTGTGACTGCACCGGCAGAGCGTATGTGTGTATCTGTGACTGCGGGGCGGTGCAGAGCGTATGTGTGTATTCATCACTGCGGGGCGGTGCAGAGCGTATGTGTGTGTCTGTGACTGTGGGGCGGTGCAGAACGTATGTGTTTATCTATGACTGTGGGGCGGTGCAGAGCGTATGTGTGTATGTGTGTATCTGTGACCGCGGGGCGGTGCAGAGCATATGTGTGTATCTGTGAGTGCGGGGCGGTGCAGAGCGTATGTGTGTATCTGTGACCGCAAGGCGGTGCAGACCATATGTGTGTATCTGTGACTGTGGGGCGGTGCAGAGCGTATGTGTTTATCTATGACTGTGGGGCGGTGCAGAGCGTATGTGTGTATGTGTGTATCTGTGACCGCGGGGCGGTGCAGAGCATATGTGTGTATCTGTGAGTGCGGGGCGGTGCAGAGCGTATGTGTGTATCTGTGAGTGCGGGGCGGTGCAGAGCGTATGTGTGTATCTGTGACTGTGGGGCGGTGCAGAGCGTATTTGTGTATCTGTGACTGCGGGGAGGTGCAGAGCGTATGTGTGTGTCTGTGACTGTGGGGCGGTGCAGAGCGTATGTGTGTGTCTGTGACTGTGGGGCGGTGCAGAGCGTATGTGAGTATCTGTGACTGTGGGGCGGTGCAGTGCGTATGTGTGTATCTGTGACCGCAAGGCGGTGCAGACCATATGTGTGTATCTGTGACTGTGGGGCGGTGCAGAGCGTATGTGTTTATCTATGACTGTGGGGCGGTGCAGAGCGTATGTGTGTATGTGTGTATCTGTGACCGCGGGGCGGTGCAGAGCATATGTGTGTATCTGTGACTGTGGGGCGGTGCAGAGCGTATGTGTATATCTGTGACTGGGGGGGGGTGCTGAGCGTATGTGTGTATCTGTGAGTGCGAGGCGGTGCTGAGCGTATGTGTGTGTCTGTGACTGCGGGGCGGTGCAGAACGTATGTGTGTATCTGTGACTGTGGGGCGGTGCAGAGCGTATGTGTGTATCTGTGACTGGGGGGCGGTGCTGAGCGTATGTGTGTATCTGTGAGTGCGAGTCGGTGCAGAGCGTATGTGTGTGTCTGTGACTGTGGGGCGGTGCAGAGCGTATGTGTGTATCTGTGACTGTGGGGCGGTGCAGAGCGTATGTGTGTATCTGTGACTGTGGGGCGATGCAGAGCGTATGTGTGTATCTGTGACTGTGGGGCGGTGCAGAGCGTATGTGTGTATCTGTGACTGTGGGGCGGTGCAGAGCGTATGTGTGTATGTGTGTATCTGTGACCGCAGGGCGGTGCAGAGCGTATGTGTGTATCTGTGACTGTGGGGCGGTGCAGAGCGTATGTATGTATCTATGACTGTGGGGCGGTGCAGAGCGTATGTGTGTATCAATGACTGTGGGGCGGTGCAGAGCGTATGTGTGTGTCTGGGACTGCGGGGCGGTGCAGAGGATATGTGTATATCTGTGACTGCGGGGCGCTGCAGAGCGTATGTGTGTGTCTGTGACCATGGGGCTGTGCAGAGCGTATGAGTATATCTGTGACTGGGGGGCGGTGCTGAGCGTATGTGTGTATCTGTGAGTGCGGGGCGGTGCAGAGCGTATGTGTGTATCTGTGACCGCGGGGCGGTGCAGAGCGTATGTGTGTATCTGTGACCGCGGGGCGGTGCAGAGCGTATGTGTGTATCTATAACTGTGGGGCGGTGCAGAGTGTATGTGTGTATGTGTGTATCTGTGATTGCGGGGCGGTGCAGAGCGTATGTGTGTATCTGTGAGTGCGGGACGGTGCAGAGAGTATGTGAGTATCTGTGAGTGCGGGGCGGTGCAGAGCGTACGTGCGTATCTGTGACTGCGGGGCGGTGCAGAGCGTATGTGTGTGTCTGTGACTGTGGGGCGGTGCAGAGCGTATGTGTGTATCTCTGAGTGCGGAACGGTGCAGAGCGCATGTGTATATCTGTGACTGGGGGGCGGTGCAGAGCGCATGTGTATATCTGTGACTGGGGGGCGGTGCAGAGCGTATGTGTGTATCTGTGAGTGCGAGGCGGTGCAGAGCGTATGTGTGTGTCTGTGACTGTGGGGCGGTGCTGAGCGTATGTGTGTATCTGTGACTGTGGGGCGTTGCAGAGCGTATGTGTGTATCTGTGACTGTGGGGCGGTGCAGAGCGTATGTGTGTATCTGTGAATACGGGGCGGAGCAGAGCGTATGAGTGTGTCTGTGAATGCGGGGCGGTGCAGAGCGTATGTGTGTATCTGTGACTGTGGGGCGGTGCAGATCGTATGTGTGTATCTGTGACTGTGGGGCGGTGCAGAGCGTATGTGTGTATCTATGACTGTGGGGCGGTGCAGAGCTTATGTGTATCTGTGACAAGGGGCGGTGCAGAGCGTATGTGTGTATCTGTGAATGCGGGGCGGTGCAGAGCGTATGTGTGTGTCTGTGACTGCGGGGCGGTGCAGAGCGTATGTGTGTGTCTGTGACCATGGGGCGGTGCAGAGCGTATGTGTGTGTCTGTGACCATGGGGCGGTGCAGAGCGTTTGTGTGTATCTGTTACTGTGGGGCGGTGCAGAGCGTATGTGTGTGTCTGTGACCATGGGGTTGAGCAGAGCTTATGTGTGTATCTGTGACTGCGGGGCGGTGCAGAGCTTATGTGTGTATCTGTGACTGCGGGGCGGTGCAGAGCGTATGTGTGTGTCTGTGACTGCGGGGCGGTGCAGAGCGTATGTGTGTATCTGTGAATGCGGGGCGGTGCAGAGCGTATGTGTGTGTCTGTGACCGTGGGGCTGTGCAGAGCGTTTGTGTGTATCTGTGAATGCGGGGCGGTGCAGAGCGTATGTGTGTATCTGTGAATGCGGGGCGGTGCAGAGCGTATGTGTGTGTCTGTGACCGTGGGGCTGTGCAGAGCGTTTGTGTGTATCTGTTACTGTGGGGCGGTGCAGAGCGTATGTCTGTGTCTGTGACCATGGGGTTGTGCAGAGCTTATGTGTGTATCTGTGACTGCGGGGCGGTGCAGAGCGTATGTGTGTATCTGTGACTGCGTGGCGGTGCAGAGCGTATGTGTGTATCTGTGACTGCGGGGCGTTGCAGAGCGTATTTGTGTATCTGTGACCGCGGGGCGGTGCAGAGCGTATGTGTGTATCTGTGACTGCAGGGCGGTGCAGAGTGTATGTGTGTGTCTGTGAATGCGGGGCGATGCAGAGCGTATGTGTGTATCTGTGACTGCGGGGTGGTGCAGAGCGTATGTGTGTATCTGTGACTGCGGGGCAGTGCAGAGCGTATGTGTGTCTCTGTGAGTGCGGGGCGGTGCAGAGCGTATGTGTGTGTCTGTGACTGCG
The DNA here is from genome assembly GCF_902713425.1 of Acipenser ruthenus. Classification (NCBI taxonomy): domain Eukaryota; kingdom Metazoa; phylum Chordata; class Actinopteri; order Acipenseriformes; family Acipenseridae; genus Acipenser; species Acipenser ruthenus. The sequence continues at coordinate 11,892,173 of NC_081206.1, read as the reverse complement.
GGGCGGTGCAGAGCGTATGTGTGTATCTGTGACTGCGGGGCGCTGCAGAGCGTATGTGTGTGTCTGTGAATGCGGGGCGGTGCAGAACGTATGTGTGTGTCTGTGACCATGGGGCTGTGCAGAGCGTTTGTGTGTATCTGTTACTGTGGGGCGGTGCAGAGCGTATGTGTGTGTCTGTGACCATGGGGTTGTGCAGAGCTTATGTGTGTATCTGTGACTGCGGGGCGGTGCAGAGCTTATGTGTGTATCTGTGACTGCGGGGTGGTGCAGAGCGTATGTGTGTATCTGTGACTGCGGGGCAGTGCAGAGTGTATGTGTGTCTCTGTGAGTGCGGGGCGGTGCAGAGCGTATGTGTGTATCTGTGACTGCGGGGTGGTGCAGAGCGTATGTGTGTGTCTGTGACTGCGGGGCGGTGCAGAGTGTATGTGTGTGTCTGTGACCATGGGGCTGTGCAGAGCGTTTGTGTCTATCTGTTACTGTGGGGCGGTGCAGAGCGTATGTGTGTGTCTGTGACCATGGGGTTGTGCAGAGCTTATGTGTGTATCTGTGACTGCGGGGCGGTGCAGAGCGTATGTGTGTATCTGTGAATGCGGGGCGGTGCAGAGCGTATGTGTGTGTCTGTGACCATGGGGCTGTGCAGAGCGTATGTGTGTATCTGTTACTGTGGGGCGGTGCAGAGCGTATGTGTGTGTCTGTGACCATGGGGTTATGCAGAGCTTATGTGTGTATCTGTGACTGCGGGGCGGTGCAGAGCTTATGTGTGTATCTGTGACTGCGGGGCGGTGCAGAGCGTATGTGTGTGTCTGTGACTGAGGGGCGGTGCAGAGCGTATGTGTGTATCTGTGACTGCGGGGCGGTGCAGAGCGTATGTGTGTATCTGTGAATGCGGGGCGGTGCAGAGCGTATGAGTGTGTCTGTGACTGAGGGGCGGTGCAGAGCGTATGTGTGTATCTGTGAGTGCGGGGCGGTGCAGAGCGTATGAGTGTATCTGTGAGTGCGGGGCGGTGCAGAGCGTATGAGTGTGTCTGTGACTGCGGGGCGGTGCAGAGCGTATGTGTGTATCTGTGACTGCGGGGCGGTGCAGAGCGTATGTGTGTGTCTGTGACTGCGGGGCGGTGCAGAGCGTATGTGTGTATCTGTGACTGCGGGGCGGTGCAGAGCGTATGTGTGTATCTGTGAATGCGGGGCGGTGCAGAGCGTATGTGTGTATCTGTGACTGCGTGGCGGTGCAGAGCGTATGTGTGTATCTGTGACTGCGGGGCGGTGCAGAGCGTATGTGTGTATCTGTGAATGCGGGGCGGTGCAGAGCGTATGTGTGTATCTGTGACTGCGTGGCGGTGCAGAGCGTATGTGTGTATCTGACTGCGGGGCGGTGCAGAGCGTATGTGTGTATCTGTGAATGCGGGCCGGTGCAGAGCGTATGTGTGTATCTGTGACTGTTGGGCGGTGCAGAGCGTTTGTGTGTATCTGTGACTGCTGGGCGGTGCAGAGCGTATGTGTGTATCTGTGACTGCGGAGAGGTGCAGAGCGTATGTGTGTGTCTGTGACTGTGGGGCGGTGCAGAGCGTATGTGTGTATCTTTGACTGCGTCGCGGTGCAGAGCGTATGTGTGTATCTGTGACTGCGGGGCGGTGCAGAGCGTATGTGTGTATCTGTGACGGTGGGGTGGTGCAGAGCGTATGTGTGTGTCTGTGACTACACCGGCAGAGCGTATGTGTGTATCTGTGACCGAGGGGCGGTGCAGAGCATATGTTTGTATCTGTGACTGCGGGGCGCTGCAGAGCGTATTTGTGTGTGACCGCGGGGCGGTGCAGAGCGTATGTGTGTATCTGTGACTGTGGGGCGGTGCAGAGCATATGGGTGTATTAATGACTGAGGGGATCTGCAGAGTGTATGTGTGTATCTGTGACCGCGGGGCGGTGCAGAGCGTATGTGTGTATCTGTGACCGCGGGGCAGTGCAGAGCGTATGTGTGTATCTGTGACCGCGGGGCGGTGCAGAGCGTATGTGTGTATCTGTGACTGTGGGGCGGTGCAGAGCCTATGTGTGTATCTGTGACCGCTGGGTGGTGCAGAGCGTATGTGTGTATCTGTGACTGCGGGGCGGTGCAGAGCGTATGTGTGTCTCTGTGAGTGCGGGGCGGTGCAGAGTGTATGTGTGTATCTGTGACTGCTGGGCGGTGCAGAGCGTATGTGTGTATCTGTGACTGCGGGGCGGGGCAGAGCGTATGTGTGTATCTGTGACTGTGGGGCGGTGCAGAGCGTATGTGTGTGTCTGTGACTGTGGGGCGGTGCAGAGCATATGTGTGTATCTGTGACTGTGGGGCGGTGCAGAGCGTATGTGTGTATCTGTGAGTGCGGGGCGGTGCAAAGCGTATGTGTGTATCTGTGAATGCGGGGTGGTGCAGAGCGTATGTGTGTATCTGTGACTGCGGGGCGGGGCAGAGCGTATGTGTGTATCTGTGACTGCGGGGAGGTGCAGAGCGTATGTGTGTATCTGTGACTGCGGGGCGGGGCAGAGCGTATGTGTGTATCTGTTACCACGGGGCGGTGCAGAGCATATGTGTGTATCTGTGACCGCGGAGCAGTGCAGAGCATATGTGTGTATCTGTGACTGCGGGGCAGTGCAGAGCGTATGTGTGTCTCTGTGACTGCGGGGCGGTGCAGAGCGTATGTGTGTTTGTGTGACTGCGGGGCGGTGCAGAGCGTATGTGTGTATCTGTGACTGTGGGGCGGTGCAGAGCGTATGTGTGTATCTGTGACTGCGGGGCAATGCAGAGCGTATGTGTGTATCTGTGACTGCGGGTCGATGCAGAGTGTATGTGTGTATCTGTGACTGCTTGGCGGTGCAGAGCGTATGTGTGCATCTGTGACTGCACCGGCAGAGCGTATGTGTGTGTCTGTGACTGTGGGGCGGTGCAGAGCATATGTGTGTATCTGTGACTGCGGGGCGTTGCAGAGCGTATTTGTGTATCTGTGACCATGGGGCGGTGCAGAGCGTATGTGTTTATATGTTACCGCGGGGCGGTGCAGAGCGTATGTGTGTATCTGTGACTGTGGGGCGGTGCATAGCATATGTGTGTATCTGTGACCGCAGGGCGGTGCAGAGTGTACATACGTGCTCAGATTTGTTGGTACCCTTACAGATCATTGAAATAATGCTTCATTCCTCCTGAGAAGTGATGAAATTAAAAGCTATTTTATCATGTATACTTGCATGGCTTTGGTATGTCATAGAATAAAGCAAAGAAGCTGTGAAAAGAGATGAATTATTGCTTATTCTACAAAGATATTCTAAAATGGCCTGGACACATTTGTTGGTACCCCTTACAAAAGATAATAAATAATTGGATTATAGTGATATTTCAATCTAATTAGTTTCTTTAATTAGTATCACACATGTCTCCAATCTTGTAATCAGTCATTCAGCCTATTTAAATGGAGAAAAGTAGTCACTGTGCTGTTTGGTATCATTGTGTGCACCACGATGAACATGGACCAGAGAAAGCAAAGGAGAGAGTTGTCTGAGGAGATCAGAAAGAAAATAATAGACAAGCATGGTAAAGGTAAAGGCTACAAGACCATTTCCAAGCTGCTTGATGTTCCTGTGACAACAGTTGCAAATATTATTAAGAAGATCAAGGTCCATGGAACTGTAGCCAAACTCCCTGGGCACGACCGCAAGAGGAAAATCGACCCCAGATTGAACAGAAGGATAGTGCGAATGGTAGAAAACGAACCAAGGATAACTGCCAAAGAGATACAAGCTGAACTCCAAGGTGAAGGTACGTCAGTTTCTGATCGCACCATCCGTCGCTTTTTGAGCGAAAGTGGGCTCCATGGAAGAAGACCCAGGAGGACTCCACTTTTGACAGAAAAACATAAAAAAGCCAGACTGGAATTTGCTAAAATGCATATTGACAAGCCACAATCCTTCTGGGAGAATGTCCTTTGGACAGATGAGTCAAAACTGGAGCTTTTTGGCAAGTCACATCAGCTCTATGTTCACAGACAAAAAAATGAAGTTTTCAAAGAAAAAAACACCATACCTACAGTGAAACATGGAGGAGGCTCGGTTATGTTTTGGGGCTGATTTGCTGCGCCTGGCACAGGGTGCCTTGAATCTGTGCAGGGCACAATGAAATCTCAAGACTATCAAGGCATTCTGGAGCGAAACTTACTGCCTAGTGTCAGAAAGCTCTGTCTCAGTCGCAGGTCATGGGTCCTCCAACAGGATAATGACCCAAAACACACAGCTAAAAGCACCCAAGAATGGATAAGAACAAAACATTGGACTATTCTGAAGTGGCCTTCTATGAGTCCTGATCTGAATCCTATCGAACATCTATGGAAAGAGCTGAAACTTGCAGTCTGGAGAAGGCACCCATCAAACCTGAGACAGCTGTAACAGTTTGCTCAGGAAGAGTGGGCCAAACTACCTGTTAACAGGTGCAGAAGTCTCATTGAGAGCTACAGAAAACGTTTGATTGCAGTGATTGCCTCTAAAGGTTGTGCAACAAAATATTAGGTTAGCGGTCCCATCATTTTTGTCCATGCCATTTTCCTTTGTTTTATTATTTACAATATTATGTTGAATAAAACATCAAAAGCAAAGTCTGATTTCTATTAAATATGGAATAAACAATGGTGGATGCCAATTACTTTTGTCAGTTTCAAGTTATTTCAGAGAAAATTGTCATTCTTCGTTTTTTGTGGAGGGATACCAACAAATTTCAGCACGTCTGTATATATATATATATATATATATTAAAACCTACTCAGATAAGAAAGCTGTTTTATAAAAGTATGTTTTCAGTCTTGACATCCTAGCTGCCCCCAGCTTCCCTGACAAAAGAAGGGAGGGCATTCCATCATTTAGGGGCTTTGCATGAAAAAGCCCTCCTTCCTCCCGTATTGCTTTTGTTGACCCTAGAAATAACCAGCAGCCCGCATCCTGTTATCTCAGAGTGCAGTTTGAATGATATGGGGTCAGTACCTCCTGCAAATAACTAGGAGCTAATCCATTCAGGGTTTTATAGGTTAACAGCAAAATCTTAAAATCTATTCTATACTGCACAGGGAGCCATTGTGGGGGCTAAAACAGGGGTAATATGTTCACTTTTCCTAGTTTTAGTCAGAATTCTAGTGGAGGTATTCTGAACGGGCTGTAAGCGAGACAGCATACCTTTTGAGATACCAGAGAGAAGTGCATTACAGTAATCAATTCTAGATGAAACAAAGGCATGCATTAGTCTCTTGGCATCAGATACTGAAATAATTGTTATAAGTTTGGCTATACTTCTCAAATGGTAAAAATATACTTTAGGAACTTCCCTAATATGAGTCTCAAATGATAGATCAGGATCAAAGATGACTCACAAAGTTCTCATTTCTAGTTTAAGATTTAATGAGAGATTACAATGCGAATAAACAATTATTTTAAACTGAAACTAAATGATTTTAGCATTTTTTCTTTTCTTTTTTTATAATTATTATTATTTTTAACTTGACCTACTTAGTAGCCTAGACAATTAACATACATTATACAGATGCTCAGAATGAGCTGGAGGGGTTAGAGGCACATGTGTGCAGCCTATTGCTCCCAACACATTGGGGAAACTAAACAAGTCATAGAAATGTGTTTTCAAGGCTTGTAAGTACACCCTGACTAGTGAAAATTAGTGTTCGCTTCAGAAATGCATTGAGCACAACTGGCAACAAATTTAAGCAATTGTAAGTGTCGCAAATGCCGGCAGCTTTAGTACATCTCATTATAATATTTGAGAACACTATCTCCACTCCATTTCTGTGAATTTATGCCAGAACACCCATAATTACATATTCATCTAAGGTTGAAACGCAAGAAAAACTGATGCTGCAAAGCATTCTCTAAAAAGTCGCTAACAGCATTGCGCTTGTTTAGCACATTTCACCCAAGACTTCCGAGTCATTTGCAACTGGTCTGAGACTACTGTGACAGGCACAACACTTTAGTACATCTACTCCAAAGAGTACAGAAAGTGCAGAGCGACAGAAAGTTAAACCCAGTCCCTTTGGATCATTTTCATGTTGGTTTTAATAAAGTTGATCATTGTTAGTAATTATAGTTTTATCTTGAGGTTAATGTTTTAGATGTAAACATTTTAAATGGCACATAATCATGCTGAGATGGAAGGTAAATGGTAATGAGATAAACATTTACAGTGCAGACTATTTTGCATTATTTATAATAACTTTGCTCAATAGAAAGTGAATAAGAGATTCTGAAATACAATCTTTTGATTCTAAAGTTTTAAGAATTGCTGTTTGGTATTTTATCCCAAACTGTTGTGACATAAATGATATATTAAATAAATGAGGAAAATGTATATTTGTTAATCAGATTATGTGCCTTTTATTGCAACTGTGGTACCATTAAGTAGAGTGGAAATTGTAAAAGGGCACTTGAGCTGAAACAGTTTAAAAAAAAAAAAAGTTTGAAACCCACTGTTCTAGAATATCATTTATATGGTAATGGATGGCAACCCCTACTAACCTTCCATCCATCTGAAACTGCACGCTTCACAATCACTTCACATGTGTGGCAGGTGATCCGTCGACTACCAGGTACTTTTCTAGTCAACTATTCACCCCTGGTTTGAAAAGCTGCACTACACAGGCACAGATTCAGATTGAGATTCAGTGAACCAGGCAGAAAACAAATAGCAATTCACACTATCGACACTCAGGACTTTTATATTTATTTATTTTAAGTAATAATCCCAATGTGATGCGTTCCTAAAAACTATAGTCCGCTGGTGCTTTGTTTCATTTGTTCCATCTTCTTTCCAAGATAGCTGACCTAGGGAGTGTTTACGTCCCACCCCTAACTTCTGATTGGATAGCTGTGGAAAAGGCTGATCTTCTGTTGGTTACAAAGAAATCCAGAACAGGCTACCAAGAGAGGCTCTGGCAAGGCACAGACTAATCTTTGAAGTTTACTGTTCAGAAGCATTTCAGGGCAAACTTTCTCTGGCAAAAATGTTTGTTTTCTTTCCATTTATTTTTGCTCACCTAGTTTGCCATTTTCTATATTTACATATTTTTTAGATTTGAAGGCTACTGTAAATGTGTAATTACAGCCAGTTATACAGTGTAAATATATCCTGAGCCATGCAGTGATACTGTAAACATGTAATTACAGCCAGCTATACAGTGTAGATATATCCTGACCCATACAGTGATACTGTGAACATGTAATTATAGCCAGTTATACAGTGTAAATATATCCTGAGCCATGCAGTGATACTGTGAACATGTAATTACAGCCAGTTGTACAGTGTAAATATATCCTGAGCCATGCAGTGATACTGTAAACGTGTAATTATACCCAGTTATACGACAGCCCCAGACGAAACTCACAAGTGAATTAGATGTATTTATGTCCCATGGTTCAGTTCAAACACACCTGTTTTGTTAAGTTCCGTACCTGCTGTCCTTTCTAAAAGGAGCCCTAAACTTTAATATCCAAAGCATTGCATAAATGAAATAATCCAGCAGCATCACTTGTTAAACTCAGGAATAGTTACATTTGCCTGGGTGTAATAATTCCCTCGTTAATCAGCTGCAGACACCGTAGCATTTTTTATGTTTCTTTTACTGATTGCATTGAAATTTTGTTCCATGTGGGTTATTTGGGTGAAGGAAAATTACCTAAATTCAGTCTCCTCTCTGTTCTGCATCATTTTGTAAAGCACACATATAGCTAAAAAAAACAATTGCAGTGACTTTAATGTGTATTATCATCACTTTGTAAGCCTCACATTTTCCTACATGAAAGAGGCACACATTATGTAAACGTGTGTTTTATTTAAAATGGGATTTGTTCATAGAATTTATAAACAATACAATTGTCAATGTACTGTACCTTGCACTTCCTGTAGAAGGAATGCCGCTGACACAGGTGCTTCTGGGAGTTTGAATACTTGCAGGAAAAAACACGTCTGAAGGGTTTTTTAGACAATGACTAATGAGCGCATTTTTTCAAATATATGTTTCTCCAGAAAAAAATGAAAAAAAACATTCTAAATGTTTGCCATTTATTTTCTTTGACTGAAAGTCCAAGAAGTTAGATGCATTGGCTCCCATTTGAGTCCCAATCACTGCTTTCTCTATAATGTATTTCCAATGACCTATTCCTTCAACTTTACAAAGGGACAAGAAGTGCAGCATTGAAGTATTCTCCAACAGTTTCAAATAAATGACCATTACAAATCCAATTCACCTGCCCCATCAGTGTGCGTTTTCCATCAAGGAAAATCTGAAAGCTACGAAATCATAGCAAAATATATATGGTAAGATTTACTGGAACTATTGTGTTAGACCATGTATTTTAAATGTTATCTTAAAGACTGTGGCAGTGCCCTTCAATGGAGCGTCTTGATTGTGGGATGAATATTGTGATGTTTCTAATTGGTTAGTAATCTGTTATGTGAGCAAGCCATTGTTTTGAATGATGTTGCTGGCAGATTATTCCAGCATCTCGTTATACAAGGTTGCTTGTTTGACCAGCTCTTAGGCAGCTAAACAGATTCCCGAGCACAGGGAAGGGATGCTATTTCTGGGAGTGGATGTGACAGAGCTTGTCGGCAGCGATGGAGAAGGGAAATCTTAACAACGTAATCTTTAAACAAATGAGCTATCCAGCAATTACTGGCTGTGATTAATTATGTGTCTGTGTGCTGGAAACCCTAACATTAGTGAAGCAGAGAGGGAAAGCCCACTAACTAATCACCAGGGCCGTGGCACTGTTTCACAGTCCTTTCCCATTTAAAACGGGGTCTGGAAGACAGTAACAGTGACAGTGCAAACAGAGGGGTTGGTTTTTTGTGCAATGTCTCAGTATTGAATTAAGTTTACTTTTCAATGAGACACTTAAACTGACCATTCTATTTCCTCAAAGAACATTAACTTGTTTTCCTTTTCTTCATCCACATCTTCAGGATAGCTTCTAAGGTAAAACTATAAGCAGTGTTGGGGAGTAAAACATTACATGTAATGAAGTTTATAAACTAAGGTTCGGGAGGAAGGGCTGTCCCCTACACACATTACATCATCCAGGCCTATCAGAGCTATATAAATAACCTGTTAACTGACCCTCTATTGTGTTTGATTCAGTGGCATCTCTCTTTCTCCCTCATCTCCACCCTTATAGCCTAACCCTAACCCTAACCCTCCCTCATCTCCACCCCTGTAGCCTAACCCTAACCCTAACCCTCCCTCATCTCCACCCTTATAGCCTAACCTTAATCCTAACCCTCCCTCATCTCCACCCCTCGCCCCTGTACAGTCTGTTTCTGTCATTTCCATACATCGCAATATCATCAATAAGATTTTTTCAAATGTCTGTGTTGTGGGGGTTTGTCCTGATCTACTCAAAAAAGTTATTGTAATCTGATTACATCTTTCAGAAACTTCAGTAACTGTAATGATTCCTTTTTCAGGTAACGAAATGAGGTAACGGATTACATTGTATGTGAAGAAATCACGTAGTTGCTTTGTACATTTAAAAAAAGGACTGATGCATTACATGGAAGTCAGAAAAGCTCTTCAACAGTGCAAGTGAAACCTTCACACCATCTCACTAGGAAATGGCATCAGAGGAGGGATCGAGTGAGATCGATAGCTGGATCTTCACGGAATATTTTGAGCAGCAGCCCGACCAAATCAAAAAAAATATCTTTGTAAAATGGAAACTATGCCTGAGAATTAACTATTTGTAACTGTAACTCATTACATTTTTATAGTAATAAGTTACTGTAATGAACACTAATTCTGTATAAATAGTATAATTTCATGACTGTTATCAACCAATGCTTGGATTGTCCTGGACTATCTTACCTAATAGAATGGGGGAGTCCAAGGTTAGTGCTTATCAGGGCTGGATTGCCCTGGACTATGTTACCACTTGACTTGCCTAACAGATAGATGTAGCATAGGCTGGACCAGCGTCTTTAGAGAAAAGACAGCACCATCTAGTGTATCGCCACTTTAGACTAAGTTTTGTCTTGCTGGTATACTGCTGTGCACTAGAGGGCCCTGGTACTTACTAAAGAGGAAGAGGGAGACAGACAGAAACAGAGACAGGGAGACGGAGACGGACAGGGAGAGGGACAGGGACAGCGAGGGAGACAGAGACAGGGAGAGGGAGACAGGCACACAGACAGTGAGAGGGACAGAGAGTGACAGGAAGAGGGAGAGGGGGACAGAGACAGAGACAGAGCACCTCAATCCTAACCTGGATAGCCTCTGACTGTCATTCAGTCCTGGCCTCTCTCAAGCACAGACTGACAGTTGTGCTGAACTGTGCAGTGTTTTGGATACACAAATATCCACTGGGAGCTAGGGTGTGAACACTAGTTGATTTTAGATCAGATTTAAACCCAGGTGAGGGGAATGGCCAATGAATTAACATGATGCACCAATGGACTGTTGTATGATTTGATACATCATACACTGCGTTTGTTTGTCTGCTTTATCTGTTGAAGAAATATCTAGCATTTTCAAGATCAAATATAATAAATGTATGTGTGCATTAGAACAAGACTATTCTGGTTCCCTTTAGTTAAAATATTAAGGATTATTAAATAAATAAATATCACTGGGGTGCTATAAATAATCCAGTCTAATGTGTGTGTGTGTGTGTGTTTATGGTTGAAAGGAAGAAAGTACAGGACAAGAAATGCATTCAAGTCTACAGTTTGAGTGTACCGCCCTCTACTGGCCAAGATCATCACTGCACAAAAATGGTGTAGGAAGGCAGTACAATGGCATTAAAGCTGCCTTTAGTAGGGGTAGGATTTCTCATTCCTAAAACCTGTGTGCAGACTTGAACTGTAACCAAAGTGACTCATCTAATTTTTTTCATCTAATTTAGTTCCTTTCTCCTTAACTGAGTCGGTGACAGTCCTGGAGTTTCTTTCTTTTTTTTTTTAATTTTTAATTTTTGAATCTCCAATTATTTTACCCCCGATTTTCCCCCAATTTGGAATGCCCAATTATTATTATTATTATTATTATTATTATTATTATTTATTTATTTATTTATTTATTTATTTATTTTTCTCTTTCACCACAGCGATTCTCCACACAGCTCAGGGACCCAAGGCTCAGTGACTGTCCTCCAATCCCATGGGGTCGACGTCTTTTTTACACCCAGGAACTTGAGAGCGGATGTCTGCAGGTTACCGGCCTCTAGAGGACAAAGACCAGCCCAGCAAATCTCTGCTCCCAAGCTCACTCTGCGCCTGTCCTGTAGGGGTCGCCGCAGAGCGGTGAAGAGAAACAGTCCAAGCCAGATCCCACCTCCCCAACCTCGGGAGCGCCAAAGCCAGGTGAGCCATTCAGGGACCCCAGCCCTGGATTTTCTAAATGCTTTTCCACCCTCATTTACAGACCTCTCAATAGGACCGAACATCAATTGCGCGTGGGTGCAGGAGGTAGAGACCTGTACTGCGGAGCAGCAGGCCAGAAGGATGAGGGGCAGTTGGGCGTCCCAGTCAAACTGGTGAGTGGTGGTGGTGATGGCCAGCTGGACCGCGAGCGTCCAGTTAAACCGCTCAACCAAGCCATCGCTCTGCATGTGGCCGTCAGCAGGTGCCTCGCCGTCAGCACATCTCAGCGAACACCCTTGATTCAAAGTTCTGGTCGCTGTGTTGCTCCTGTGGGACCCCGAATCGGCTGAAGAATCCTTCCAGAAGTGCTTCAGCCACCGTCTCCGCCGCTTGGTCGGGCAGCGCATAGGCTTCAGGACATTTTGTAAAGTAGTCAAGAGCTACCAGGACGTATCGGTTCCCCTTGTCTGAGCAGGGAAATGGCCCATGATGTCGACCCCAACTCTCTCCATGTGCCCGGCAATGGGAAACTGCTGGAGGGGGTGTGTGACCGATCCGTGGGTCCTTTGTGTACAGTGCGGCTGTCACAGCGGCGGCAGTAGTCCTCCACATCTCGTCTGCACAGTCTCCAGTAGAACCCCTGTTGAATCCGATGCAGGGTTTTCGTGACCCCGAAGTGTTACTTGAGAGACCACTACCTGCCGCCTCACCTCTCCTGTAGCTGGACCCTTCCATTGGCGCTGCAGAACCCCAGTGCAAATGTCCAGTCCAGCCCACTGTGACCACAGACCCTTCATCGCTGGGGACTACAGTGACACTTCTTCCCAGGGGGGGCGCCGCTGGTTCACCAGCCACTGCAGGACGAGCCGAAGGTCAGGATCCTCTCCTTGCTGTCCCCTCCATTCTCAGCCCCAACCTTCTCCAGGAGCCATTCGAAGGTCGAGAAGGCGTGACCTCCCCGTCTCATTTAGATGCTGTACTAGGCGAGTCTGGCCTGCTCCTTCTGAGCTGGTGGTGAAGCTGTCGTGCTACTCCAACTCCCGCAGCTGGGCCTGCTGCTCTGGGCTAAGCCCCTCACAGCTGCAGACGGCAGTCACTGCGGCTAGATTAGCGTCCTCTCCCGGGAGTGGGTGTTCAAGTGTGAAATGAGTTTTTGAATGTTATTTTTCATTTCATGCATGTTATGTAATAATTTGTTGTTTTAGAATAAAGCTGTGCCTCTACTCTTTTAATAGAACAATTAGAAATTATAGAAATCACTTTTTTTGTGTTTTTTTAAAACTGCGACTGTATATGCAGAAATGTAAGTGTGACATACAAATGGAAAGACAGACAGCCCCCGACATCCAGAATCTGATCATCTACACAGTGTTAATACCAAGTTTCATGACAACTTGATAATTGGTTTCCCAGATATATGGAAAGATGAAAAGAGTGACATATGTATGTACGACCGCCTCCACTATATCCCCTTCCCAGGGGATTTGATCCCCAGTGAGATCCAATCCCAGTTGCTTAGTAACTAGCTGTGGAAGGGCAGGGCCCTGCCTGTAAATAATATTGTTTTGTGGTGTTTTGGTGGTGGTTGGCAGGGATGGGGTTAATTTCCTATCCCTGCCAAAAACATGTGAGAATGTGGCTGGAGCCTTTATTGAATAACACTGTGTAACAAATTTTTTATTTTTTTTGGTTCCTGGGTAGTAAGTGTTATTTCCTAATTGCCTATGCCTCAAAAGTATAGAAAATGGCTATTATTCCCCACAAACTTTGCTTTCGTGACCAGGACAGTGATATTTTGAAATTTACCTATTTTCCAGAACATTCCAGATAGATTCAGTGCTGATTAAACTTGGAGTAACTTCTAGAACTTTCTAGAACTTTCCAGCAATATAAATAGTAGTATAAATACAGGGGCCTTAAGCCCACCAGTTCAGTTTAGTTCCAGCTGCCTAAGTGGATACATATCTGCATTTTTCTGAGATGGCATCAAGGTCATAGGAGACTTCAAAATGGTGGCATTCCTGATGGGTCTTCAAGGCGGTTTTACCAAGTTTCCCTGCTATCTTTGCCTTTGGGACAGCAGGGACACCAAGACGCACTACCACAGGCGGGACTGGCCACAGCGGACCGAGTTGTCTGTGGGGAGGAACAACGTCAAGTGGGAGCCACTGGTGGACCCCCGGAAGGTGCTGATGCCACCACTGCACATCAAATTGGGCCTTATGAAACAATTTGTCAGAGCTCTAGATAAGGAGTCAGCAGCCTTCAAGTACCTTCAAGACTTCTTCCCTAAGCTGTCTGAGGCAAAGGTCAAAGCCGGTGTCTTCGTCGGACCACAGATAAAGAAGATCCTGGAGTGCAATGAATTCCCCAAGAAGCTCACTAGTAAGGAGAAAGCGGCTTGGAACAGCTTTGTACAGTGGTTCGGGGCTTCCTGGGCAATCACAGGGCCGAAAACTATGTGGAGCTGGTTGAGACTCTGGTGAAGAACTACGGCACAATGGGCTGTAGGATGTCCCTCAAAGTCCATATCCTTGATGCTCATCTTGATAAATTCAAGGAGAACATGGGAGCGTACTCGGAGGAGCAAGGCGAGCGCTTCCACCAGGATACACTGGACTTTGAATGCCGCTAACAAGGACAGTATAACGAGAACATGATGGGAGACTACATTTGGGGGCTGATTCGTGAAAGTGATTTACAGTATAATCGTAAATCTCGAAAAACTACTCACTTCTAAATCTTTTGTAGTCATTTTTGTATTACTTTAGTATAAATACATGTTAATTTGGATTCATATGTTGTTTTTTTCTGACTTTATGTGAACGAAAAGACACAAATTCGCCCGTTTTCTCATTGGAAATAGGTACATTTCAAAATATCACTGTCCTGGTCACAAAAGCAAAGTTTGTGGGGAATAAAAGCCATTTTCTATACTTTTGAGGCATAAGCAATTAGGAAATAACACTTACTACCCAGGAACAAAAATTGTGTTACATAGTGTAATTGATGATTAATTACCAGCCACATGGAATAAAAGGGGGAGAAATCCTTTGTTTGTGGGTGGTGTTTGTGAAGGTTTGGTGAGTTGTTATTGAAGTTTAGTGAAGGCTCTGCCCAGCCTCAACAGTTTTGTATTTTGTTTAAACTTTTGTTTTGGCCCGTGTGCCTTTTGATTTCTGTTTTTGATTATTGTTTTGTGTTTATTAAAAATGCACCTGAGCACTTAAACTGCAGCTTCCTTGCCTCTGAATCTGTCCCTGCCGATACCATCTGGGCCCGCAACGCTGTATTTTCACATATAGTGTTAGGGTGGGATAGCGCCCCCTAGAAACTCAGAGCGGGACTGTAGTTTTAAAAAAAATGTGTTTTAGGAGAGGGGGGAGGTGGCCGTTGGGGCCATGTGTGATGCGCACAAGGGGGGGAGGTGATTTGGCAGGGATGGGGTTAATTTCCTATCCCTGCCAAAAACATGTGAGAATGTGGCTGGAGCCTTTATTGAATAATTGATGATTAATTACAGCCACATGGGATAAAAGGGGGAGAAATCCTTTGTTTGTGGGTGGTATTTGTGAAGGAGTTTGATGGCTTTTGTTACTGTGTTTCTGCATTCTTGTAATTAAAATTCAGTGAAGGCTCTGCCCAGCTTGAACAGTTTTGTATTTAGTTTTAAGTTTTGTTTTGGCCTGTGTGCCTTTTGATTTCTGTTTTTGGTTATTGCTTTTATGTTTATTAAAAATGCACCTGAGCACCTAAGCTGCAGCTTCCATGCCTCTGAGTCTCTGTACCATCTGGGCCTGCACCCTTTCTTTTTTATGATGTTCACAATCATTCTGAGTGGTGTATCAAATCTGGAATGATCTAACTCCTCCCTCTCTGTCAGACTGGTCTCTGAATCACAGTATTAAAGGTGTTTACAGTATGTCACTCCCATCCAACTCCTCCCTCTCTGCCAGACTGGTCCCAGGTCAGTCGTTATGATTTAATGTACCTAGCAACCGCCATGGGTTCTCTTTGATGGCGGGAGCTGGAGAAGAAAGGTTTTAGGGAAGGAAAAGGGGTTGTACCGACAGACTGGAAAATTGCAAATTTAATACCGATCCACAAAAAGGGAGACAAAACCGAACCAACTACAGACCAATAAGCCTGACTTCTATTATATGTAAACTTATGGAAACTATAATAAGATCCAAAATGGAAAATTACCTATATGGTAACAATATCCTGGGAGACAGCCAGCATGGTTTTAGGAAAGGGAGATCGTGTCTAACTAACCTGCTTGATTTCTTTGAGGATGCAACATCGTCAATGGATAATTGCAAAGCATACAACATGGTTTATTTAGATTTCCAGAAAGCTTTTGACAAAGTCCCGCATAAAATATTAATTCTCAAACTGAACGCAGTAGGGATTCAAGGAAATCCATGCACATGGATTATGGAGTGGTTAATATGTAGAAAACAGAAAGTACTGATTAGAGGAGAAACCTCAAAATGGAGTGAGGTAACCAGTGGAGTACCACAGGGATCAGTATTCGGTCCTCTGCTCTTCCTAATCTACATTAATGATTTAGATTCTGGTATAGTAAGCAAACTTGTTAAATTTGCAGACGACACAAAAATAGGAGGAGTCGCAAACACTGTTGCAGCAGCAAAGGTCATTCAAAATGATCAAGACAGCATTCAGAACTGGGCAGACACATGGCAAATGACATTTAATAGAGAAAAGTGTAAAGTATTGCATGCAGGCAAAAAAAAATGTGCATTATACATATCATATGGGAGATACTGAAATTGAAGAAGGGAACTATGAAAAAGACCTAGGAGTTTATGTTGACTCAGAAATGTCTTCATCTAGACAATGTGGGGAAACTATGAAAAAGGCCAACAAGATGCTCGGATATATTGTGAGAAGTGTTGAGTTTAAATCAAGAGAAGTAATGTTAAAACTTTACAATGCATTAGTAAGACCTCACCTAGAATATTGTGTTCAGTTCTGGTCATCTCATTACAAAAAGGATATTGCTGCTCTAGAAAGAGTGCAAAGAAGAGCACCCAGAATTATCCTGGGTTTAAAAGGCATGTCGTAGGCTAAAAGAATTGAATCTATTCAGTCTTGAACAAGTGATCTGATTCAAGCATTCAGAATCCTAAAAGTTATAGAAAATGTCGACCCAGGGGACTTTTTTGACCTAAAAAAAGAAACAAGGACCAGGGGTCACAAATGGAGATTAGATAAAGGGGCATTCAGTACAGAAAATAGGAGGCACTTTTTTATACAGAGAATTGTGAGGGTCTGGAACCAACTCCCCAATAACGTTGTTGAAGCTGACACCCTGGGATCCTTCAAGAAGCTGCTTGATGAGATTATGGGGTCAATAAGCTACAAACAACCAAACGAGCAAGATGGACTGAATGGCCTCCTCTTGTTTGTAAACTTTCTTATGTTCTTAAAAGAAGAAGGAGTGATATATATATATATATATATATATATATATATATATATATATATATATATATATATATATATATATATATTGTAAGATAGTGTAGTCCTGGGGAATAGGACTACATCTCCCAGAAGGGAACAGCTTTAATTTGTTTAATAGTTTAATTTGATTAATTGGTTAATTAGTAATGATCCCCTGCACCTGGCTATCATTGTAAATTAGAGCCAGGTGCAGGGTATTTAAAGAGGACAGCCAGTCTTCTCTTGGCTGCTGTGTGAAGAGCCTGCTTGTGAGTGTGTGCAGGCGTACAAAAAGAGAAAGGTAGTGTGCAACTTTTGGTGGAGTGTGCTGTATTACTTTGTGTTTGTTTTGTTTTCTTTGGAAACAGGTAAACAGCTTGGTTGTCCTGTTTATAGTTTAGGTTCCTGTTGTGTTTTAGTTATTGCTCAAGAATGAGCTAGGTGTTTGTTTTGTTTATTTTGGTTTTTGTTATTATTAAAAAAAATAGCGTAAAAGCGCTTTGAACCTAAATTTCCTGTGTCCTGGGTCTATTTTTAAAGGGGCAAAGAACCTGAGTGGGTGTGGTTTTATTACAATATACACATTCACAGCATTTTAAGTCAGAGTACAGCAGAGGTGAAGGTAAGCCGGTATCAGTAAAACAAGAATTTGTCAAGGTAATTTTATATTTAGACTCATCAAAGCGATTGTTTCAGCTACATCAGTTTCTCTTTAGAATTTAGTGCTTCCCCGCCTCCCAGCTTCTTCTTGGTTATCCAGTTACTATTGATGTTTAAGCAAAAGAACTCAATGTCATGCAGGTCCCGGTCACGTGACTTAGGATGACAGAGGGGTGATCGCCATGGTAACCGTCACTCTGGCAGCGAGCAACGCTGACTGCAAAAGGGGGGTCAGTATACCTGTCAACATTGAGTTTTCAAAATATGGTAGCTTATCTTAGTGCCCTGAATTGAAGTGAACACCTACATAAGACAAAGGCAAACAACTATTCCACAACATACAACATGTTTTGAGATGACAATATAAAGCAAATAATGATTTGTTATCATCTGCAATAAATACTCCCGATGTTTAATTGTTTAACTATTACTGTGTTATTATGTACTGTTATTTTAACGCCTTCGGAGTTGGTACGGCTTCAGTGACTTGAAGGGGAAAAAAGATTGAAATCTGGTAACCCTAATTACATGGACCGTGCCAGAAACTAAAGCTCTGATATGAATTTGAGCAGACACCAACATCTAAGCCGAACAGCTGGATAAAACTCACAAAAATAGTAAACTATAGTTCCATTAAGTGTTGTTGTAACTGTTAGTATTAATCTGTATATTTAAGGTTCAAAATGAATAATTCAAAATGAAACATAACCTTAATTTTGATTACAATTTTAGATTTTGTAAACAATCCATTATTTAAAATAAAATGCCTTTCCCTGTCCATTTAGCTTTGGTCCCCATAAATTAGCAGTGCCTTGTAGCTACTACAAAAAAGTTTACCGTAATACAAATATAGAAATGTGGGTATTTTATCTCACCTCAACTCGAAAGTTACTTTTATTTAACGAATACAAATATAGAAATATGCCGCTTTCTCAACAGCAATATGAAGAACCTTTTAAAAAGATTTACAGTATGAAGAACCTTTTTAATGCCAGACAATGCTGTATAACGGTCACTTCAAAGGTTTTGTACCGATCAAATTGATTACATTATAGGCTGAAATCCCAGAGCTTCTAAACCGAAGTGTGTTTCTGTTCTCGTTTTATGTGTTTATTAAGCAATACTAAAAGTAATTGCTGCAGTCAGGTCTCGGAGGCCAGCAATGATGAATGAATTACTTTCATAAGAGGAAGGATTCAGAATTGATTCAGCTGCGTAATAAGTGCACCTCGGCCTCATTAAGACATTCCGCATTTCAGATATTGCTCCAGTAAAGTTAAAACTGTGACTCTCAAATAGAGGATACAATAGAATGATCGGTCTGTATTTGAACATGTTTTATAGACAGTGCTTCTCTGGGTTCTGTTGCTCCAGTAATATTATCAGTTTTCTCTCTCTCTCAGTAGAATCTGACACATTTTTATGGGAACGTTTTAAAATGTGTTTTGCTTTTCTGGGCGCTTTGTTTTTGTGCAGAGATGGATTTGGTCGCTCGGAGCTCACTTTAGAAACACTGCTGTTGGGTAAATTTGGCTAAATAAAGTTTGGCCAAAATTCTGGCTTCAGAAACTGATGTTTTTAGTGTATATGGATTTCTATTAGTTTACTGTATGTGTGATGTCAGTTTTTTAAAGGCTCTACCCCACTGTGGATTTCTATTAGTTTACTGTATGTGTGACGGCTCTACCCCAACATTTAGACCCAGGATAACATTTTAAGAATTGTTAAAATGCACTAAGGAAAATGTGTATGTTACAGAAACAGTGTGGGCTTAACAAAAAAACAAGAACAAAGCACAGTAATTGAGTATTTGAGTAGAGCCAGTCAGAATGAATACTGACTTCATACAAAGGTAAGGGAACAGTGATACAGGTGAGCAGCTTGCTATTTAAATCTGGTTTTCTGAAAGCTGAGGCACATTGATACAGCCTACAGGCTGACACCATGTTAGTCCATGTAAACTGTGCTTACAGTCCGACACCATGTTAGTCCATGTAAACTGTGCTTACAGTCCGACACCATGTTAGTCCATGTAAAGTGTGCTTACAGTCCAACACCATGTTAGTCCATGTAAACTGTGACACCATGTTAGTCCATGTAAACTGTGCTTACAGTCTGACACCGTGTTAGTCCATGTAAACTGTGACACCATGTTAGTCCGTGTAAACTGTGCTTCCAGTCTGACACCGTGTTAGTCCATGTAAACTGTGACACCATGTTAGTCCGTGTAAACTGTGCTTCCAGTCTGACACCATGTTAGTCCATGTAAACTGTGCTTACAGTCTGACACCATGTTAGTCCATGTAAACTGTGACACCATGTTAGTCCATGTAAACTGTGACACCATGTTAGTCCATGTAAACTGTGACACCATGTTAGTCCATGTAAACTGTGCCCGCTTTGCTTTGAAAATGCTTTTTTTTGCCTCACAGTGACCCGTATCAACCTCTAAAGGCTTGTACTTGCTTAAATCAATAATAGACAAGAAGGTCAAGATGTATCGTTTATCATGCAGCAGCAAATAAAGCAATGAAGTAATGAGGCAATAGAGAGCGGCTCTTGGAAAGATTACACTGCCTGCAGTGAGAGCTAGTTTGCATTTCAGTGACTTTATTAACAATTGTATACCCCCTAATTGCACCAAAAACTAGCAAATGATTCCATTGATCATACAAGGAATACTATTCACATTACAACTGAGTAACTGTGGTAACACACACTGCTTATACAACAGCACTGTAGGGATCCCATTGTAATCCCAGTGTAGAACTCTGAAGAAACGCTATCAGAAGCATTAGCAGACTAACACTGCACAGTGCTGTAGGGATCCCATTGTAATCCCAGTGTAGAGCTCTGAAGAACCGCTATCAGAAGCATTAGCAGACTAACACTGCACAGTGCTCTAGGGATCCCATTGTAATCCACTGTGGCATACTCGGGGATAAAGCAGCGGTAATAACTGGCTAATCCCAGTGGCGACCTCACCTGAGTCTTGGTTTTGGGGCTCACCGCGTCAACCAAAGCCTGGATTTTGGTGACCACGCATTACACCCTTGCATTGCCCATTAAAAATCCCAAATATTGAGTCTCTGTTTTGGCAAATGCACATTTTCTCAAGTTAACTGTCAGCTGGGCTACCCTTAGAGACTGAAGGACGGCTGCAATCCTAGCCAAATGCTCTCGCCAGGTGGAGCTGTAAATGACCACATCATCAATATACACTGCTGCATATTCATGATGTGGGCGTAACACCTGGTCCATCAGTCTCTGAAAGGAAAAAACACATATTTTTAATATATGGTAAAAAGGTATGATCCTTATATTTTTCATATATAGAAATTGGCCCCTTTTTATATATTTAAAATATATGGGATATATTTAAAATATATTTTAGTCTGTAATCCATATATTTATTTTATATGTTTATATTACATTTTTTATTATTACATTTCTTAGCAGACGTAATATTTTATTTTTATTTATCGTATTTTTGATTTATTAAAACCTTGTGAGGATGCGTGACAGCTACTGATTGTTTAACTAGCTGACAGTCACACATCCTTATTAAACTCATGCAGACTGTGGCCAAGGGGTAAAAATTAATTAACAGCTAGTTAACCCCTCGGCCAGAATATAAAAGTCTGCAGCTGTCTGCGCTCAAGGAATGGTGTTCGAGAGTGGAGAACGAGTGAGGAGAACGGAGGTCAAATAAGTAAAATATAAACAACTGCTAAGCGTGCTGGTTTTTACATCAGCACGATACTTATTTGTTTATTTCTGTTTGTTTGGCCAATGCGCCTTTTTGTTTTGTAGTGTTTTGTTTTGTTTTGTTTAAACTGTTTGTTTTATTATTTAATCAAACACTGAGCGCCGTTGGTTTTGTGTTCCTGGTCCGTGATGTCACCACACCTGCACACAGCAACCACTCTATCACAGGATTACAGACTACAGATATATTTTAAATATATAAAAAGGGGCCAATTTCTATATATGAAAAGTGTAATAAAATATATATGTTTGTTCCATAAGGTCGCAGTCATTGCCAATTATTTTTTATTGTTTTCTCCCAATTTGGAATGGCCAATTATTTTTGGCTCAGCTCACCGCCCCTGCGCTGACTCGGGAGGGCGAAGACGAACACACACTGTCCTCCGAAGCGTGTGCCGTCAGCTGCGGACTCACCATGCAGCCACCCAAGAGGTGCAGCCTCGGAGGACAACGCAGCTCTTGGACAGCTTACAGGCAAGCCCGCGGGCGCCCGGCCAGACTACAGGGGTCGCTGGTGTGTGGTGAGTCGAGGACACCCTGGCCGACCTAACCCATCCTCCCTACCCCCGGGCGGTGCTCGGCCAATTGAGCGCCGCCCCCTGGAAGCTCCCGTCCTCGGTCGGCTGTGGAATAGCCTGGACTCGAACTCGCGACATCTAGGCTATAGGGCGCATCCTGCACTCCACGCGGAGCGATTTTACCGGATGCACCACTCGGGAGCCCCCTCCTGATCAAGTTTTTAAATTCAGCTTTTGTCCTGGTCAAGTTTTTAAATTCAGCTTTTGTCCTGGTCAAGTTTTTAAATTCAGCTTTTGTCCTGGTCAAGTTTTTAAATTCAGCTTTTGTCCTGGTCAAGTTTTTAAATTCAGCTTTCAAGGCAGCGAGCTCAAGCTCTGCTTTCTGTAAAATTCCCTTTGTGCTCAGTTTGTAGCTGCAGTATACAAGTCCCTAATTGGGAAATCTGCTTATTGCTTTTTTATTCAGAGTCGAGGCAGTTGTTCAGCTTCCCCTAATAAAACACTTGGTCACCTCCCATAGGGAATGGGGATTCATTTCAGGGTCAGAATTCATTTCTAAAAATGTTTTTAACTCAGCAGCCACAGATGCTTCAAAAATGCATAGTTCTGAAACGGCATCTTTTAGTGCAGGCTGTTCCGAGAGAACAATGAAATGAATAGCAAACCAGGACGTGATCTGAAATCAGAATAGGCAGTATATCAGTGGAGATAATATACTGAAAGACACTTGGAGAAATACAAATATAGTCAATGCAAGAATATGTTTTGTGTCAATGAGAAAAGAAAGAAAATCTTTAATATTCAGGTTTTTCACTCTCCATGCATCCCATACATTCAACTCCTGTGCAAAACTGAAAATACCTGGAAGTGGGGGGAAGGGAGACTGCTGTGCCCTGTGACGTATCGAGTGTTGGATTAAGAGACAGATTCAAATCCTTAAGTCTAACATTTTTTAAAAAACTGGGGATTGAACACATTGGGACACGATTTAATGCCATTCAAAGTAATCATTGCAAAGCATAGTCTACCCTCAGAATCACCCCCAGACACATCAACACTAAACTTAAGCTTCCTGTCGGCTACAATCGCTACTCCTTTTAATTTGTTCAAGGTACAAGAGTAGGCACTAATTGTATAATGCTTATTTTGGAATGTGTGCACATGGGCAGGTTAAAGACGGGTCTCCTGAATGAGTGTAATAGTGACATGCTTACGGTGGAGGGAATCAAGGCATTTAGCTCTCTTAATGGGTGTATTTAAACCATGCATGTTCCAAGGTAAAATGTAACCACAACAAAAAGCATTGTGCAAGCGACCAACAACAACAAAAAGAAGAAGAACAATATGCAGGCCGTACTGCAGGAAGCACACAGACTCAAACAAATAGAAACAAAAAATACAATGATGAAACAACTACATCTACAATGCCAGCTAGCTGGGGCATCAGGCAGGGAGGGAATCACGCTGCCATACCACTTATGCTAACGAAAAGAAAACAGAAGCTTCTGTGGATCTCAAACCAGGATGGGACAACACACACCCAAAAGCCTGTAGAAATATAAAGAGTTCCAGTTCCGGAAACAACCCCTCACTTAAACATAACTTGGCTAGCAGGAACACAACTCTGAATAGTTTACTCACCCCTCTGGTGACAAGCAAGCACTGCAAACTACATTGTAAACAAACGTCCAAGAACTGAGTCCAGTTGTACAAATGAACCAGAAGGCAATCCTGTTCCATGGATGGGGCATTCGACAAACAAAGTGCTGGGCATCTTGAGGAGTGGATGGTGAACTGGGGGTTGTGTATAATTGAGGAGTGGTGTATAGGGTGAACTGGGGGTTGTGTGTAATTGAGGAGTGGTGTATATGGGGAACTGGGGGTTGTGTATAATTGAGGAGTGGTGTATAGGGTGAACTGGGGGTTGTGTATAATTGAGGAGTGGTGTATAGGGTGAACTGGGGGTTGTGTGTAATTGAGGAGTGGTGTATAGGGTGAACTGGGGGTTGTGTATAATTGAGGAGTGGTGTATAGGGTGAACTGGGGGTTGTGTATAATTGAGGAGTGGTGTATAGGGTGAACTGGGGGTTGTGTATAATTGAGGAGTGGTGTATAGGGTGAACTAGGGGTTGTGTATAATTGAGGAGTGGTGTATAGGGTGAACTGGGGGTTGTGTATAATTGAGGAGTGGTGTATAGGGTGAACTGGGGGTTGTGTGTAATTGAGGAGTGGTGTATAGGGTGAACTGGGGGTTGTGTATAATTGAGGAGTGGTGTATAGGGTGAACTGGGGGTTGTGTATAATTGAGGAGTGGTGTATAGGGTGAACTGGGGGTTGTGTATAATTGAGGAGTGGTGTATAGGGTGAACTGGGGGTTGTGTGTAATTGAGGAGTGGTGTATAGGGTGAACTGGGGGTTGTGTATAATTGAGGAGTGGTGTATAGGGTGAACTGGGGGTTGTGTGTAATTGAGGAGTGGTGTATATGGGGAACTGGGGGTTGTGTATAATTGAGGAGTGGTGTATAGGGTGAACTAGGGGTTGTGTGTAATTTTAAGCTTCGCTGGGTAGAGAAGAAACCTCTTGATTCCTGTCAGCTTTAAGGACGTCCGGATAGCTGTGAAGGTCTTCTTACACTCTGCTTTGTGGTTAGAGTAGTCGAGAAACAGTAGCAGCCTATTCTGAACTTGCATGATTTGAGTGTCCGGTTGCTTAAATGCTTTTAGGACAGCTTGCCTGTCGTTGTACTGAAGAAGTCTGAAAATCAGCATGTGTGGCTTGTTTCCTTGGACACTTGATCCATTGTAAATACGGTGGGCTATTTCGGTTTCAATTGGATCCTTGCAGGCCAGGGAAGGAAACCATCTGGGCAGGTTGATCTGGAGGAAGAGACTGCATCCTCACCCTCAGCCCCTCAGGAAGACCAAGCAGGCAGGGATTAGAACGGTGAGATTAGAAGCACCGTCACGTCCGCAGTAACATCTTTAATGCCATCTCTGTCTGTAGTGCAGCCTGAAAAGTATCTGTTTATGTGCCATAGGCCTGTAGAGAAGAAGACTGAGCTGCCACTACCTGCTCCTCATACTGCAGTCTGGATCGGATTAGATTCATGTCTGAGTGTATAACTTTAGTATTGACAGTTTGGACAGTGAAGTTTTTATGTCCTTAACTGAGTGTGTGAAAAAAAAGCCTTGAGCAGCTCCAGCTGAGAATCAGACAGGACTGGCGAATCCTCAGCACGAGGCCCAGCGCTCATGTCGGCCACAGGATCCATGGTAAGCAGTTTTCTGTCTTTTCTCTGGAAGGAGAGGGGGTTCCTGAGGTCCATGTCAGATGCCAATCACTTCTCTGGGGTTTGCATTAGAAGAAGAAAGCAATACAAATGCCCTCAGTTAGGTGGAACAGTGTGTATTTTAACAATATGGGCTGCAGGTGTGCGAGCTCAGAAACTACACCGCCATCTAGAGTCCAACCAGGAGTACTGCGTGCATTTTTTAAAGGAATATATTTATCCAGAAAATGTAAGACCTACAAAGTGATGGCAATATATATTAGGTAAGATGAAGTGGAATTATTGTATTAGCACCGTGTAGTGATCCGACTCTGTGGAGATGAACTCAATGTACTGCAGTGTTTTTCCATGTAGGGCCCTATGCTCTGAGCCCAGTGAGTGAGCCGAGTCACAGGAGATGCACAGCTTTACACTTTGTTACATTACCTTTGTCCTAATTGAACAAATACAAAGAAGAAAACAAAATGCTATGGAAAGTGTGTGGATCTGCTAGCATGTGGAGGGTTAAGTAGATCTGGACGAGGCTGGTGCTGTTTGCTTCAGCAAACAACAGGTTTAAGTTCACGCTCAGCAAATCATTAAAGATTGATGCTAAGAGCTACTGTTGCTCACTGACCTGAAAAGATATAGGAATTAGACAAAAATGAAACTCTTTCTCTGCATTAGCTGGCTGAGCAACAAACTGCATGAATAAATAAATCATTTGAAATACCCGGCACGGCTGAAAATAACTGGGGAAAGCATTATTTGTTCATTCTTTCAGTGCTGCAGGCCTGTAGAGAGGTCTAGGAAAGAAAGTTCCATTCAATACTGATGGGGTTCATAGAAAGAAAGCTCACTCAAAACTGATGGGGTTCTGTGGCAATGCGCCCCGCCCCTACGTGCATGTGTGTGTTAAGTGTTGTATGTTGCGTGTGTTAATGTTGGTGTACAGAGATTGGTACACGGGATATAAATGGGTCTGTGTTTCACGTGTATTTAAAAATGTAGATTTGCATTTAGGCACGAGGAGGGCACAAATCACTTCACGTGCTGGTTAAATGTAATATGTGAGCACGGGGTTGCATGTAATGAATTCACGTGCTGGGATTCAAGTGAATAATTAATTGGTAATTGAATTGAACAACAGTATATATAGACACATTTTCATTCACTCAGGGTTGGGTGTTCGAAAGTGGAGAACAGGAGAGAGAGGAGTAAAAGAAAACAACATAAATGATAAGTGTTTATAGACTCACCGTGTTTGTTTGTGTGTCTGTCCGTGCACTGTTTGTAGTGTTAGTCCGTTTTTGTTTGTCTATTTATTTTGGCGCAAGTGCCGTGTCCTGTTTTGTGTTCAAACCTTTTATTTTCTGTTCTGTTCTGTTTAATTATTAAATGCTGAGCGCAATCACGCGCTCAGCTTCATCAAAACCCCAAGTCTCTGTCGTTTTATTTCCTGGATCTGGTCTGACACCACCCACTCCGGCCGTCTTTGTGACACGTGGTGTCATCGTGGGATAACAGCGCCTCCAAGTGTCAGACCAGGAGAGGGGTTTTTGTGTTTAAAAAAAAAAAAAAAAAAAAACACAGGACTGTTTTAAAAAAAAAAAAAAAAAAAAAAAAGGGAAAATGGAAGGCTGGAGAGACGGCTGCTGGGACCTGGAGGACCTCCTTGGGGGCCTCGAGGACCAAGGCTGGTGCATGGCCTGTGGGGTCTATGGACACACGGTGGCGATCTGCCCCTTCCAAGGTGAGGAGGAGGAGGAACCGGCCCAGGAGAGGAAGGAAGGGAGGAGGAGTAAGAAGAGAAGGGGGAAAGGAAAGCTGCAGCAGCAACAGCAACCACAACACCAGCCGGAGGAACAGCAGTCCGGGTGTTACTGCTGCGCTGAGCCTGGGCATTCCAGCACCAACTGCCCCTGGTACCCCCTCGGACAGCTACCCCAACTATGCCCCATCTGCAGAGGTGAGCACTTTGTGGCCCGCTGCCCTGTCCATCAGGAGAGGGAGGAGCAGGGGTCGCCTCAGTCTCCACCACCAGCAGGGGGAGGTAGACTGCTGCTCCCACCGCCCCAACCACAACTGCAACAGCGGCCAGAGGAGCCAGAGAACCTGTTCCCCTGGTGCGGAAAGGTGGATCACCGCTGGAGGGACTGCTCCGAGGTGCCACCGAGCTGGTGTGGGCGATGTGAGGAAGGGGGACACGACTGGTCGGGATGCCCCTATGCCAGCTCACCAGTACCTGAGCGGGAGGAGCCTGAGCGTCCACAGCCCAAGCGGGAGGAGCCTGAGCGTCCACAGCCCAAGCGGGAGGAGCCTGAGCGTCCACAGCCCAAGCGGGAGGAGCCTGAGCGTCCACAGCCCAAGCGGGAGGAGCCTGAGCGTCCAAAGCCCAAGTGGGAGGAGCCTGAGCGTCCACAGCCCGAGCGGGAGGAGCCCGAACGTCCTATGCCTGAGCGGGAGGAGCCCGAACGTCCTACGCATAAGTGGGAGGAGCCTGAACGTCCTACGTCTGAGTGGGGGGAGCCCGAACGTCCACAGCCCAAAAGGGAGATGTCGGTGCGTCCACAGCCCAAAAGGGAGGAGTCGGTGCGTCCACAGCCCAAAAGGGAGGAGTCGGTGCGTCCACAGCCCAAAGAGAGGGAAGTTGGGGCTTCCACAGCCCTAGGACCCAAGCTGCCAGCAGAGGAAGAATGCCTGCTGGTTTCACCTCCACCAGCAGAGGAAGAATGCCTGCTGTCCCCATGTCCACCAGCAGAGGGAGAATGCCTGCTGTCCCCATCTCCACCAGCAGAGGGAAAATGCCTGCTGTCCCCATCTCCACCAGCAGAGGAAGAATGCCTGCTGGTTTCCCCTTCAGAGGCAGAGCCGCACCAGTCCCCTGCAAGAGAGGCAGAGCCGCACCAGTCCCCTGCAGGAGAGGCAGAGCCGCACCAGTCCCCTGCAAGAGAGGCAGAGCCGCACCAGTCCCCTGCAAGAGAAGCAGATCAGCACCAGTCCCCTGCAAAAAGGGGAGACTACACGCTGCTCCCACCTTCACAGGCAGGAGCAGAGCAGCCGGAGCTGCCTCTACCTCCGCCACCTCCACCGCAAGGAGCAGAGCAGCAGGAGCTGCCTCTGCCTCCATCACCATCAGGGGGAGAGGAGCAGGAGCTGCCTCTCCCTTCACCAGAAGGACCAGGACTAGATGCTGGCGGTCCTCAGCAGCCCTTGCATAGGCTGCTGAGGGAAGCACGGGGAAGAACCGCCCGGCCGCAGAGGCTGAGAAGAGGGCCAACACCCGCACCCCAGCTTGTCCTGACTCCCTGCCTCGCTTCGCCCAAGGATGCCTGCCACGCTTCGCCCAAGGATGCTTGCCACACTTCGCCCAAGGATGCCTGTCTGGTATCGCCTGGGGCTGCGAGCCGCTCCGCATCGCCTGGGGCTGCGAGCCGCTCCACATCGCCTGGGGCTGCGAGCCGCTCCGCATCGCCTGGGGTTGCCAGCCGCTCCGCATCGCCTGGGGCTGCCTGTTGCTCCGCATCGCAGCAGGAAGTACTGTGGCCGGAACCCCACCAAGGGGAGCTGCCGACCACGAAGAAGGTGGGGGAGGTCAGGAGACCTGCTCCCACTGCAGCAGTTTCGCTGCCGGAGATCGTGGGGGATGTCAGGAGACCTGCTCCCACTGCAGCAGTTTCGCTGCCGGAAATCGTGGGGGAGGTCAGGAGACCTGCTCCCACTGCAGCAGTTTCGCTGCCGGAGATCGTGGGGGAGGTCCGGAGACCTGCTCGCACTGCAGCTTCTTCACTACCGGAAGTACTGTGGTCGGAGCCCCACCAAGGGGAGCTACCGGCTACGAAGAAAAGGGGAGAGGTCAGGAGACCAGCATCCCCCGCAGCAAATTCACTGCATGAGTGGACCAGCATGCTGTCAGCCGTGGCACTACCGGCAGGGGTGCTGACAGCATTGCCAGCCATGGGCCCACTGAAGCCTCCCTTCCCAGCCAGAGACTTTGTCCTGGACTGCTGGGTTTTTAAGGGGGGAGGTGGCCGTTGAGGCCATGTGTGCTGTGCACAAGGGGGGGTATATGTGGCAATGTGCCCCGCCTCTGTGTGCATGTGTGTGTTAAGTGTTGTATGTTGCGTGTGTTAATGTTGGTGTATAGAGATTGGTACACGGGATATAAACTGGTCTGTGTTTCACGTGTATTTAAAAATGTAGATTTGTATTTAGGCACGACAAGGGCACAAATCACTTCACGTGCTGGTTAAATGTAATATGTGAGCACGGGGTTGCATGTAATGAATTCACTTGCTGGGATTCAAGTGAATAATTAATTGGTAATTGAATCCCAGCACAACAGTATATATAGACACATTTTCATTCACTCGGGGTTGGGTGTTCGAGAGTGGAGAACAGGAGAGAGAGGAGTAAAAGAAAACAACATAAATAATAAGTGTTTATAGACTCACCGTGTTTGTTTGAGTGTCTGTCCGTGCACCGTTTGTAGTGTTAGTCCGTTTTTGTTTGTCTATTTATTTTGGCGCAAGTGTCCTGTTTTGTGTTCAAACCTTTTATTTTCTGTTCTGTCTGTTAATTATTAAATGCTGAGCGCGAAAACCCCAAGTCTCTGTTGTTTATTTCCTGGCTCGGGTCTGACGCCACCCACTCCGGCCGTCTTTGTGACAGGTTTTTAGAAAGAAAGCTTACTCAAAACTGATGGGGTTCATAGAAAGAAAGCTCACTCAAAACTGACAGTGGTTCATAGAACATCCCCAAAAACACATCTAATCTTGAGTAGAGTTTGTTTAGGGGCTAAGACTACCAGACTCCTGCGGTCTGTTAGATTCAAGCGCAGGTGGATCTTTCATAATAATTCATTAGCCTCACCATGAAAGGCATGGGGACTTAGCTGTTAGATTCAAGCCCAGGTGAATCTTTCATAATAATTCTTTTTTTTTTTTTTTTTTTAATTTTAATACCTGTTCATTCGATTCCAGTGCATATTTTTGTGTCCAGCCCATCTGATTCTGAATGAAATATTAATGGTGTGTTTCTATTAATAAGAGGTGTGAAAGTGTTTGTGAAAGGATGCTCTAACAGTATGCAGTGTGTTGTTTCAGTGAGTTTCACAGTAATGTTTACAGCTGCAAGCAGGCTGCTCCAGCTCACAGGCCACTCTCTATAACACCATGTGATAAGCAACTGTCGCATTCAATACACTTCAGGTAACACTTCCATTTCAAACGGCTTCACAACACTCAGAAAGAAGCAGTCCTTGTTCATTTATTCCTAGCTTCCGAATTGAAATATTGTGTAGCACAGAGACGGCTCCCACAGGTTCTTGTCCTGGGTTTGAAAGCAGTGCCTCAGCGCTGTGTAACTGTGGGGCGTTTGAAGAGCAGGATGAGTTCTTTTACACAGGTCCACAGACCAGGGTTTCTCCTGTTGCTATAACAACGCCTGAGTCTTCTTTTGAATTAATATATGGGACAGCTGTTAAAAATTCCTTTGAAGGAAGAAACAGTAAAATAAATGCGCTCACACACAAACACAAGCGTGTCTTTCTAGAATGAAGAGGAATCTGCTGCTTTCTGGCTCATTAGGCAGGTCTTTCACAACGTCTCCAATTGCTGGCCTGCATTTTTAACGAGACAAGCCTGTGAAATGCAAATAACCTGCAATCATATTCTTAGTCTGAGAGCTGAGACTAGGGAAAGCTGCAAAGAGTCAGAAAAGCTGGGGTAAACTATTCTGGTCATCAATATCTCATCACATACTGCTTTAATATCTTACTAACTATCCCAGCAAAATGTTCTTCAATGTTCTTTGGTTCCACTGAATCTAGGAATCCCTGAATAGTTGACAAGCATTCAATGTGTAGTGAAATTATACCAAGAGATTGTATATGCGTGTAAAAGGGATCTCATTGTTTGACACTGCAGCTTTAAGAGTTTAATCACATGAGCCTGACTTTAGTTTCTCATCCCCAGGAAGTGTGTATTTGCATTAACAATGAGTTGTCTATTGAAGGAAAATGAAATAAATACAATAAACAATTGTTAAGAACAAGTAAATTGACTACTTTAATTACTTGACAATTGCACAGCTGCTTAAAACCCAGGTGAAGAATATTAAACGTTGAGAATTTTTAGAATAATGATCTTTCCGTTGAGCACCACTGACACCTGGTGGTCACAGATAATATTTCCAGGAATGACATTAGTGTGTCTCGTTAAGTTCCTGGCAGATATATTTTACTTGGGAAACTTAGGATTCAAGCTCTAGCTGACAGTATTTATATGACTGCTTGGTATTTACTATTCAACCTCCAAATCTATGTTACGTGGCAAACCAACAGAGAAAATGAAGGAGTCTTTTGTAGTTTATCAGAATTTTTACATGAGCATCAATCAGCATTGTTGATTTAAAAAAAAGAAGAAAAAAAAAACACAAGCGAGGACACGACCTCTGTGTCCTCATAGCTAGTTACATACTTGATTATACGTTATTTTATTTATCTTAGGGTTACTGGGCAGTGTTTCAAATTATATAAATAATTAACCAAACTGTAATATTCATGTATTAGCGATGCAATAACAGTTTCTGACCTGTCTTGGTTTTTTTAAAAGTTTTATGAAAAACCTCATGCAGATTTTAACTTGCAGAATGATTAAATCATGTTTTGTTTTCCAAGTTGACTTTTTGAGAAGTTACAGTAACCGAACAAAGTCTTACTCTTACATTTGCAATTACACGCCCCTCCCCTTGTGAGGTGGTTCGTGCTGAGTAACAATGACTCGCAAATATTTCATTTTCAAACAAACAGCGTGACGTGACTGTTATAAAACTGGAATGTTTCAAGTAGTAAGAAATTGGGGAACATTGGGGGTTGTATTATTACAGGGTTAATGGCTAGCGAGAATAGCACAGGCGATATTTCAAGAAATGGACATTCGACCAGCAGCATCCATTCGGACAGCATTGCTGAAGTGCATAACGTGTCGCTGAGAGTAATCATCCGACCCATTCCGTCTGTACTGGATGAGAAGAAAGTAGAAAGTCTGATGGAGACGATACGGGTAAAATAATTAATTTATATATATATATATATATATATATATATATATATATATATATATATATATATATATATATATATATATATATATGGCGTTCCAGTTGGTTTATATTCTCGAAATGTATTTGCGCTTGTACACTTAATCTGATATCTGATGCAGATTTACTCATATTCAGGATGGGAGTAATCACCCTCCTTCAGGGATGAAAATAACATTCCTGATTAGTGAAATATGATCAATGAGTGGTCTTGTTTTTATTTTTAAATTGTATTCGAAAGTTGTCGATATTCGTCTTATAAGATATAATCGTGTTTCTGACAGTCATCATATCTGTTACTAATAAAAAAAATGTACTAAAATACAGATGGGTCTTGTAACTCCTATTGTAATCAACTTTATTTAAACATACAGAGGGGTCTTGTAACTCGTTTTGTAATCCACTTTATTTGAAGTGGTACGGTGTGTACCGTGAGCCGCCTACCACTCTTTTTCTTTAGTTTTTGAAGTTATCATAATCTGGTGTCTGTTTGTCTGAGCATCTGTCATACTTAATCTACATAGAACTAGCTGCAGACATTCTGTATCGGGTGCTAGTGACAATATCTGTGCGTAACATTTTTACATATATCTATAGAACAGCTTTTCCAGTTGAGTGACTGTGACAGGAATGACGAGTGGTGACGTCCCCCGCACCCCCTCCTGCTCCAACCCCTACACCCACTACATCCCCTACTAACTCGCCCTCCCTCTCCACCTTCTTGCCCCTCTCAGACTCTGACCTCTCCTCCCTGCTCCAGGGTCACAAACCCACCACGTGTGCCTTGGACCCCCTCCCCACTCACCTCTTTCAAGCTGCTGCTCCTGCTCTACTCCCCTTCATCTCCTCCCTCCTCAACACCTCTCTACTTTCTGGCATCTTTCCCTCTGCCTTCAAAAAAGCCTCTATCACTCCCCTCCTCAAAAAACCTACCCTCGACCCCACCTCCCTCCAGAGCTACCGTCCTGTCTCCCTCCTACCCTTCCTCTCCAAAACCCTCGAGCGGACTGTACACCGCCAGCTCTCTGCTTTCCTGTCCAACCACTCTCTGCTTGACCCTCTCCAATCTGGCTTCCGCTCTGCTCACTCCACTGAAACCGCCCTCCTGTCTGTCACCAACTCACTTAAGTGTGCCCGAGCTGCCTCTCTCTCCTCTGTCCTAATTCTCCTCGACCTCTCTGCTGCCTTTGACACTGTTGATCACTCTATTCTATTATCATCTCTTGCTGACCTGGGGATCTCTGGCACTGCTCTGGCCTGGTTCTCCTCCTACCTCTCCAACCGCACTTACCAGGTAACCTGGCATGGAGCAACCTCCACACCTCACCCTCTCTTAACTGGAGTCTCCCAAGGGTCAGTCTTGGGTCCTCTCCTGTTCTCTCTCTTCACCCGCTCCCTGGGCCCCCTGATCGCATCCTATGGTTTCTCATACCATTTCTATGCTGATGATGCTCAGATTTTCCTCTCCTTCCCCACCTCTGACTCCACCATCCCCTCCCGTATCTCTACCTGGCTGTCTGCTATTTCCTCCTGGATGCACTCACATCACCTCAAACTCAACCTCTCTAAATCTGACCTCCTTTTCTTTCCCTCCTCCTCCTCCCCCTCCTCTGATCTCTCTATCTCTGTTCCTCTGGAATCTACCACACTCTCTCCCTCTTCCTCCGCTAAGAACCTCGGAGACACCCCGGACCCCTGCCTCTCTTATTCCCA
Source organism: Acipenser ruthenus (assembly GCF_902713425.1). Taxonomy (NCBI): domain Eukaryota; kingdom Metazoa; phylum Chordata; class Actinopteri; order Acipenseriformes; family Acipenseridae; genus Acipenser; species Acipenser ruthenus. The sequence continues at coordinate 11,858,305 of NC_081206.1, read as the reverse complement.
GCACATCTCCACTCTGGCACGCACTTGCCGATTCTTCCTGAGCAACATCCGAAGAATCCGACCCTTCCTCACCAACTACGCTACCCAGCTCCTGGTCCAGGCCTTGGTACTCTCCCGCCTAGACTACTGCAACTCCCTCCTGGCTGGCCTCCCTGCGTCCGCCACCCGTCCGCTCCAGCTCATCCAGAACTCTGCTGCCCGCCTGGTGTTCTCTCTGCCTCGCTTCGCCCACGCTACTCCACTACTCCGCTCACTCCACTGGCTCCCGATCACCGCTCGCATCCAGTTCAAGACTCTTGTACTAGCCTACAGATGCCTTGACCAGACTGCACCCAGCTACCTCCAGACCCTCATCTCTCCCTACACCCCCACTCGACCTCTCCGCTCCACCTGCACTAGAAGACTGGCTCTACCTCCGCTACGCTCCCCTGCCTCCCGAGCCCGCTCCTTCTCCACCCTTGCTCCGCAGTGGTGGAACGACCTTCCTACAGATGTCAGGACTGCCCAGTCCCTGACCACATTCCGGCGCCTCCTTGAGACTCACCTCTTCAAACAGCACCTGTAGAACTCCTCTGTTGTATCCTGGGACACTATCACCCTTCATTTAAATATGCTTTATTTTGCTCTTATCTGCCCCCTATTTTACTACATTTAATCCTGTACTTCAGAATATTGTAATCTGCCAAATGTTTAACCTGTAGTATTTTGTACTTAATCATATCCTGATGTAACTATCACTATGTAATCATATCTTGATGTGACTTTCACTATTATCTGCTGTATTATTGAATTGTGGTTTGTCACACTTGAAAAAAATTATTGTATTTCTTGCTCTTATTGTATGACTTGTATTGTAACACTTGAATGTATTTGTATTTGCTTGCGATTGTAAGTCGCCCTGGATAAGGGCGTCTGCTAAGAAATAAATAATAATAATAATAACTAAAAACACACAGGTATTTGCAGTTCAAAATGCACTTTGAGCGCCGTTTTTATTAAACAAAAATAAATAAAATATTTAAACAAAAAAAGACACTTTGCTCCCAGAGCACAAAATAAAACAGATAAACAAAACAAAATCTCGAACACAAAAATAATACGATCTTTTAATTTCGTTTTGCTTTCGTTTCCTCTCGCCGCTCTCACTCCTAAACACCCACCCTGAGTTGGAGAGCTGCAGGCTTTTTATAACAGGTGACCCATGGCGGTGGAGGTGGAACCAGCAGGTACTCTCCCTCTGCTGGTGGAGGTGGGAGCGAGAAGTAGTCCTCCCACGGTGATGGAGGTGGAACCAGCAGGTACTCTCCCTCTGCTGGTGGAGGTGGGGGAGGAGGCAGAGGCAGCTCCTGCTCCTCTTCTCCTGTGAGGGGGCAGTTCAGTGGGAAATGCCCCCACTCCCCACAGATACAGCAACAGTATGGTACGCCCCTGCTGTGGAGGAGGGCTTCCCAGCTAACCTCCTCCTGTGGCTGTGGACGTCCTGCCTTCCCCCTCTTGGGCTGTGGACGCTCCGACTCCCCCCTCTTGGGCTGTGGACGCACCGACTCCCCCCTCTTGGGCCGTGGATGCACCGACTCCCCCCTCTTGGGCTGTGGATACACCGACTCCCCCTTCTTGGGCTGTGGACGTTCGGGCTCCTCCCACTCAGGCGCAGGACATTCGGGCTCCTCCCACTCACGCGCAGGACATTCAGGCTCCTCCCACTCCAAGTCTGGGTCTTCCTCCTGCCATATGGGGAAGGTGCCAGGGGACACGTGCCAGGGCTCCCCACAATTAAAGCACCATTCCTTCCCCCACAGGCAGGTGAGGCAGACTTGCTGCGGCCATTGCAGCTTCTCCTTCCCCTTTCCTCTTCTTCCTCCCACCTTTCCTCTTCTTCCTCCCATCCTCCTCTTCCTCACACACGAAAAAACAAAAAAACAAAAAACAAACTGAAGTACCCTTTCTGGCCTGAGTCCAGGAGGCGCTGGTGATCCCACGCTGGACGCCACGTGTGACAGGAATGACGAGTGGTGACGTCAGGCCAGAGTGCAGGAACTAAAAACACACAGGTATTTGCAGTTCAAAACGCGCTTTCAGCGCCGTTTTTATTAAACAAAAATAAATAAAATATTTAAACAAAAAAAGACACTTTGCTCCCAGAGCACAAAATAAAACAGATAAACAAAACAAAATCTCGACCACAAAAATAATACAATCTTTTAATTTCGTTTTGCTTTCGTTTCCTCTCGCCGCTCTCACTCCTAAACACCCACCCTGAGTTGGAGAGCTGCAGGCTTTTTATAACAGGTGACCATCTCCCGATTAGCAACAAAATTAATCACTTAATTAATTCAGGAGATGGCCACCTTCTGCACGAGTTTAATTATGTTGTGGATGGGGCTACCCATCCACGCTAAACAAAACAATCGGCTATGCCGTCCTAATAAAAAACAATAACAAAATACGCGGTGCTTTGCCGTCATATAATTACAATACTAAATTATAATAAACAAAAACAATAATCTGCACAGGGGCGGAGGGGGCTCCGTTCTAAACTAAAATAAACAAAACAATGTACAGGGCTGCTCGCCCTGCTACAGTGACATATATCAAATAATTTGGCATAGAGAAAAGAAGGGAAAAAGGGGACCCGTTTGTAAAATCCTAGTCTTGATATAACCCAAGACACTACCGCAAATTCAACACAGAGAGTAGAACGAGGGGCATGAGTAAAAGTAAGTTTAGAACACAAGGTAGGAAAAACAGAGTTATTCCACCTGGTAGGCTATTCCATGCAGTTATGTCTAAAACATTTAAAAAATGACTCAATTCTGTCCTATTAAATTAGACCTGCTAGTGGGGCGAATGGTGTGCTAACAAGGGATGAGCCTTGATGAGCCGAATGGCCTTTTGTCTTCCCAAACTTTTCTTATGTTCTGACATTCTTATTGTTCCAACCTTAATTGAGCTGCATTGTCTTTCGGTGTGTTTCAGAATCCCGAAATGGCACACCAGGTTCCTCCCATCGATGTTCTTTGGATCAAGGGGCAGAGAGGGGGGGATTATTTCTACTCATTCGGAGGCTGTCATCGCTTCGCAGCCCACCAGAGACTGTGTGTGGAGACGCTTCCTGCGAAAATCGTCAAGTACACTGTATCAGATTTACGTACTTACTTGGGATCGTCAACCCCAGATCTACAGTAAAACTCAAGGGAGCCGACTCTTACAATACAGACTAAAAGCTGTGATGACTAAGCCGTCTTCCCTCATTAGTATAATATAGATTGTTCTTTTGATATCTTTTCTGTTTTCAACACTACTTATTTTCACTTTAGGCCTAAAAAAATATATTTTGGATCCAGTTTTCTGACTGACCCCAGAAAGCCCAGAATTGCAACACCCTGAGTCCTGCTATACAGAACGCATGAGTCCTGCTCTACAGAGCGTCTGAGTCCTGCTCTACAGAATGTCTGAGTCCTGCTCTACAGAACGTGAGTCCTGCTGTACAGAACACGTGAGTCCTGCTATACTGAATGCCTGAGTCCTGCTCTACAGAGCGTCTGAGTCCTGCCCTACAGAGGGTCTGAGTCCTGCTCTACAGAGCGTCTGAGTCCTGCTCTACAGAGCGTCTGAGTCCTGCTCTACAGAACGTGAGTCCTGCTATACAGAATGCCTGAGTCCTGCTCTACAGAGCGTCTGAGTCCTGCTCTACAGAACGTGAGTCCTGCTATACAGAATGCCTGAGTCCTGCTCTACAGAGGGTCTGAGTCCTGCTCTACAGAGCGTCTGAGTCCTGCTCTACAGAGCGTCTGAGTCCTGCTCTACAGAACGTGAGTCCTGCTCTACAGAACGTGAGTCCTGCTATACAGAATGCCTGAGTCCTGCTCTACAGAGCGTCTGAGTCCTGCTCTACAGAGCGTCTGAGTCCTGCCCTACAGAACGCCTGAGCCCTGCTCTACAGGATTGACTCTTAAATGATTCTGTGCTGTTCTCTTGATATTTTCAGACCTAAATAAACTTCAATACTGTCAAATGAAGTGCAGAATATGGGATTTTACTCATAGGAACAGGCTTGTATCGGTGAACGTACATATTGTGTGGTAAGTGGGGATGTATTTATACTGTGTGGTAAGAGGGGCTGTATTTATACTGTGTGGTAAGAGGGGCTGTATTTATACTGTGTGTTAAGAGGGGCTGAATTTATACTGTGTGGTAAGAGGGGCTGTATTTATACTATATGGTAAGAGGGGCTGTATTTATACTGTGTGGTAAGAGGGGCTGAATTTATACTGTGTGGTAAGAGGGGCTGTATTTATACTGTGTGGTAAGAGGGGCTGTATTTATACTGTATGGTAAGATACAAGGGACTGTATTTTCAAAGCATTTACCCTGCTGTCTAAGTAACTCCTAATTTTTGGATTGAGAAAATCTCCTGATAATTTGACAAGACTAGAACCAACCAGCCAGGTAATATAATACAAAGTGTTAATATGACAAGACTAGAACCAACCAGCCAGGTAATATCATACAAAGTGTTACTATGACAAGACTAGAACCAACCAACCAGGTAATATAATACAAAGTGTTACTATGACAAGACTAGCACCAACCAGCCAGGTAATATAATACAAAGTGTTAATATGACAAGACTAGAACCAACCAGCCAGGTAATATAATACAAAGTGTTACAATGACAAGAGTAGAACCAACCAGCCAGGTAATATAATACAAAGTGTTACTATGACAAGACTAGAACTAACCAGCCAGGTAATATAATATTATTATTATTATTATTATTATTATTATTATTATTATTATTATTATTATTATTATTATTTATTTCTTAGCAGACGCCCTTATCCAGGGCGACATACAATCGCAAGCAAATACAAATACATTCAAGTGTTACAATATAAGTCATACAATAAGAACAAGAAATACAATAATTCTGAAGTGTGACAAACCACAATTCAATAATACAGCAGATAATAGTGAAAGTTACATCAGGATATGATTAAATAGTGATAGTTACATCAGGATATGATTAAGTACAAAATACTACAGATTAAACACTTGGCAGATTACAATATTCTGAGGTACAGGATTAAATGCAGTAAAATAGGGGGCAGATAAGAGCAAAATAAAGCATATTTAAATGAAGGGTGATAGTGTCCCAGGATACAACAGAGGAGTTCTACAGGTGCTGTTTGAAGAGGTGAGTCTTAAGGAGGCGCCGGAATGTGGTCAGGGACTGGGCAGTCCTGACATCTGTAGGAAGGTCGTTCCACCACTGCGGAGCAAGGGTGGAGAAGGAGCGGGCTCGGGAGGCAGGGGAGCATAGCGGAGGTAGAGCCAGTCTTCTAGTGCAGGCGGAGCAGAGAGGTCGAGTGGGGGTGTAGGGAGAGATGAGGGTCTGGAGGTAGCTGGGTGCAGTCTGATCAAGGCATCTGTAGGCTAGTACAAGTCTTGAACTGGATGCGAGCGGTGATCGGGAGCCAGTGGAGCGAGCGGAGTAGTGGAGTAGCGTGGGCGAAGCGAGGTAGAGAGAACACCAGGCGAGCAGCAGAGTTCTGGATGAGCTGGAGCGGACGGGTGGCGGACGCAGGGAGAACAGCCAGGAGGGAGTTGCAGTAGTCTAAGCGGGAGAGTACCAGGGCCTGGACCAGGAGCTGGGTAGCATAGTTGGTGAGGAAGGGTCGGATTCTTCGGATGATAATGCAAAGTGTTAATATGACAAGACTAGAACCAACCAGCCAGGTAATATAATACAAAGTGTTACTATGACAAGACTAGAACCAACCAGCCAGGTAATATAATACAAAGTGTTGGAAGCACCCTCAAGCTGTTTGTTCCTCATCTGGTAACATAAAATGTTTCCTTTCAAAATATAAAAGTGAATTAAAACTGGAGTAAAGGCTTTGAAAACATGGCCCAGAATTGGTATATATTGAGAAATCTGTGCTGAAACGTGATACTATAGGGAGTATCAGATTTGGGGATATCCTGAGGTGTCTATCTGTCCGTACATGCATCTCTCTGTATGTCACACATGTTTACACATATCTAGAGAGCCACTTGAGATGATATTCTTGATCATGTATATTCATGTTGTGATCTCAGGTATGTGGAGTCTGCATGTCCCATTGTCTGATTGACAAAGGTCATCCCAGCAGGTGTCTGCCTGAGCTCACCATGTGCCTGGCCAGTAGGGTGCGCTGTAGCCAATGAGGTGCGCCAGAGTCAATGCAGCATTAACCCAAACCAATGTTAAAGCCAAGCTTTGCACAGCCAGAAACTAGTTCCCCTGACTGTGTCTCATCCTGCACAGCACACAGCCTGTGATCCATTACAAAACCATCTTGACTGACTGCCATACAGTGTGTGCTGATTTACTGGTTTAGAAACTTGAAAGCACTTAAAGGTGTGGAAACCATTCAGCTGAACACAAAAAACAACAAGAGGTCTTGATCCTTTCTGAGTCCTGCTCCAGCACAGTGAGTGCTATTCTAACAGGTCAGTGTATATTTACTGTGTTTATAAACTATTCTAAACTGAGTGCTGCCCCAGCACAGACAGTGAGTGCTATTCTAACAGGTCAGTCTCTATATTTACTGTATTTATAGACTATTCTAAACTGAGTGCTGCCCCAGCACAGACAGTGAGTGCTATTCTAACAGGTCAGTGTATATTTACTGTGTTTATAGACTATTCTAAACTGAGTGCTGCCCCAGCAGACAGTGAGTGCTATTCTAACAGGTCAGTCTCTATATTTACTGTATTTATAGACTATTCTAAACTGAGTGCTGCCCCAGCAGACAGTGAGTGCTAGTCTAACAGGTCAGTGTCTATATTTACTGTGTTTATAGACTATTCTTTTATAAAGATCACTTCTATTGTTTAGCAGTAACACCACACTTTTACAAGCAGGCTAAGAAAAAGACTAGGCTTGTATTATTCACAGGGACCAGGGTTAGTCCTAGCTCCACATTTTCATAAGCAGGCTAAGAAAAAGACTAGGCTTGTGTTATTCTTCAGGGACCAGGGTTAGTCCTAGCTAATGAAATAATTCCATACATCTCACCTGTTGTACATGTAGATCGCACTTTAAAAAAAAAAAATAATCCTGATATGTACAGTAAGTTAAAGCAGTACCATTGTATGTATGTGTCCTGTCTCCCCCTTGTCTGTTCATGATCTTTGCAATGAGAGTGGTGCTGGGTTCTGATTGTATTTTTCTCTGTCTTTACCTGGCTTGTGTTGAGCATGTCTGGAGAATTCTAACTGCTAGCATGTGTGACTTTCATGTTGTCTTGCACCAGTCATCTTCACCTGGAGAGGGAATATGTCAGGTTTGTAGTAGCTGGTTGATCTCAAAACTTTCTCATGTCAGTTCTTAAAGGATCCCAATGATTCCCTATGTGTTTGTACTGTGTCATAGAATGGGTTATCACCACCTGCTGGAAAGGAATCCTCTCTGCAGTTTTAACATTCCTGTCCTTACATTTAGACCCAATAATGTGTCGTTTTTATTTTTCCAAGTTTATGTTGTCATGGAGCAAGTCTGAGCAATGGGGTATTTCTGTATAAAAATGACCACTCGGGTGTGCACTTGAGCTATGCACCAATGGTTTCTCCCCCACCCTGAAGCAGTGAGTTTGTCTGAGATTTTCCTTGAAGAAATGAGTGGGGCACGCCCCTAGTGACCTCAATACAGAATGTATGGGTTACTCAGATACTGTGCTCCGAAGATAAAATATGATGCTGACTTTATTAAACATATTGCCAAATAACATAAACAAATTGCTATTCAAATACACAGAGCTAACAAAACATTTCCAGTAAATCTTTCCTAATTAATATTGCCATAATTCACAAGGTCTAACGTTTGCCTATAATGAAACACACACACACACACACATTATGGTAAAGATTATTTTTTTGAATGGTAATCTTTTTAAGTTGTTAGAAAGACATTGCTTGCTCCTTGTAGATACAGGAACGCTACACTTGCAGTCTACTTGACGAGGTCGCATGCAGGAACGCAGTGGACACTGAAAACCTGTCAGTCACAGGAAACACAGTGATGGGTACAGGAAGGTGAGCCAATGCATGAAGGAGTCTGAGCTCTGGTAAAATATATATACCGTGCCGACATAAATCCGTGAAACAACAAGTGACTCACATTATTTTAATAAGCAAGATTGTTTCTGCACTTCGTATGATTCAGTTAGTTGGGATAGGGTTAAGGTTAGGAAACAAACCACACACTTTGACCTTTGTCCACAATTTAAGTTCAGAGTTAGGTCAATAAAATGTGAAGGGTAACAGTGTGGACAGTGAAGGAAATGGGACACTTTTAGAGATGTGGTCGGACACCAAAATCCAGGCAGAACTTGAATGAGAAAATGCTCTCCTGTACTTTCCCCCTGTGCTCAGCATTACTCACTTCAACAACGATGTAAGAATTGAAAATGAAACACAGAACTGCTGCACCCAGCCCTGCTCCACACCCAGCCCTGCTCCACACCCTGCCCTGCTCCACACCCTGCTCTGCTTCACACCCAGCCCTGCTGCACCCAGCCCTGCTTCACACCCAGCCCTGCTCTACACCCAGCCCTGCTCCACACCCAGCCCTGCTTCACACCCAGCCCTGCTCCATCCCCAGCCCTGCTGCACCCAGCCCTGCTCCACCCCAGCTCTGCTGCACACCCAGCCCTGCTCCATCCCCAACCCTGTTGCACCCAGCCTTGCTTCACACCCAGCCCTGCTGCACACCCAGCCCTGCTCCACACCCAGCCCTACTCCATCCCCAGCCCTGCTGCACCCAGCCCTGCTCCACACCCAGCCCTGCTACACACCCAGCCCTGCTCCACACCCAGCCCTACTCCATCCCCAGCCCTGCTGCACACCCAGCCCTGCTCCACACCCAGCCCTGCTGCACACCCAGCCCTGCTCCACACCCAGCCCTGCTGCACCCAGCCCTGCTCCACACCCAGCCCTGCTCCATCCCCAGCCCTGCTTCACACCCAGCCCTGCTGCACCCAGCCCTGCTCCACACGCGTTTGATCATGATTGCAGCTCATTATTTGTGCATGTTGAGTAATTTGCATTGCTCATACGCTTACATAGGCTGCAGCAAAATAATTGCCTGGCTGCTAGTCAATTTGGAGTTTGCACTATGCCTATCCTTACTTCAGGCCCTTTGGCTCATCTCGCCCACAGTAGTACACATGTCTATGGCAGACAACTAGAAATGAAGAGCAGCTACTGAACTCATAGCCAAGGTACACACTTGTCAGATAAATACAAAAATAAATAAATACATTACATTCATTAAAATAGAAAAAATAAACACTATTTGAGTAATTGCAATAAAAATCAGTAGACAATGTGACATATAGAAGAATAAAAGAAAGTAAATGGATAAATAGACTGAACACGATTATGCCAGCAGGACTCAACAGAAAAGAATGAACTAATTAACTTCAATAAATATATAACATTTAAATAAATAAACAAAATTCATTCAAAAGTTGTGCATGCTGATGCGCTGGGGAGGCCAAATCTAGACTGGTCCTCAGAGCCAGCATTGCATGATATAATAAAAATATAAGTTTATATAAAGTAGTGTTAATTAGAATTAATACAGATTCAAAGATAGAAGTAAAAATGATTTCACAATATATAAAACACCATTACATCATGTAAGAATAAATCATGGATTTGAATGTAAACAATAACAAGTAGTTGTCATGCCATCAAAAACCTATAAATACCTCCAATGTTTTGATTCAAACACAGGTTCCCTTGAGAAAGATATGTACAACATATGGGAAGGTTGGGCAGCTGGCTCTTTGAGCTATATATATATATATATATATATATATATATATATATATATATATATATATATATATATATATAACAGAATACATTGAAGCCATGCTATGTATATTATTGCTGTAATAAATCAGGAGCAACTCCCAATACAAGTATGTGACACATGTCTATATGTATACCAGAAGAGGTGACATCGTGGGTTGATGACCGTTAAATCCAATTCTTGTTGATACCTCCGGTACAATTACAGCTCAGGGAACGGGGAGCGCGGCCGTTTCCCTTTGTCAGCAGCTGCCCAGCCGTCTTCGGCGGGCGAGAAACAGGATGTTGCGGGGTTAGGTGTCATGAGAACTGACAGCTTCCTCTTTCCAGACGGGGAGGGGCGGAGCTGCATTGAGGCTTTCTGTCGATGGGGCCCCAGCTCTCCCGAGAGAGAACGTGAAGCGCAGGTTCCATTGTTGGGGCTATTTTGGGATTCAGAATTACCACGGTCTAGACCTCCAGACGTCCCTCGTATGTAGTGTAAATAGCGTCTGAATAGGATGCGTCCAATTAACCTGCTAACGCTTTAAGGATGCCTTGCTATTTAAAAACACAGCATTCATGAGTTCCTGTGTTACTACTGTTGTGTTTGATGGAAAAAGGAAAAGGGTCTGCTTATATACACAGTAACACCATTCAATCACAATAAGGGTTTCATGTTACATGAATTGACAAAAAAAAATACACAGATCTCAATACTGGAGCAAAAGAGCCTGGAGCTGTTCAGAATGCGGACAATAAATCAGGGCCGATTCAGCCATGGAAAATCACAGAGGCACTTGCCGGTGTTCCCCCACATTCCATCTAAAGTTTTTATAACTGAAGAAAAAAGATATGAGGACATTATTATATGTTGTGTATTTAACAGGTGTTTTTTTTCTGAATAATATACTATTATAGAATTTTGAGTACCTGAGGTTCTAAATTTGCAGAACCTGCTTGGTTTTGTACAGTGCAAATAAGTAGTCTTTTCTTTGCAACATTCAAATTCAATTTAAAAGAAAATAAGAAATGTAGCAATGCCAGAATATTTGTTTAGACACTATACTTAGTTTTAAATCTTGAATTTTAACAATGATGTCATTATCCAAATACAGAGAAGACAAGAGTGCTTACATACATACAGGTTTGTGTGATATTAATTATAAATCATTAATTATTCATCAATAAAATAAACTTAAGCGGGCTGACAAGACTGAGAGAGTTCAGCTGCGTGAGTTGTCAGCACATCATAACCAGTGTGTAGTTCAGAGGGTCAAGCTTTTCGGCTGACCAATCGATTTGATTGGCTGTTTCGCTGTGTTCTGACTTATGAATATGCATTTGACTTCTATTAATGTGATTGGCCAGCTGCGAGGCTGCTTGAAAACCGCAGCCCTATGAACTCGACACAACCTTCAACTCAACTACATGTGTCAATCACGCACTGTGTTAAACATGGCTGTAACAAGCTATGAGGACACAGAGGTCGTGTCCTTGGGGTTTCTTTTTGCATCATCAATGCTGATGCTCATATAAAAATTCTGATAAAGTACATAAGAACATAAGAACATAAGAAAGTTTACAAACGAGAGGAGGCCATTCAGCCCATCTTGCTCGTTTGATTGTTAGTAGCTTATTGATCCCAGAATCTCATCAAGCAGCTTCTTGAAGGGTCCCAGGGTGTCAGCTTCAACAACATTACTGGGGAGTTGGTTCCAGACCCTCACAATTTTCTGTGTAAAAAAGTGCCTCCTATTTTCTGTTCTGAATGCCCCTTTATCTAATCTCCATTTGTGACCCCTTGTTTCTTTTTTCAGGTCAAAGAAGCCCCCTGGGTTGACATTGTCTGTACCTTTTAGGATTTTGAATGTTTGAATCAGATCGCCGCATAGTCTTCTTTGTTCAAGACTGAATAGATTCAATGAAATTTATAATTAAATTTCGGGAGGAGGGTCAGACACCAATCTCCGCATCACCAAATTGAATCATTCAATTTACACATTAGCTAATTTAAATTGTTAGCACTATAAATACCCGCTTCACTTATCTCTCAGTTGCGTTTTGATTTCATCGTAACCCACCACCTCCCCATCTCCACCTTTCTTAATAACAGTTTTTATGTTTTATCAAATGGGGGTCTCAGCCTCGTCCAGTCGGCCAGGCAGCGAACCCTCAAACCAAGTTAGGTTTGATGCCAAATGAATGTGTATATACAACATACTTCTGTGTAAAATCGCATACTCCGCATTCTCCACAATAAATATTTGTACTAAAACATTTTGGTGTTTGTCCCGAACTACTAAAATTCTTTTAGCCTGTCTGCATATGACATGCCTTTTAAACCCGGGATAATTCTGGTTGCTCTTCTTTGCACTCTTTCTAGAGCAACAATATCCTTTTTGTAACGAGGTGACCAGAACTGAACACAATATTCTAGGTGGCATCTTACTAATGCATTGTAGAGTTTTAACATTACTTCCCTTGATTTAAATTCAACACTTCTCACAATATATCCGAGCATCTTGTTAGCCTTTTTTATAGCTTCCCCACATTGTCTAGATGAAGACATTTCTGAGTCAACATAAACTCCTAGGTCTTTTTCATAGTTCCCTTCTTCAATTTCACTATCTCCCATATGATATTGATAATGCATATTTTTATTGCCCGCATGCAATACTTTACACTTTTCTCTATTAAATTTCATTTGCCATGTGTCTGCCCAATTCTGAATGCTGTCTAGATCATTTTGAATGACCTTTGCTGCTTCAACAGTGTTTGCCACTCCTCCTATTTTTGTGTCGTCTGCAAATTTAACGAGTTTGCTTACTATACCAGAATCTAAATCATTAATGTAGATTAGGAATAGCAGAGGACCTAATACTGATCCCTGTGGTACACCACTGGTTACCTCACTCCATTTTGAGGTTTCTCCTCAAAATGGAGTGGAACAAGGAGAGAGAGCACATTCTTTATAATCTATTCACACCCCTGCTGAGACAGGTTCAGTATATATATATATATATTCCATTATATCGACGATAACCACAGGGATAATTGGGATGAATGTGATATTTTCAGTCAGTTATCGTTACATTATTATTAAAATGATTGTAGTGAACAAAAGCATTCCGATAGTAATTGATAGGTCTCAAATGTGCAGAAAGAAGCACATGTTATAACAAGCATGTCTTTACATTTTAAACCTGATATCTGGTTGTGCACTTGTGTTAAGCAAGTTCTCAGTATCCATGCCTCAGCAGTGTCTTCTGGGTCATATTACTGGTGAAAAGCATGTTCATGAACTATCAGCAGCTAGGCTGTACTAAAACATATTGCAATTCCACTAAAGCTGTGTTTTTATGTTCTGGTCTCTGTTAAGGTGCTTTACCTGTGTCAGAGAGCTGTATGTAACACAGGCTAGATCAGTTAAAGTGTCTTTAAAGAAGTAAGAACCAGCGCCATCTAGTGATCTGCCCTTTGGATTTGGTTTAGCTGGTAGTCCTGTAGTGCTTTAGGTGGTCCTGGTGCTAACAAATACAGCCTTCATTGCATATGTCAAGTTTTGGAGTGGAATCTTGTAGAATAGCATCCTGTTTCTTGTACTTTAAAAGCATGGATTCTCCTGATAGCAAACTTGGCTTCAGCATAACTGAGTTACAGCCAAGGAAGTTTCAATGACACAAATCGAGTCAGTTAGCCGTGCAGCACTTGCATGTCAAGCAGGTTAGTGAAGTGTAAATTCACGGGTTAACTCAAGTGAACGTGCTGCCAAGATGACTTCTATAACTTCAACCCTGTAATGCACCATAAACCCAGTGTGTAAACTCAATCTCATCTCATTCCAGTATCAAACAGGGGCTGCAGCTGCTTCCATCTGCAGTCTTCAATCCACGTAAACCCAGTGTGTAAACTCAATCTCATCTCATTCCAGTATCAACCAGGGGCTGCAGCTGTGTCCATCTGCAGTCTACAATCCACGTAAACCCAGTGTGTAAACTCAATCTCATCTCATTCCAGTATCAACCAGGGGCTGCAGCTGTGTCCATCTGCAGTCTACAATCCACGTAAACCCAGTGTGTAAACTCAATCTCATCTCATTCCAGTATCAACCAGGGGCTGCAGCTGTGTCCATCTGCAGTCTACAATCCACGTAAACCCAGTGTGTAAACTCAATCTCATCTCATTCCAGTATCAAACAGGGGCTGCAGCTGCTTCCATCTGCAGTCTACAATCCACGTAAACCCAGTGTGTAAACTCAATCTCATCTCATTCCAGTATCATTACACACACAAATAACCACCTGTGTCGCTCACGATTTTATAATAGAGCTATTTATAAGTACATTCACCAAACTCCAGTATTACCCTGACAGGTAATAGTAATATATTCAATAGTCCCTATTGAAATGGATTTGAATTGGAGAGATGGAGTTCCACCAGCCCGCTATTCTAACTGGGGCTGAGGGAGTCCCTATTGAAATGGATTTGAACTGGAGAGATGGACTTCTGCCAGCCCTCTATTCTAATCGATTGATCTGCTGCTGATGGAAATGATTGTCTGATTTCAGATAACGTTCAGGTCAGTAGCAGATGGAAATGAAGTCTGATTTCAGATCATGTTCAGGGCAGTGGCAGTTGCAGATGGAAATTAAGTCTGATTTCAGATCACGTTCAGGGCATTGGCAGATGGAAATGAAGTCTGATTTCAGATCATGTTCAGGGCAGTGGCAGTTGCAGATGGAAATGAAGTCTGATTTCAGATCACGTTCAGGTCAGTGGCAGATGGAAATGAAGTCTGATTTCAGATCACGTTCAGGGCAGTGGCAGATGGAAATGAAGTCTGATTTCAGATCACGTTCAGGGCAGTGGCAGATGGAAATGAAGTCTGATTTCAGATCACGTTCAGGTCAGTGGCAGATGGAAATGAAGTCTGATTTTAGATCACGTTCATGTCAGTGGCAGATGGAAATGAAGTCTGATTTCAGATCACGTTCAGGGCAGTGGCAGATGGAAATTAAGTCTGATTTTAGATCACGTTCATGTCAGTGGCAGATGGAAATGAAGTCTGATTTCAGATCACGTTCATGTCAGTGGCAGATGGAAATTAAGTCTGATTTCAGATCACGTTCAGGTCAGTGGCAGATGGAAATGAAGTCTGATTTTAGATCACGTTCATGTCAGTGGCAGATGGAAATGAAGTCTGATTTCAGATCACGTTCAGGGCAATGGCAGATGGAAATTAAGTCTGATTTCAGATCACGTTCAGGGCAGTGGCAGATGGAAATGAAGTCTGATTTCAGATCACGTTCAGGGCAGTGGCAGATGGAAATGAAGTCTGATTTTAGATCACGTTCATGTCAGTGGCAGATGGAAATGAAGTCTGATTTCAGATCACGTTCAGGGCAGTGGCAGATGGAAATGAAGTCTGATTTCAGATCACGTTCAGGGCAGTGGCAGATGGAAATGAAGTCTGATTTCAGATCACGTTCAAATGGAAATGTTAGAGTGCTATCACATCAGCACTGAATCCCTCGTTGACAGTGTTCAGTGCCACTGCAACAGGAAGACAATCTGTAAAGGGCAATCGTGCACAAAGCTGCTAAAATGAGGCTGCCAATGGTCGAATGTTCAAGAACCCCCTGCAGTGTTTATAAGAAACATGCTACTTTACCTTTGCTGTGTCCTGTGTTGTCCATAGCGTAGCAATTATGTTTTTCAACATATTGCCGATTGATAGGGAATTACTTCTTATCAAATTTCTCCAGGAGAAAGAGATATGTAGATATGTAGAAGTTTCTTCTACATATCTCAGTGTGTGCAGTTCGTGCTCCCTCCTGCAGCAATGCTCGTGCTCTGATTGTATCCGTGGGAACAGAAAACCAGCATGCTCAGGATACACTGGGATTCTGAAGAGATATTTGTTTTCATGGAAATGTGGAGAAATGTATTACCCAGTTGATTTCTATTTTTAAGATTTCAAAAGAGTCGGCAATAGTTTTCAAAATAAAACGCTGCGATATGGACAACATGGGACACAGCAAAGATAACGTAATGTGATTCTTGTAAACTTTGCAGGGTATTCTGTAACACTTTAAGGAACAAATAGCTCGCTACACCACCAAGAAAAGCCCTAGACAAATAACGTATTCAAAAATGACCATGTGCATTCCAGAATTTATAAATGACTAAATGAAAAAGATGCATAAATGATGTGTGAAATATATAACACACATGCTCCTGTACAGAAGAGCATTTCTCTCCTTTCTTTAATAGGTGATTTGATAGGGGTATATTGTACAGTAATATATTACAAATGATCATTTTACGGTGTTCCAGAAAATGTATATGAATATTATAATATTTGTTTAAATTTGGAATATTCAAACATGAAAACTTTTCCTAGCACTAAACTATTGTAGCAGATTTCCCAGAGCTAAACCTTTGAGATGTGTTTAGCAGTTCAGCAGTGGACTTGGCTGGTCTGCTGGGGGTCAGCGGGTCCCATTACAGCTCCTGCTTGAGCTGCAATCTTACCCATCCACGTCTGTGACTCATGAAAGTCAGGGTGCAGCCTCGATAGAATGATGAGGGGTGACCTCCGGTGCAGTTACTGAGGGGGTGAGCACAGAGCGGCTTTGTGGTGTGTTTGTCAGCACTAAAGCTTGCTGTGTTAATCTAGCATTTCTGAGAAGGCTTTGTGGTGTGTTTGTCAGCACTGAAGCTTGCTGTGTTAATCTGGTATTTCTCAGAAGGTCTCTGTGCAGAACTGGAGCAGACTACCGGACAGCAAGGCGTGTGTAATGTGTACCAGAGATCACTGGGAACCAGAGACACAATTGGAAATATGATATCAGGCACTTCATTAGGTCACAGAAAGTTTCCATGCCTCACTCTCAGCAATCTGGTATGCCTGCACTTCCTAGGTCATCAGCAGTGTGTTCTGGGTCAAAGTGTGTTACAGTCGATTGGGGAAGCAACTGTGGTTAGTAACAGGAAAGAGGCTGTTGACGTAAGGGGACAATTTTACCCTCCAGGTGAAATGACCAAGGAAGTGCAACACTATCTGAAAGCATGGTTTGCAAACTGAGATTTATTTAACCTAGTGTAGTACCAAATAAAAATAGATGTTTACTATAACATGTGTTTCTTTCAAAACTGCACATTGAGACCTACGTAATGAACGACCAGGCAGAGCAGGTAAAATGTCTGGGATTATTCTGTTACCTACACTTCCCAATTACATTGGTAGTAAGTTTTTCTAGTTTTTCTGATGTTAGCAATCCTTCTGAGTGGTTCTTATTGAAGTTACTCAATCATGTGTTTTCTGTATGTTCTGATAAGTCTGTGTTGCTTTGACTGTGAGATCGGATACCAGCAATGTAGGCTAGACCAGCCAAAGTGTCTATATTGGGAGCACCAGAAGTGTACTGACAGCAAAACAAAGGACACTCCAACTTGGCAGATCTTTTTTTTTTCACAAACTAAAAAATCCCATGGAATTTTATTGAAACCTAAAATAGGTCAGTAACTATTCTTGTAGCTTTCCAAGAAAGAAGTGAGGGGGGTCATAGGGTCATAGACACTGATTTACTGCACCACCTGTCCAATTAAATCCAATTGCCACAGACTCCGAGACATCCCATTCCAAACCTCTGACACACATTGCAATGCTTTTCCGTAAGCTGAAGGAGTCATTTCCAACGCTACGCTGATTTGAAAGACAAAACCACAGTTCAGAAAGAACATCCCATTACATTAGGAGCTGAATGGATTAGTGGCAGTAGATATATTCAGGTCTATTGGAAAGGACCTCTCCTCTGTATTTCTCTACAGAGAGTGAGTGTCATATTGTGGGGATATATGGCAGTGTCTCCCTGTCTGTGTTTCTTATTCTATACTATATACCCTGCACAGAAGTATCTTGCCAGCAATATAAAAGGAAACTTGATCCAAAGTGTGTAATCACTAGATGGCGCTGTTCTTACTGGCTGATCGAGCTTGCATCTATGACAGGCAACTGGAACTAAAGAGCAGCTTCTGAACTCAGGTTAACGTTCCTAAGAAACCACAGCAAAGCACAGCATCACCAGCAATGACAACTTCACAATGGAGCAGGAAGAGCTACTGCCTAGACAGTGCTACTGCCATGGTAACAGGGTACTGGAAAGGGTTGCCATTGCAATCCCACTGATATCTCATGAAGCTTTACCCAATGTAGTATCCCTTGTGCTTCCCTTGTCCTGTGCCCTTTGTATGGAAGCATTGTCATGTGGTAAGGGATAGCAAGCTTGAGCTCTATTACTATTTGTATGGAAGCATTGTCATTGGATAGCATGTGGTAAGGGATAGCCAAAGTGTGTTTTGTGATGCAGATTACACAAACGTCCTCTACAACGCATGACCACTGTGTAATAGGTGTAGAACGACTACTTATTTAGAGGAGTCCAACAGGCAACGTGGCAACTGCAACGGCACTTCCGTCCATCTGAAACTTCACGCTTATCAATTACTGTCCTTTCAGTTCAAACAGCTCAATACAATTACAATATTCACATTGCTGGCTCCACTTTAAACACACACACACACACACACACACGGACGCACGCACACACACACTGCTGCTGCTGCTGCTTGGACATTGCAGCGTGTGGTTAGACGACTCCCAGTTCCTGAGCTCGACTGTCACTTTTCTAGTTGACCAGTTGGCTGTTCAGTGCTACTCCCACTGTGGAATCAATTGCTTGGCATCTCAGCACATTGACTTGAACGGAAAGTCAAGGACTGGATGCAAACTGCATCCTTCAATTTGACTAACGAGCAAATTAAGAACTTGTTTCAGACGTCGGAGGAGAGCCATTACAACTGTCCATTTCATTTAAATACATACAAGTGTACATGAGTGCTCGTGGATTCTGCACACAAGTATACATGAGTGCTCGTGGATTCTGCACACAAGTGTACATGAGTACTCCTGGATTCTGCACACAAGTGTACATGAGTGCTTGTGGATTCTGCACACAAGTGTACATGAGTGCTCGTGGATTCTGCACACAAGTGTACATGAGTGCTTGTGGATTCTGCACACAAGTGTACATGAGTGCTCGTGGATTCTGCACACAAGTGTACATGAGTGCTTGTGGATTCTGCACACAAGTGTACATGAGTGCTCGTGGATTCTGCACACAAGTGTACATGAGTGCTTGTGGATTCTGCACACAAGTGTACAAGGTTGTAGGTGGATTCTGACCTGTCGGTGAGATGAGGTTAAAAGTTCTATAACCACGAATGCAGACAAGCTCTTGCAGTGTGCAGGGTTGCCGGTTCGCGCCCAGCCTCCACTCTGTTAAAGTTGCCAATGTTTTTCACATGGAGAATGGCTCTGGGGGTCCAGTGTTAAAGAAACCTCTACAAGTCAACAGTCTTCGTGAGCTCAGACTGAAGCGGTGTGTCTGCTGCTTAGGGAACCCCTGCAGATATTGCATAGAGCTTCACTGTCAATGTTAAAACAATATTGTCAGTGGCCAAGGACCTTTACATCATATTATTTTTGTCCACCAGCTTTACTGCCAGTACTTTACAGATTGCTGTGCTCCTGTCTGAAGCCACGCCCCCTTGCTCTCACTGGCTCCTAGAAGCTAAGCAGGGCTGAGTCTGGAAAGGTCTTGTCATGTGACTGTAGCTAAGAAAATAATTCTGTAAATGTGTGCTCTCCTTATATCGGTCTCAAATGTGCAGTTTGGAAAGAAACACATTTTTATTTTAAAACATTTCTGTCCGTAACCAACCAGCTGCTGCCCCTAGTCAACAGAAATCATGATGTTCAGTATAATAATAATAATAATAATAATAATAATAATAATAATAATAATAATAATAATAATACACAAACTGGTCATTCAATTTGTTATTATTTACGCTTGTTTGAGAAAATAACTTTGTATTTTCTAGTAAAAACCTGTATCATCTTTGGTTTATTTCATTGTACACTTAACCTGCCCTAATGTTATCGCTTAAATGTACTGCATGCAATTTAGGGGGCCCGTGTAATGTTTGATGCCATTGTTAATATACACTTATTTTTATATTGTAATATATTTACAGTAGAAACTTGTTAATCCAAGCCTTCCCTTATGAAAGTTTACCACTGGGTCTTCGCACAGTAACTACAGTTTTCCCATGCTTTTTCCATGGTTGTCCTATTAAGCAAAGCGATGATTCTGGCAGGGAACTCACGTTAACCTTAGTTCAAATGGCATAAATATGAAGCATTCGTTAGGTGCTTCCAATACCAGACTAAATCATTAAGCTGGTTCCCTGTCCATCACTCTATAAACAATATGTCCAATGAACGGCAAGGAAGCATTTCTATCTTTCCTCAAACCACTTTGTCCCCGCTGTGCTCCAGAGTTCACCTCCTCCCCAGCCTCCACTTGCTTTTTTGGCTTCATGTAACTGGGAGGACAGTATCCTGCCCCCCTGCCCATGGCTCCCTACAGCCAGCCTCTGCTCTTATCTGCAAGCTAATTCATGGGCAGGAGTACCTCGCAAGGCAATGCAGTGTAAAATCTGTATGTTGTAGGAGTGTTATCTTCTCTGTTTTAATAACTGATTAATTGTTTTCATAAATTTATCATGGTTTACCCTGGTTTGTCATGCTTCACCATGCTGTGCTGTATTACTCTTTGTGTTTTACTCTGGGAAACTTTTTTAAGAACTGGTTATATGTCTCTAATCCAAACCACGTCATTGTAATGACATACATTTTGAAAACGTAAAGCAAACCTATGTAGTGCAGTTGCTTCAGTCCAGTTCGCAGGGTTATAGGTTATCAGCATGCCGTTTGTGTTGGCTCCAGCGGAACTTAACGCAGGGTTTGATGTAGCTGCTTGTATTTGTCAGACCTGCCCAGGGCTGACACGGCCTTTTCAGTGCCTGGAATCTGGAAGCCATTTGCCTTGTTTGGTTGTTTTCTCAACACTGGAGAGCATGGAGTCCCAGCCTCACCCTGGAACATCTGTACTGTGTTTATTTATTTAGCACTTAATATCACCCTGCGCACAAACAAGCAAGCTGACACCTGGGGCAGCAGCAGCAGCAGCAGCAGGGCACATGGCTTCTGGAAGCCTCTTTTATTGCTGTTTTAGGGTTGTTTTTAAAGTCAAGCTCCCTGTTTTTATTTGGGCCTTATTTTTCGTTCTTGAGGAACACAAGTATTTATCAAATACATTTTCACCAAAATGTAGCAACATTTTCTGTGAAGGGCAAATAAGATTGTAAATACAGTACTATTTGTTAATTTACTGACTAAAGGTCTCTGTTACTATTTTTGTAAGATTAAGAGTTTTAACAACAGAAATGGAGTAAAGCATGATGTAAACACCTTGCTGTTACTTCAGTGCTGTACCACTCGCCTGAAGGAATTAAGTTGCCTTTAAAAAAAATGCCAGTCATTGGAAAATCAGTGACTGATACTCAAATGCGAGTCAGTCCAGCTTCTGGGTGTTTAATAGATAAATGGCAAACTTTTAGAATGTTTAATTCTTTTTAGAAATATATGTTTTTAAAAACTGCCCTCAGGAAGAGTCTAAAAAACAATAGTCCTCCTATAGACCTTTTAGATTATTTTTGGGTAGAATCAATAAACTGGTGATTTAAACACATACTAAAGATTTAGACAGAAAACTAAATGGTACTAAAAAAAATGTAATACATTGAATGACAAACATTAGAAGTCTAGAAGTCTTTTTCAATGTATTTAATTATTATTATTATTATTATTATTTGTTAAAATCGGTTAATTTAGTGAATAAAAATAAACCTAATATGGTCAATTTTGGTTTCTATTAAACATGAAAAACATTAAAAAGGTATAGTTTCAGCTTTTTTATATATCAGATATTCAAAGAGGTATTGTATTTAATATATAGCACTGCCAAAAAAAATGTTCCATTTCTAGCTGAAATATTATCACACTTTATTCCGGTTTATAGAACAAGTTTGAAGATCTAGCGTTGGAATAACACTACAGTGTGAGTAACATTTTTGATCTCCTTTTGGAATCTTTTTTATTTATTTATTTATTTATTATTTCTTAGCAGACGCCCTTATCCAGGGCGACTTACAAGCGTAAGCAAATACATTTCAAGTGTTACAATACAAGTAATACAATAAGAGAAAGAAATACAATAACTTTTGTTCAAGCAAAGTACAAGTATGACAAACCACAATTCAATAATACAGCAGATAATAGTGATAGTTACATAGTGATATGATTAAATAGTGATAGTTACATCAGGATATGATTAAATACAAAATACTACAGAGTCTTGCATTCAAATCCATGGACAGAATGACCGGGCTTGTATGTTAATGAGCACAGTACTCAATGAACGTTCATGGAGTATTCAGTATGTTGTCAGTTATTTGTTATATGGTTTGGTTCTAATCTTAACACTGCACATGTATTTGCCTCTCTCCATTGGTCCACTTGTGCACTATAGTCACCAAGCCCTCCCATGACATGGAATCTGGTGTGAGCAGTTCAGTGATTCACTGATCAGTCAGCTGTAATGTCTGTGTTAGGAATGACTCTGACTCCAGAGTATTACTGAAACAGCACTAGATGATTCTACCTGCCCACATGAAAGGCTGAAACCTGAGCCCAGACTAGCATTCCAGAGATGGGAGGTGGCCATTCATTCCTGTGATGTGAAACCATGGAGAAAGACCCTTCAGTATATTCCATGTCTTCAATAGTCTCCAATTCACGTAAATTCAGCTCAGGATGACTTCAGTGTTTAAGTTACACATCTGTAGAGCGGTCATTTCTACTTGACTTTGGAATTCAGCCTTCAGAAGTCTTTTCAGAAGCAGCTACTGTGTGAAAATTACATTAAACAAGCACAATTATTTTCAATTCTTTCCATTTTTTGCCTTTGGTTAATGCTTGCCAGTGCTTTACTTTGCTTTCACTATTCTTTTGCTATGATGTCACTGCTTTGTTTTGCCATGTTTTCACCACGTTATACCACACTTTTAAAAGGGCATAGTTGTATTGTTGTTGTTTTTGAAGGGTTTCCATGGCAATGGCTCAGTGCACAACACAAACACAGTCCTGACAGATTGGCTTGGTAGTAGCTGCATGCTGAGGTCCCAGCATGCCCTGGCAGTGACACTCTGAGATGGACGAGGGGCTCGGGGGGTGGGGGGGCTGGGGGGGGAGTGAGCTGTGTATACAGTTGCTGAGGACACACATGTGTGCCACCTGCATGAACAGTGACAACTCCACTGGAATAATGACCATGGCCTTCAGGGATTTATTCAGATTCCACTAACTTTGTCTCTTGTAAAGTTGCATGCTGTTAGAAGATTCTAGAAGACAGCAGGTATAACAGTCAAGGTAGAGCAGTCTTGCTGTATACCACGGTTAAACATCTTCCCTCTAATTTGGACTCGGAACAACACCTCCTTTTATTGTGCTGTAACAGAGAGCGAATGAAGCCTGTGAGGGCACTGTATAACTGGAGCAGAGTACCCCGAAATGGATGGTTCGGCAGTTCATTCCAGGGTCAGCCGGTAGCCGGCCATCCAGGAAGGGGGTGGAGCCACAATACCAGAAGTCATCACCTTAATGCGGTAGGCAATATGTCAGTCACGGATTGGAGGATACGTGATTGGCCGCGCCACTGAAAGAGGGTGTGACGGAGGATATTTAGGGGAAATGGCCCCGCCGATCTGTTTCTTGGTTTATGGTTAAACTGCAAGGAGCAAGAACGAGAAAAACAAATTACCGGGAGTGTTTTGTGTTTTGTTTGTTTGTCAGTCTAATTATCATTATTTGTTCTCACAATAAAATGTGAAGCTTTAATGTAGAGATTTAATGCACAACAGGAGCTCAAAGAAATAGCATTGTGACATCACTTGAAGAATGGGAGTGGTTCCCATTGCCAGTAGAATGAGGGTGTGTTGTTTCAGAGGATCGCTGACTTCTGCCACAGAACCACTGCCAGTAGAATGGGGGGGTGATGTTTCAGAGGATCACTGACCTCTGCCTCACAGAAAGACTCGGGGATGCCAGTCTCATAAAGGTCAAGCTGCACTTAAATGTTCAAAAGGGAAAGGGGTTGATTCACAGGCATGAAGTGTCCTGCATACAAGGGGCCTTGCTTTCCTTCTGTTTGCAGCACAGAAAAGTTTACATCCTGTATTTTTTCTTCAAGGAACAGCTGTGCTTATAAAACTCGAAAAAATCAGTGTTAACGTTCCACTTGTTGTTACCTGTAGTGTTTCCCTCATTGCAGAACTAAAGGGTAGCTGTTTGAGCTGAGTGAAATTATCTTACCATGCAAACATAAATTAATAAGCAAATACAAATAAATACTGTAATCAATTATGAAATTACTATACTGTACCACTGATGCGTAATCCTGATACCAGATGCTTCTATGAAAGTTTGTGACTCATAACTAGTGAAAGAAACAAAACACACACAATTGTTGTAACAAAGCGCTGATTTCCAAGTGCAGTACTGTAATATGATTACATGTTTCAGTAACTTGTACCTGTAATATGATTACATGTTTCAATAACTTGTACCTGTATATGATTACATTTTCAATAACTTGTACCTGTAATATGATGAAAAGTGTTGAATTTAAATCAAGGGAAGTAATGTTAAAACTTTGCAATGCATTAGTTAGACCTCATCTAGAATATTGTGTTCAGTTCTGGTCACCTCGTTACAAAAAGGATATTGCTGCTCTAGAAAGAGTGCAAAGAAGAGCAACCAGAATTATCCTGGGTTTAAAAGACATGTCATATGTAGACAGGTTAAAATAATTGAATATGTTCAGTCTTGAAAAAAGAAGACTACGCGGTGATCTGATTCAAGCATTCAAAATTCTAAAAGGTATTGACAATGTCGACCCAGGGGACTCTTTCGACCTGAAAAAAGAAACAAGGACCAGGGGTCACAAATTGATTTTAGATAAAGGGGCATTCAGAACAGAAAATAGGAGGCACTTTTTTACACAGAGAATTGTGAGGGCATGGAACCAACTCCCAGTAGTGTTGTTGAAGCTGACACCATGGGATCCTTCAAGAAGCTGCTTGATGAGATTCTGGGATCAATAAGCTACTAACAACCAAACAAGCAAGATGGGCCGAATGGCATCCTCTTGTTTGTAAATATTCTTATGTTCTTATGATTACATTTTTCAGTAACTTGTACCTGTAATGTGATTACATTTTTCAGTAACTTGTACTTGTAATATGATTATATTTTTCAGTAACTTGTACCTGTAATATGATTATATTTTTCAGTAACTTGTACCTGTAATATGATTACATTTTTCAGTAACTTGTGCCTGTAATATGATTACATGTTTCAGTAAGTTGTGCCTGTAATATGATTACATGTTTCAATAACTTGTGCCTGTAATATGATTACATGTTTCAATAACTTGTGCCTGTAATATGATTACATGTTTCAGTAAGTTGTACCTGTAATATGATTACATGTTTCAATAACTTGTGCCTGTAATATGATTACATGTTTCAGTAAGTTGTACCTGTAATATGATTACATGTTTCAATAACTTGTGCCTGTAATATGATTACATGTTTCAGTAACTTGGATGCTTGGGATGCTTGGGAGTTATATCATTATTTTAATGTTCAAACGGCCAAAAAAGAAACTTAACAATACATATGAGAAAACTAGAAATATGCACAAAATTAAGGCATGCAAAACATTAGTAACCTTTCACACCTAGCAATAGTCACTTTAAAAGTAGTAGCAGTAGTGTCAAAAGGTTTGAACTCATGTAGTGCTGTTAGTGCTTGTAAGAATTGGAAGGCCTTGGTCAGCACTCCTGTAAAGGGAGGGCAGTAACAGTGTTTCTAGTGATAGAACGATGTAAGGAAATGGATGGTAAAGCCTTGGTCAGCACTCCTGTAAAGGGAGGGCAGTAACAGTGTTTCTAGTGATAGAACGATGTAAGGAAATGGATGGTAAAGCCTTGGTCAGCACTCCTGTAAAGGGAGGACAGTAACATGATGCAAGGAATGGGTTTTAAAGTTCTTTCCCTCTCGTCCAGCACGATCAGCCTTTGGATAAATAAAAGGAAAGTCCCGTGAAGAATTCACACCTGCAGCTGCTGATCATCTTCCTTAGCAGGGGGCTCAGTCTGTGCCACTGAAAGAAAACAAACCTCCTCCCAGGAGGAACAAGGGGGTGGCAATAAAAGTGTCGCTGTCCGGAACGTGACATCCACTCACACTAGGACCAGTGTCAATATTGTGAGATACAGAATGCTTCAAAGGCTGGCCTGTTCATTCACCCTTCTTACTTTAGAAGCATAGTGAAAACACAGTTTGAAAACATTACACATAGAGATAGATTTTACAATATATATATATATATATATATATATATATATATATATATATATATATATATATATATATAATGAATCTGTATGCTATTATTTATTACAGCACTGGCATTTACTTGATATACTTTAAGTAATGTGTGTGTACCCAATACAAGTTTAAAGTTCCCATGCTTTAACACATGATTATACTATGCATCTCCCTTAGTTTACCATGGTTTTAATATGCTTTATCAGACCTCTCTGTCTTTTACAATGCTTACCTTTGCTTTACCATGCTTTCACTTGGTTTTATGACAATTTGCCATGATTTTACCATGGGAAATGTTAATATGGGAAGTAGCAGAGCTTGTATCGTAAATATTTAATCTGGTAAATATCTGTATGTAATATGGTTATGTTGAAGTAACTGTATTTTTGAGAACGTATTTACCAGGACTACAGATGGAAATTAGCCATTTGGCTAAATCAAGTATTCAGGGCATCTGTTGTCATGTTTGATGGCAGCAAAGTTCTGTATGTTGTCTCTGATAAATTACTAAAGTAAATACATTCATAACATTGTTGTTTTTTTATTATGAAATTCAAAAATCTACTATTATTCAGACATTGGAAAAATCTATAGTTTTAATTTAATATAAAACAATTTGACTCCAGAATTGTGAATTTACAATCTATTCAACTCAATCTCATAATAATAATAATAATAATAATAATAATAATAATAATAATAATAATAGCAGTGGAAAATGTGCTTAGATATAAAATAAGATGTTTTGGATGTTATAAATGATGTACGAGACATCAATCAAACACTGTTACGGATTTGGCCGATTTCCATGACATCTTATCTTGTGTAAAGTTGTCAGCATAGTACAGTTAAAAATTGCTGTTTTATGTTGACTAGTTGAGTAGTTTCTGTGATTTATAATAAATGAATTTCCTCTGTACGGTGTCTCTTAATATACCAGCTATAACTAGTATTAAATAGGGTTTCGGTTTTAATACAAAAAGAAACTTAAAAAATGAAATGACAAACATTTCAACTAGGAGTCCTTCTCACTGTCTTGAACAGTCACAATTTAATGTAATGGGTTTAGTGTCTCTTATTATAACAGAAATACAGTCTGAGGAACCAGAACCCAAACTGCATGAGATGACAGTTCTTATAACAATAAGACACACCCGACACACCACAGATTAACTTCAGTGTTTCGTTTGTTACAATGTCACACAGTGCAGCACAGACTCTACTTGGGAAACGTTGAAAAGTTGCTTGTATGTTGCTGGGTTACTGGATAGACAACATGGCATGCAGGCTTCAAGGGATATAAAACTTAATTTGGAGAATATAAACCAACTGGACTGTCAACAGATCTGCCATGAGAGCACAATGGGATAACAAATTAGAATTGGAATTAGGAAAGTATTGTGGCTTTAAGTGCACCAAATTAACAAACTGCGAGATAATTGAATTGCATGTATATAACTGACCAACTTTTAAAGATTCTGAACCACTATGGAGGTAAATCCAAAGTAAAGCTGTAAGAATTACTTTCTGATCTTGGCTCGGGGTCCCCCGGGGGCTCTGCATTGTGCTCTAGCGGGATGGGGAGGAAAACAGTTTTGGGAAAGAATAAATAGTTTCCATTTGGCCCATCAGTGCTCGTCTGGTTCCAAGTGGCTGATTGATCTCAGAACTTTGTCAAGTTGGATGTTAAAGGATCCAGGTGATTCTACCTCAACAACATGACTAGGTGACCCATTCCATCCCCTCAGCACTCTCTGTGTGCCCTTCCCTCTGTCCATCTCCAGTTAATTGCCAGCTGTGTCCTCTGCTCCTGGTTTCCTAACTGTGCTTAAAGTATTGGTTCAGGTTAACTATCTAACTCCTTTTAAGATTGCAAACACTTCAGTCATGCAATTGTGGTTTGTCAAACTTGTACTTTACTTGAACAAAAGTTATTGTATTTCTTGCTCTTATTGTATTACTTGTATTGTAACGCTTGAAATGTTTTTGCTTAAGATTGTAAGTCGCCCTGGATAAGGGCGTCTGCTAAGAAATAAATAATAATAATAATAATAATAATAATAATAATAATAATAATAATAATAATAATAATAATGGCTCCTCATTCTTCTTTGTTCTGGATATTCTGCTGACTCAGATGCTATCTGTTAAACCGGGTCCACACCCCGGTGACTATCTGCACCACACAGCAATCCCAATTCCTTCCTCTGTGCTTAAAGACATTTCACAACTGAAAGAAATAGAGAGATGACCAATATTAACAGTTTTGCCTGTGATGTCTCACATATGGGAGACCCTGTAGATGCAGATAAAAGAGCCCTGACCCACAAAACCTTTTCTGCTGTGTTTTTATACAACAGTGTGGTGGTCCAGCTACAGTGGTCTAAACTATTGGTGCACTATTTGATGCACCAATGGTATTACAGTGGTATAAAGCACACTGCGGGTAATCCAGTGCTGGTCCATGGTACCATATCAGTACCTGGATCAGAACCACTGAACTGGTTCATATTCATTCCAAATCCATTGGGTTGCCATTGCTGCTCTTTCTTGAACTTTTCTTCTAATATAAATCTGTACTGCATGTTTTGGGTGTAAATGAACCAGACCTTTTCTGGCCTCTTGTTTTTCAAGTATAAGAGGCTTTGTGTGACCCCTATAATGTTATTCTGGCTGAATAAGCATTTGGGAAGCCAGCTCGGTGTAAATCATCTCTCCACAGACTCAAGATCACGGCTGTTGAAAAGTTCATTTGACAGCCCTGCAATTGCTACCTCCATTTGTGCCCCAATTACTTGCATTGTAGAAACAGAACCTACAGTCAGACCTTTTGTATTGAAGGCATTTGCCTACAGTTTGAGAAGTCAAGCATTTGTCTACTTCACTTAGGGGTTGATTTGATCAGCCAAGACCCTGCTAAGCCACAGCTGGATTTTACTGGAGCGTTTTACAGCACAGGGAAACCCCCTGGACATGGGTGATACAGTGATTGTTATTATGAAGTTCTGGAAACAAAGGTTTTTACCGTATCAAACCCAAGTTGAAAATATCATTGCTACAGTATGAAAAAGTATGAAAAACAACCATTGGAGAATGTAAACAAACCAGACTGTAATGCACAGAAGGCTACATCATGGAGGAATATAAAAACTGAAGAAATTATATTTTGGTGTAAAAATTGTTAGGGTTTCTGCAGCTAAATTGAACTTTGGGAAGGTAAACAAACAGCACTGTCAATAAACTGCTGAAGAGGATCGTGTGTATGAAGAAGCAGAGCAAGCAGAACTCCACAACACTGCAGTGACCAGGCAACAAGCGTGCTGCCTTTACTGGTACGGTACCTTGATTCTCACACATAACAGCATGGCGTTGCTTTAGAAGAGCATCAGCTTGAATTGCTTCTTATTGGTGTATTATGATTATCTGGAAAGAAAAGGTGCACATGAGGTGATTTATTTGCTTGTCTTTTTCTTTTATTTATTTGGCCCTTTTTCATACATGAAAACAAAGACATCCAAACAGCGAAATACCCAATAACTTTTAATATGTCTCTAATGTGGAGGATTTTTCAAACTCTCTGCCTGCCAAGTTATTATTATTATTATTATTATTATTATTATTATTATTATTATTATTATTATTATTATTATTATTTATTTCTTAGCAGACACCCTTATCCAGGGCGACTTACAATTGTTACAAGATATCACATTATACATTGTTTCACATTATACAGATATCACATTATTTTACATACAATTACCCATTTATACAGTTGGGTTTTTACTGGAGCAATCTAGGTAAAGTACCTTGCTCAAGGGTACAACAGCAGTGTCCCCCACTGGGGATTGAACCCACAACCCTCCGGTCAAGTCCAGAGCCCTAACCACTACTCCACACTGCTGCCCCAAGTAAAATACAGTATCCTAACAAAGTGGGGGGCATTTTAAAACACAAAAGTAAACTATATCAAATTGTATGCGCAAGATTCAGAAACCATTTGAAATGCTTAGGACACAGTAGTAGCCAGCCATGAAAAATCACAGAGGCACTTGCCTATGCAGCGCACCAATCCCCTACACTACAGTTTACAAGCCACTTCCACTTCCCTTTACAATTGGAATATTAATAAACTACCAAGGGAATTTATTATTCCTATTATTCGGCTGATATGTACTTCTCTCTAATCAACATTATTACTTTGCCTCACCTTGTAAGTCGCTAGTAAAGGTAGATTGTTATGTCTAAAACTGGGATAGTATGGAAATATTGTGAATAAATTCCAACTTCAAAGCTACGGGGAAGCTCTCAGGTTTTTATTTTCACTTTGGCAATGTTTGATCTAATATATTGAAAGTGACTCGTGGTGATATTCAGAGAGGAATATTTTACTTTCAAAAACTTTTTTTGTGTGAATAAATGATCTTACTGTGTTTGTAAAGTCATTTCTACATGATATGTATAGTTTTACATTACACAGTAGCAATTAAAGAATATCAAATTCCGAGATTCTATTTTATTGCTGATTACTGCTGCAAATCTAGTCCCTTTTCTGCCTAAGAAACTGCATCTTCTCTCTCTGATTTCCAGTTTCCATCTCTATCTCTATGCTATCCTCCAGTGTCCAATCTGCAAATCAGGCCCTTCTTGCATGAAAACATTACATATGGCAATATTTCTATTTATTAAATTGTTAATTCATAGAATCTATTTTTTTCAAAATCTTGAATTTCTTACCATTAAATATGACATGGTATTTCTGTATTTTTTTTCTTTTGTGTTTCTGCTTGGATCATTAGTGCCGTGATTAATAGATACTAGGATTTTTTTAAAGCCACTTTTTACTATTAAACTATTGTTATTAAGGTGATTAAATGTGTTAAAGTTCCTCTTTTGACTGTAATGTAACATTAAATGAAATGACTGTAACAATAAATGAAGTCCACTAATCAGCTTTTCAGAGTTTTGTTTAGAAGCTGCCCTGATTGCAGAAACAGGAATTTCCTTCTGAAGTAGATATTAAGTCTGGTAAATAGTAAACCACGTAGGCAAACCTTTTAAGTTTCTCCAAGTTTTTGTATTTCCAAACTCCCCCTTTAACATGCTGTAGGCTGACGGGCATCGCTTACAATGGAAAGGAACCCGTTAAAAACGTGTTAATTCCATGATGAAATGTCCTGCCTATTCGCTTTCTCATTGTCATTGAATGGTACTGAAACACTGCATAGACAGAAATGTCATCATACAGTTAACATGTTTTTAACAGGTCCCTTTCTGTTCAAGTGATACCTGTTGGCTTAAAACACGTTAAAAAGGAAATGTGGAAATAAAACTATTTGGAGAAACTTAAAGGGGTCTTCAGTAATTTGAACCCTGACATTTGCCTCTTCTGCTGAATAAAATATTTTGACGAGCACAGAGGCTATAGATATCAGCGGGACCTGGGAATGAATGCGTGCACACAATGAGGGAGGAAATAGTTTTATTTTGCGGCAAAGCAACCTGCAAGAGAGCCTAAACAAATAATGATTAGTACGATTTGCTGGAAATTAAATAATACATAAATAAATAAATAAATAAATAAATGAATAAAAGCTTCAGTATTTTATTAGGGGCTTTTTCTCATATTCACCCCATTATTTGCACACATATTGATATAATCCTGAAACGTTTTCACATGGACTAGACGCAAAGAGAAACACAAACAAGCAGGTGTAGGAGATAAGGGCTCTTAATTTCAATGTCTCTTAATTTGTCCCCGACAAATTGTTACCTCTTCCACCCACTGGCAGCCTACTGTGTGCAACACGTTGCGTGTTGTACGCAGATGTGTGTACTGGTGAGTGTGTGTGCAATAACACTGACTACAAACTTGGTTTTATTTGACAGTATAGCTTGGTTTGGGGTGTTTTTACTGTTGCTTGTCCTTACTATAAAACGTAAGACTTTTTTTCTTTTAGTTCAGTTTAAAAAAAAAAAAAAAAAAAAGTGATGTTAGAATTTTAACAGAAGACTTGTGTTGGCCATTTAAAAATAAATACATAAACGCCCCGTTTCATTATTCTTTCATAAGAGTACCTATCATATTCAATGTGGCTAGTTTTTAAAATTATCAAATAATTTTACTAAGATTTTATTGTGAATGGTAACTGTATTTTTGAGAACGTATTTACCAGGACTACAGATGGAAATTAGCCATTTGGCTAAATCAAGTATACAGGGCATCTGTTGTCATGTTTGAACGCAGTAATGTTCTGTATGTCGGCTCTGATAAATTACTAAAATAAATCTACTAATATTCAGACATTTGAAAAATCCATAGTTTTAATTTAATTGTGAATTTACAATCTATTCAGCTATCTCATAATAATAATAATAATAATAATAATAATAATAATAATAATAATAATAATAATAATAAATCGGTTTATTTCGTCTCTAAACGCCCCGCTTTCATTATTATTTCACAGGAGTACCTGTCATATTCAATGGCTTGTTTTTAAATGTATCAAACGGGTTGCAAGGTTTTGTTAATGGTAATAACGCGGCTATAATAAATATTATCTACATATTTGTATATATCTGTATATTTGAATAATATTTCTTTCTTTGTTTCTTTCTTTCGTTGTTTAGAAATTAGTAGACAACATTGTCATTGTAATATAATTCTACCTGTGCTCTTATCAGCCCCTATTTTACTGCATTTAATCCTGTACTTCAGAATACTGTAATCTGCCAAGTTTTTAACCTGTAGTACTTTGTATTTAATCACATCCTGATGTAACTATCACTATTTAATCATATCCTGATGTAACTATCACTATTACCTGCTGTATTATTGAATTGTGGTTTGTCAAACTTGTACTTTACTTGTTTTATTGTATTTCTTGCTCTTATTGTATTACTTGTATTGTAACGCTTGAAATGTTTTTGCTTACGATTGTAAGTCGCCCTGGATAAGGGCGTCTGCTAAGAAATAAATAAATAAAAAAATAAGAGAGAGAGAGAGAGAGAGAGAGAATGAGAGAGAGAGAGAGAGAGAGAGCTGAGAAAGGTAATTATAAACGTATATTATTGTTCTGCTTTAAGCGTTTCCTTTTAAATCATTACATTAGTTCCCTCTTAAAAATAATAGTTTTCCAACTTGAGGCGTTAAGCCTATAAATTAGCCATACGCCTATTTAGCGGGAAAGGTGTTAAGGCTTTGCTATAAAAAAAATAAAAAATAAAAATAGCTGTGCATTATTCTTCACCCACCACTATCACGCACATTTCATATGAATCCAACCAGGCGTGAGAAACTATAGACACGAGCTTTCATAAAACCAACAAACACCCAAACATGAAAACGCGCCATTCAATTTCAATATTTACTGCCGTGCTAAGTTTACATCATGTTGTTATAAAACGAAAACCAAACACCTAAACGTACACAGCGAGCAAGAAATAACTGAGGTACAGGGACGCGTAAATGTCTCCTGCGTGATTTATTAAAAAAAAAAAAAAAAAAAAAAACTTTTCATTTTAATTAAAAAAAAAAAAAAAAAAAAAAAACTGGTGTTAATTTATCACGGTGGCCAATGCTTAACACAGTGGGCCAGCCGGCACGTGCAGCACACAGCCAATTCGCCATGTTTAATTTGATATTGATCATTATAGCACATAGACAGTAGATTAGTGTTATGATGTGTGTTGTGCTTCCATGAGTTTGTGTTACACAAAATGAATGCAGTAGTCAAATACCTGTAGCCTACCTACCTGTGCGCAGTCGGGCAGTATGATAGAAATCCGTTAGTTCATGTTCCAGTGCTGGCATGGTTTTTGTATATCAAAAAAGAATGAAACAAAATGAATGTGAAGTTGCATATATTAATTCACCGATACAGGAAACACGGACAAATGGTATTGTAATTTCTGTCTGCTGCTGATAATTTATACAGGGGGAAGTTCTCACGACTTGGCAAAGAACATCGAATTATCAGTGATATAAAGCTGAATTTCTACAGGAACGACCGGCCTCAGATCAGCCGTGTCTGGCCTTAGATGTTTTGTCACCAGTTTATGATTAAAAAAAGAACAGCTGGGGGTAATGTATCACTTGTCCTAAGTATGAAATACTACACTGCCTGTTGTAAACGTAAATATTTGAGTCAGTTGAGTTCTTAAAGGTTAAGGCATGTATATAGGTCTGTAAACTCTGAATCATATTGAGGCAGACCTCGTTGTTTTAGAATTCTGTTAACATTTTATATAAACGAATGGCCTATTGATAACACAGACATAGCACGTGTTAAACTGTGTCAAATAAATAGAGTCACTTCTTATGGCAATATATAGTCTGTAATTGACTTGGCAAATGCAAATGCAAAAAAAAAAAAAAAACATTCAGCCTTGTGGTTTTAGAATCATCGACACGAAATCCCTCCTCTCTCTCTCTCTCTCTCTCTCTCTCTCTCTCTCTCTCTCTCTCTCTCTCTATTTATATATGTTTTGATATGTGTATATATATATATATATATATATATATATATATATATATATATATATATATATATATATATATATATATAAACAAAGTCCATGTGACACTTACTGATGTCTCTGAATTTGGACTGATAATAGTACACTCAACTGGAAGGCAAATGTTAGCATATCGATAGCAACTCCTCCCATTGAGAGAAGCGCGCACTGAAACACACTGCAAAGACAACCGCGTATTGGACAGGGGGCGCGAGGTTATATAACAGATGACAGAACAGCAGGTCGATACACACGTCCATTTACAGTCAGGTCCGTGTAAAGAGAAGCACCAGAGGACTACCAAAGGGTATTATTGCAAGATTGCATCAACCACACTTTAAAAGGCAGGGGATATCTTTTTTAAAAGCTTTTGTTGTTGTTGTCGTTGTTGTTGTTGTTGTTGTTGTTGTTTTATTTTTTAATTTAATTTGACAAAAGGGACGTCATGACTTTTGCAATGCTGAGGCCGATGGCAGGTCATCTAATCTATCCGGACCTAAACATGCTATCCGAGGACGACGAGAACCGAAGTGAGAGTGACGGCAGCTCGGATCAGAGCTATGGCTGCTGCGACGGCTCTGACAATCGGCGGAGGGTCTCCCGAAAATCAGGGGTCGGCATCGGAGGGGTGGTCGTGTTCAAACAACGGAACGCCGCTAACGCCAGGGAGAGAGACCGGACCCAGAGCGTGAACTCGGCGTTTACCGCACTCCGGACCCTCATCCCCACAGAGCCGGTGGACAGAAAGCTGTCCAAGATAGAGACGCTGCGTCTGGCGTCCAGCTACATTTCACACCTGGCTAATGTGCTGTTGCTGGGAGACGGCAGCGAGGATGGGCAGCCCTGCTTCAGCGCGGTGTATGGTGGTCAGGGGGACATGGACGGCAAACAACCGAGAACGATCTGCACATTTTGTCTTAGCAACCAGAGAAAAGGGGTAAGATTCTATTATAACGCTAATCCTCCTCGTCCTCAATCTGGAATGGCTATTTTTCAGTTGGTGCCAAATCTAAACTATATTTGCTTGTTTCCAAGACTATAGTTGTAATATTGCACATACATTTTAACGTGATTTTCCGAGAAAGTTTGAATATATATTAATTTTTTTGGCTATGTCAGATTGTTTTGGAATATTGCACACATGCTTGTTTTCCATCAAGCGAAAGTGATAAATAAACAAATAAACCAAAGTAAAATGTTAATTATAATAAGGGGTTTGACTATACTTTGTATATCACGGTATTTTACGTCATTGTATTTATTTTTTTATTCATAAAAAATATTTTATTTTATAAATTGTGTGTGGTCCAGTGGTTAAAGAAAAGGGCTTGTAACCAGGAGGTCCCCGGTTCAAATCCCACCTCAGCCACTGACTCATTGTGTGATCCTGAGCAAGTCACTTAACCTCCTTGTGCACCGTCTTTCGGGTGAGACGTAATTGTAAGTGACTCTGCAGCTGATGCATAGTTCACACACCCTAGTCTCTGTAAGTCGCCTTGGATAAAGTCGTCTGCTAAATAAACAAATAAATTAATTGCTATTCAACTATTAAACAGACAGTAGTGCTAAATTAAAAATAAATAAATAAATAAACGAAACGAATTCAATGACAAACGTTTTATTATGTTCGCGGTGTTGACACTACAGACATTTTGAGTTTAACATTTCAAGACAGACGCGGCCACTAGTTTCAGTTCGTTACATTTTATGCTGGAATGA
Organism: Acipenser ruthenus; assembly: GCF_902713425.1. Lineage (NCBI taxonomy): Eukaryota > Metazoa > Chordata > Actinopteri > Acipenseriformes > Acipenseridae > Acipenser > Acipenser ruthenus. The sequence continues at coordinate 11,821,799 of NC_081206.1, read as the reverse complement.
TTCCGTTTTGAAAATTGCACTTTGCTTAATGATATTTATATACAACTAAGAAAAATGATGGCAACAACAATTAAAACAAAATCTACATTTAGAGACTAGTCTTACCTGAACAAAATTATAGCATTGAATATGAAATTATATATATATTTCATTCTAAAATCAATACAATACTACGTTATGTTATGAAACTAGTAAGAATGCTCTGAACAGTAAGATGAACATGTTCTTTTCAGAAAGAACAAACAAAACGGGGGCACATTTTTGTGTCTTGAAAATCATCAGGTGATCTTCACATAGATTAACATGAATACCCTACCTAAACAAATATGTATAGGCCTACATGAAAGGCAGTAGGCTACACAGCTCACACATTGTTGGGGTGTGTTGACTAACTCAGTTTTAGACGTGTCTTTTTTAATATGCCTGTACTGTAAATCACACGTTTAACTTGTATTTGTATTTTTTAAGCGAACATACTTTCGCAATCATTAAATTAAACTAAACATTTTAATGTGTTTAAAACTTGTTGCACTTTTTTTTGAGGAAGCATAAGAAAAGTTTCAAGCTCCAGATACTTAGAGAGTTTCCAAGCAAACTTCAATTTTTTTCAAAAAGATAATATTCACGATTCGTTTTAGCTCTGCACGCGGTAACTGGTCATTATATTTACTATCTTTAAAAAGACCACGCTATGAAGTACTAATCAGCTCGGAGATTACATGGAATCGATTCATAGGTAATATAATACTGTGTTATCCGATCACCTCGGAGAGCACATGGAATCGATTCATACCTAATATAAGCGGACATTTCGAAACATCTGGCTCAGTTTTCTCATGTCAGCCAATGCGCTGTCAAGTCCAGTGAATAAAATCCAACACTTCACAAGGTGTGTGACTGAGGGATAAATAATGTTATAGATGAATAAGTTTTAAACACTGAACACATCGAGGATAAACGCAATTATTGACCTAAAGTTTTGTTAAAATAAAATAGCATTTTAATATTGTACATTTCAAAACAAAATATTTAAGGATAAACAAAACATTTTATGAAACAGACTTATAAACACGTTTAATTGTTAATTGTTATAGATTATATTCTGTTACCAAAATAAACATTTAAAGCATAACGTATATGCATAGTATAATGTGTTTAGAATTATTTTAATTGTAGATACTTAGCATACGTAAACAAACAAACTATAGGCCTTATTTGAGAAACGTTTTTATTAGACGTTGTTCTCAATGTCTTAAATTGAGAAACACTTGTTCTTTGAGAGACGTTTTTATTAGACATCTTTCTCAGTGTCTTAAATTGAGAAATACTTCTTAGCGAAGTTTCTTTTAGTATTACTACATATTGTAAAGGAGAATTATTTTTTAAGATCATGGATTAAAACAAAGTCCACCAATACTTTATTTAAATTTAAAATCAGAAAAGGTGAACATATTACTCCTGTCTTGGCCTCCTTACACTGGCTTCCTGTGCAGTTTCGAATTGATTTTAAGATTGTATTTTTAACTTAAAGCCCTTAATGGATTAGCACCCAATTATTTACAAGAGCTGTTGATCCCATACATTCCTAAACGGAATCTTAGATCTCAGGATGCAGGGCTCTTGGTTATTCCAAGGGTAAATACTAACAGTATGGGAGGAAAGGCCTTTTCTTATGAGGCTCCTACATTATGGAACGCTCTGCCTTTTTGTGTCAGAGAAGCTAGGAGTCTTGCTGTTTAAGTCAAGATTGAAGACTTATTTATATACACTGGTCTTTTTTTTAATATACATGATTGGAAATGTATTTACTTTTATTTAAAATATATATTTTTATTATAATCTTTTTTATGCTATTTTAATGTTTTATTATGCTGTGTGTATTTTGTTTTCTGTAAAGCACCTTGAGGTCGATGAAGTAAGGTGCTATATAAATGAAATTAATAAAATGTGAACAGAGCAGTTGATAATTTGGTCAGTAATATGCCTCCAAGCTCAATAAAAACACCACATTCCAACATACGGCATGTCATTCCAGTACTACATTCAAAAATAGAATTTGTAAGACTGGAAGCTAACTGATCAAAACAAAAGCTTGATTTTCCCTTCGTATTTCCCTAACATAATAGAATGCCATGCCTTTGCCAACATGCTAACGTTGTGATCTCCTTAAAAGGACATGCAGTCAGGTTATAGACAACAACATGGGCATGTAACCCAAACCAACAACGCTGTGTTATTAGGAGTGTCAGAGTCCTAACGATGCCTAAGGAATGAAAAGCAGTCACTATGTTTGTGTGACGGCCAGTCACACATGTTATACATTATTATTATTATTATTATTATTATTATTATTATTATTATTATTATTATTATTATTATTATTATTATTATTTATTTCTTAGCAGATGCCCTTATCCAGGGCGACTTACAATCGTAAGCAAATACATTTCAAGTGTTACAATACAAGTAATACAATAAGAGCAAGATAAATACAATGACTTTTGTTCAAGCAAAGTACAAGTGTGACAAAATACAATTCAATAATACAGCAGATAAGTGATAGTTACATCAGGATATGATTAAATACAAAATACTACAGATTAAACACTTGGCAGATTACAGTATTCTGAAGTACAGGATTAAATGCAGTAAAATAGGGGGCAGATAAGAGCAAATAAAGCGCATTTAAGGAAGGGTGATAGCGTCCCAGGATAAAAACAGAGGAGTTCTACAGGTGCTGTTTGAAGAGGTGAGTCTTAAGGAGGCGCCAGAATGTGGTCAGGGACTGGGCAGTCCTGACATCTGTAGGAAGGTCATTCCACCACTGCGGAGCAAGGGTGGAGAAGGAGCAGGCTGTGGAGGCAGGGGAGCGTAGAGGAGGTAGAGCCAGTCTTCTAGTGCAGGCAGAGCGGAGAGGTCGAGTGGGGGTGGGAGAGATGAGGGTCTGTAGGTAGCTGGGTGCAATCTGGTCAAGGCACCTGTAGGCTAGTAGAAGAGTCTTGAACTGGATGCGAGCGGTGATCGGGAGCCAGTGGAGTGAGCGGAGTAGTGGAGTAGCGTGGGAGAAGCGAGGCAGAGAGAACACCAGGCGAGCAGCGGAGTTCTGGATGAGCTGGAGCGGACGGGTGGCGGACGCAGGGAGGCCAGCCAGGAGGGAGTTGCAGTAGTCTAGGCGGGAGAGTACCATCCAAGTGGCTTACGTTTTAAAATGGCAATAACATCCTGGGTGGGTGACCAGTCCCGTCCCCCCGTCCTCCTGGTTCAACATGCGGCCCACAATATTTGGGATACCTGTAAGTTTACAGTGTATTCTTAGCAGAAATGAAAGGAAACTTCATTTCAATAGTTTCATTTCAATAGTTTAGTCAAACTGTCTTCCTTCATGGGCTAGTGGGAGCCTCCTGAGTTGTTATTTAAAGCTTAGCTTTATAGAAAAAATGGTAACTGCTAAATACTTTGTGAATATGGACCAAGAATGGTTATACCGTGTTAAAAGTCTAAAGTATTTTTTTCTTACAATCAATTCTGTGTCCCTTCAGTGGTTAGGCTGGTCTCCTATTAAGATCACATTGTGTTGGTCCCGTGGCCTTACTATGTAGGCTTCACTGTGTTGTTTTTTTTAAAGATGGTTTGTCAATATATTTATTCATTTTTTAAAGTCTATTTATTTTTGTAACCTTTTTAGATTTTTAGATCAAGATCTCCTTTACAAGAAAGATTGGCTCAAGATGATGATGATACAAATAAAGCCACACTGATCACAAAATAGACAATTAAAACAATTACAAAAGCTGTCTAAATAAATTGAAACACTTTACTAAAGCTACATAAATTGCCATTAAACTTTTCTTTGCAGTGTCTCTTAACTTTAACAATGGGTAAATACATTTCTTTAAAACATGTATGGTTCCTAAGATGTTTCTTTAGTGGTGGCTTGGTTTTCTGGTGGAATATTTCAATGGTTTTATCTAAATGCTGGTGGAATTTCTTTTGCAGGTGAAGCTGAGAGGAGTGAGTGGTTTGCGAATGCGCAGATAGAAAGACTGTTTCTCTACACAGACTTTTCCTCTTGCACGTCCACATCTCAGGGTCCAGCTGAAACACCCAGAGAGACATTAAACTCAGGCAGGAATGTGGGAAGATGGAAAATCCCAAGGAAAGGTGGAAATATTTCATTTCAAAACAGTCCCACAAGCTGGGATTCCAGAAGTGAAAGAGAGAGCAAGACCGAGACTCGACAGTGACAGGCGCTTTGTACTTTAATGCTGAGCATAAAGTATGTCAGATAATGGGGAGTTTTTATTTTCTTTTAAATAGAGAGATTTATTCTTTTTTATTGTGTGTGAATCACTGTTTCTTGAAAATAAAGTATATTTTTGTTCATACACAGTTTCTGCTTATTTGTAACCACCACATGTTTGGAGCTAGGCTTGCCATTTTGTAAAAGTTGCAGTTCTTCACACTTTGTGCTCAAAAATTCTGAGGGTCAGCGGACTGGCTATGGGCAGTATGTTACTAGCTCTCCATTGGGGACAAAGTCATTCATGTCAAACTCAATGACCAGGACTCAAATGCAGGCCTTGTTGTATCTGAGCATATTTCACTCTTAACAATTAAAAGTAATTAAGTCCCAATTCAACTTTTAGCTGAAGCATTTTAGGAAAATCATTTCCTCTAACAAAACAATTGCAGGGCTTGAAACGGTAGCCCTGCACCAAGTCCTAGGCTCCAGAATTTCCATCATGAGTTAAATGTTAAATTAATTGTTACCCTTTAGCTGCATGAACCACTCCTATTAGTAAAGCTACAGACTTGAGTGTGATGAGAAGTGTGATCAGTTCATTCATAGCAGATTTACCAGGGGCCTGATTGTTCAAACTCCTGCACCTGGTAATTTCAATAATATACTCAGTGTTTAAAAAGTAATCGGTTACACTCAGCATCATAACTAGAGCTGACATTATACCGGGGTCACACTTAGGATTCAAGCTATAGCTGGCAGTATTTATATGACTGCTTGGTATTTACTATTCAACCTCCAAATCTATGTTACACAGCAAACCAACAGAGAAAAGGAAGGAGTCTTTTTTACTTTACCAGATTTTTTACATGAGCATCAGCATTGATGATGCAAAAAAACAACCGAGGACACGACCTTGGTGTCCTCATAGCTAGTTACGGCCATGGCTACACTTAGAAGTTACTTGAACACAATGTAACTAGTTATAGAAATTCTTGAGTTTGAAAATAATAGAAATGGTTACAGTTACATATACAGTAATTAGTTCTTAGGCAGTTTCCATTTTACAGAGATATATGTTATTGGTGCTTTGTCAGGCTGCAGCTCGGAATATTCTTTGAAGATCCCACTATGGGACCCCTCGCTCCCTCCTCTGATACCATTTCCTAGCAGGGTGATATGAATGCGTGTTCATGGGACGTGTAAGGTTTGACTGTTGAATATCTTTCTGATTTCCACGTTATACATTAGTCGCAGTGCTTTTTTAAAATGTGACAAAGACTACATTTCTTTCACATAAAATATAATACGTTATCACATTTTGTTACCTGTCTAATCAAGAAACCATTACAGTTACAAGTTACTGAAAAATGCAATCAGATTACAGTAATGTATTCCTCCCCAACACTGAATATCCCTAAACATGGTTCTGAAGCCCAGCTGCAGGGCTACTGGGAGTTTCAAGCCGTGACATTAGCGGTGGAGTTTTTATTTTATTTTGAGGACTTATCAATGTATTTTAAAGTCAGAAGAAAGGAAGTCTCCACTCTTGACATTTCCGAATGCTATTTTCCCAGCTAAAGAATCGCTGAACGGGGCCCTGGAGCTCAGATTGAATACCGGCTGCAGCAGGAATGTTCCTTTTGTTTCCGTGTCTCTGAGGGATGAAGGAATTCAGATTAGTTCTGAATCACAGTCCCTATTGGTTGCTGTGTATGCGTCTGCAGTTCTAATGATAGCAGCAATGTGGAGTAGTGGTTAAGGGCTTTGGACTCTTGACCAGAGGGTTGTGGGTTCAATCCCAGGTGGGGGACACTGCTGCTGTACCCTTGAGCAAGGTACTTTACCTAGATTGCTCCAGTAAAAACCCAACTGTATAAATGGGTAATTGTATGTAAAAATAATGTGATATCTTGTAACAATTGTAAGTCGCCCTGGATAAGGGCGTCTGCTAAGAAATTAATAATAATAATATCTATCCCACAAATATGATTAATTTACTCACAATGACTGGATGGGACATTCTTTCTATATTGTATCCCTACAAATTATTTTTATTATTATTATTATTATTATTATTATTATTATTATTATTATTATTATTATTAAAGCAGCCAATACACAAGTTATTAATAAAGACAGAGATTACAAATAGAATAATGTATGGGTCAGAATATATTATCACACAATAATACTGTACTGTATGTCTCGAGTTGGTTTGGGGCAGTAATGCACTACTAATGCAACAACTTTATTCTATGTTTCTTAAAACAAACATTTCTATATTTATTGTTTTTTCAGTTTTTCATCTGTCGACACCTCTGACAAACACAATAGTCACTGGAGTGAATGGGTATACACGACACGACGTCGAAGCAGAGCCAGCGGCGGGACTACCAAATAAATATACAGATCATTCAATATGATCTCACGTCACTGCTGTTCATATGCTCTCTATAACGGTAAATACTGTCCACAGCGGGGCGCATAACATAAGGCATCCACCAGAAGCTACTGGCAAGTGAGCCATGATGAAGAAAGAAGTACCTGGTCCCATATCCTTACTGGCAGAGGCAGAGAACCAACCGAGTTCAAATGGTCCTTCATCCAAACTGGAAATGACCTGGAGCAAAAAACAGAGGCTAACTCCTCCCTCTACACAAACATCTGCACCGTCCTCTCTCAATAACATTACAGCGATCACATTTCAGCAGCTGTGCTTAATAATCAATCCAGTAAAATGTAATTCTAGTCATTAGTTATTATTACTATTTGTAAAACAATATGTGTCCAGTTGGCAGTTATGAGGTTACATTGAACAGAACCTATTGTTGACATGCCCCCAGATCAAGGTATAAAAGCAAGACTCCTGCTGCTCTCAGGTGACGCACGCATTTGAAGCAACACCTCAGAGCAGATAGTAGAACGGCCTACTGACTGTTTTTCACCTGACATCACACAGCGGTTTGGATATTTGCACAATTGGGCAGTTGCCATGAATATTTATTGACGTGTTCTGAACTGAAGTTTATTTTTGTAGTTTTAATTCAGTGAAATACATTATAGTTAGAGACACTAGTAGTGAGCTTTAAACGTGCGATACAAAGTCAGTAATGCCCATGTTATCTTTCACATATTTATTTGTCTCTTGTCTGTTTTCTTTGTATAAGTTTACACATTGATTTGATTAGTGCACGTCTTATATATTGTCATCTAGCAGTCTGTAATTGATTTGTATCACTTTCAGTAGCTTCTCCACTCAGTTCACTTGTTATGCCTTATTGTTTACCTACTAATTGAATTATTGATAGTTTTACGCACCTGCATATGACGATAAGTATTATGTGCTGATATGCAGTATGCCGATTTGAACTACGAGCATGAGTGATTCAGGTACGAGCGTGAGTGATTCTCTCACTCTGATGTCCCCTCCCCTGTGCTTTGATTTTACCATGGTCAGTGTTTGTGTTTAATATTATTAATATTATTATTAATAGTTGTAGTAGTCCTATTTAAGGTACGTATTAAAGACTACACCAGCTGTCCAAAGACAGCTGGAAAAAATTCAAATTAGCACCCTTGAGGGTGCTAAAAAAGACGAACCTTAACTAATTTAACTGAAAAATCGGTCAAAAGACTGTAAATTAAATTTTCAAAACCAAAGGGGAGGTGGTACAGAGCACGCCATCTAGAGCCCACTGGTCAACAAAGGTGGCCATGTCGCCAGCGGACTCCGCGTGGGCGTGCTCCAACTTAACCCTTGATCGGACAAGGGCCCTGAACATGGCCCCACAGTAAAAGAGACCCTCCCCGATCATCTTACGCTTCCTGGTCTTGTAAATTGCCAGTTTAGCAAGAGCCAGGAGCAGATTCACGAGGAGGTCTCTCTTCTTGCTGGAGCCACGAACAGGGTGCCCGAAAATGAGGAGGGCGCAAAGGCAGGCCCCAGCAAGTCCCAAAACTTCTTGTAGAACTCCACGGTCAGCCCGTCGATGCCCGGCGATTTGTTATAGGGCATCTGACCGAGGGCGTCGGAGAGCTTGGCCAGGGTCAGCTGGCCCTCGAACTCATCCCTGACGCCCTCGTCGACCGTGGGAAGCCCATCCCACAGAACTCTGCACGCATTGGAGTCGACAGGACCCTCTCGTTCACGCTCTCCGGATCCGTCAGAAGGGAGCCATCGTCCGCCAGGAGGCAGGTGATGTTCTTGCGGTCTCCCTTCTTTTTCTCCAATGCGTAGAAGAAGTGTGTGCCGCGGTCCATCTCCCGGAGGAACTGGACCCGCGAGCGCACAAATGCCCCCCGGGACCGCTGGAGCTGCAGGTCCCGCAGGGTGCACTTCTTCTCCTCGTACGCGCTCTGCTCGAGTTGGTCCCCGCGAGCCAGGCGGGTCTCCAGATCGAGCAGCTCCCTTTCCAGCCGCTCGATCCGCGAGTCCCTCTGCCTGCTCGCGCCCCTCGTGTACTCCTGACAGAGGATCTTGATCTGCGCCTTCCCCATGTCCCACCACTGATGACAGGTGGGGAAGCGAGATCGCCTGCCGTGCCAGACCGTCCAAAAGTCCTGGAAAGACCGCTCAAAGCGCTCGTCCTCCAACAGGCTGTTGTTGAAGTGCCAGTAGGCAGAGGAGTGCCTAGCTGGCACCACGGCCACCGTCACGGCCACCAGGTTGTGGTCCATGAACGGCGCCGGCCTGATATAGGAGGTGCGAACGCAATAAGCGTGGTTCCGCGACACGTAGAACCTGTCAATCCGGGACTGAGACACCCGCCCCTCCCTCACCCTGGTGAAGGTGAAGGCCGAGGCGTCCGGGTGTTGCCACCGCCAGATGTCGAGCAGAGAGAGCTGAGCGATCAGCTCTCTCAGGGCGGCCGACGAGGGTGGGTAGGGCTCGCGCCCCACCCAGTCCGCGGCTTCGAGGGTGCAGTTAAAATCCCCCCCGAGGACCACAAGCTCGTTGGCGCCGATCAACAGGTGAACAGTAGCATCCCCGTCCCGGATCCGGTGGTGCAACAGACGGCCCGGCACGACGTTGACCACATCGAGCACCGTGGGAACAAAGGACCCGGAGAAGAGCGTCGCCACCCCACAAGATGACTCGTGAGGTGGCTGAACGACACTCTCCCCCCCCACTCCAGCAGCCAGTTGGCTGCAGGAAGCACACAGAGTAAGCCCCCTTTTTCAGAAAGGAGATTACCTGGGCCCTGCGGAAATGGTCCTTGCATCCGTTGACGTTCACGGTCCCGATGCGATACATTGTCCTCTGTCAGGTTTAGTTGGTGACAACTCACGGGAGATCCTGAGATCTCCCGAAGTTCACAAACTGGTCGTGAAACTTTCGGGCACGTATGTGCACGCACGTGCCTGAAGTTTTGCTGGCATGGCTGGCCCTGAGGAAGGATCTCACAGAGTTTAGGATCCTCTGGAAATCCCCCCACTTGTCCAGGACCAGCTGGACCTTGTCCCTGCGGTGGATGGTGGCTTCCAAGAAATCCAGGAGCTCCGCCGCAGGGATGTCCGGAGAAGGGGCGGGCAGACTCTCCGAGCCCACGCTGCATGCGGACTCCGAGTCCTCCTCCCTCTCCTCCGGTTCTCCACTGCCCCCCTCGCGGTGGAGAAGCACAACACACTCACGTTGGTGGGTGAGCGCGTTGCGTCTTATTTTGATTTTATCCAACTCCCCCAGCGCCCCCCCCCCCCAGGAGACGCGGCAGGAGAGATCGGCGGAGGGACCCTGGCGGGGACCGTCTGCACACTTGATTTCGGGGGCGCAGACGGTCGCTCGACGTACACCGCCGAGCCGGACGGTCTCGTCGTCCCCGCTCTGGGTCCCTCCTTTGAGGTCCGAGGCACGGTCTCAGGCCTGTCCTCTTTCCTCGAAGGAAGGGGATCCACCCTCTCGGGTCCTTCCCCTCCCTCCCCTAGAGAAAGGGGATACACCCTTTCGGGTCCTTCCCCTTCCTCCGCATCAGTCACCGGGACCGCCTCAGGCGATGTTTCCCCCCCGACGGACGCGCAAGGGCCAGAGCCCTCGTCGCCGCCGGAAAGGGAAGCCCGAGGCTGTTGTTCGTTCAGGGGCTCCTCCCGCGCCCCCTCGGCGACTGGAACCAGCCCCTCGATGCTGGGTCGGGGACCGGTTTCTTGGCCCCGTTGCACTTCGGGGAGGGGATCTACCTCGAGGGCACCACCTTCTGCCCTCTCTGGTTCTTCCCCTCCCTTCCGCGCTCCGGAGACCAATGCCTCACGGGGTGTTTTCTTCTCCCCCTCCGCGGCAGCACGAGGGCCGAAACCCCCGTCGCCGCAAGAGAGGGAAGCCTGAGACAGCTCTTTTTCTGGGAAGGGTGGTTCTTCCCCCCCCCCTCCGACCCTTCGGCGGGGGTCGCTTGCATGGGCTCCGTGTTGTTTGCAGAGCCCACGCTTGCCTCGTTGGCCGAATCCGCCTCCTCGCCGGAGGCGGGAGCCCGAGGCAGCTCTTGTTCTGGGAGGGGTAGTTCTTCCTCCCCCTCCGGCCCCTCGGCGGGGGTCGCCTGCATGAGCTCCGCTTTATCCTCGGGAGCTGTTTCCGCCGCCCCCTCCTCGGCAACACAGGATTCAGGACCCTTGTCGCCTCCGGAGGAAGGTGGTGCCCGAGGCAGCTGTTCTTTCGGGGGCCCCTCCTGCGCCCCCTCGCCGACCTCCGCTGCGGCCGGCTCCTCGATGGTACAGTCGGGGCAGGTTTCCGGGGTCTGTTTTGTGACGGGGAGGGGATCTACCCGAAGGGCTTCTTCTGCCCTCGCGGATTCCTCCCTCCCCTTTGGCCTCTCGGCGGGGGCCTCTTCCATGGACTCCGCTGCTTCTGTGGAGCCCCGGACCGCCTCAGGGGATGGATCCTTCTCCCCCTCTGTGGCAGTGCTGGTAGAGGGGGGACGCCGAGGCGGTCTCTTTCGTTTTTGGGGGCCCTCTATCACCCCCCCGGGGAACCTCACAAAGAGGCCAAGACGTGTGCACTTGCGCCTTCCTCTTCCCCCTGAGGCTGCCGCCCTGCCTCGCGGGGTGTGCCGTCGAGGGAGTCCCTTTCTCTGGGACTCCCCCTGACCCACCGCCAGATGGTGCGGCGACAGGCTTCATCTCCCCCCGCTTGGCCGCCCCGGTGGACCTGGCCGCGGCCTTCTTCTTGCGGCGGGCGACCACGGTCCACTCGGCGGCCTTCTCCCCCCGCGCGCTTTCGGGAGGCGCGGAGGGTCCGGCCGCCTTGGGGGCCTTCTCTCCCTTTCCCCCCCCGGATGTTACTGGGAGGGGGGCGGGTACTGTTTTGCCCCCCTCTGCGGGCCTCTTGGAGGGCCCCGGGGGCGAGGTGGACTCGGAGGGGCACGGTGCTTGCGCGGGTGGCTTTGCGCTTTTCTGGAGCTTGGGGAACCTCTCTTTTTGGTGCCCCAGCTCCTTGCAGTGAAAGTACCGCACCTCCTCCGAGGAATAAAAAATGACATAATTGGTCCCCTGAAAGGGGACCACAAAACTGCCCTCCATGGCGTCCCTCCCTGCCAGGTGGAGCTGTGGAGCTTGCCCACTCATGATTTTAATTTTCTTTCTTTCTTTCTTTCTTTTCTTTTTAAAAAAAAACCACAAACAATAATTAAAAATAAACAAACAGACTTGCACACCCCTGCACTCCAATAGTGCAGGGGCACACAGAAAACAAAGGTTTTTTTTTTTTTAAACAAAACAAAATTAGTATATATTTTTTTGATAAAAAAAGAAAAATAACTACCCCTGCACTCCAATAGTGCAGGAGTAGTGAAATTAAAAATAAAACAAACAAACAAAAACTATTTATTTATTTTTAAAACAACAAAAAATAAAAATAAAACAATCAAAAGCACAAAGGGATTTTTTTTAAATACAAACAAACGTATTTACTTATTTATTTTTTAAATAAATAAATAAATAAATAAATACAAATTGACACCCCCTGCACTACAATAGAGCAGGGGTACAAAGAAAATTCAAAAAGAAATCAAAGTTTAAAACTAAAAAATAGCCTTAAACTTAAAAGAAAATCAAAATAAAAAATTAAACCAATGGCAAACAAAGGAGCACACGGCCTGTGCTCCCTGCCTGCCCTTCCCCCACTCTGCACACAGCAGAGATGGGGGATTTTTAAAACAAAACGATTTTTAAATCAAAAACTAAAACAGTTAATTATATAAAAATAATTTTCCTAAAAGTACAAAAATAAAAGCTTTAAAGTAAAATTAACAAATCAATAAAAGGAGTGTTTAAAAAAATAAAGAAAATTCAAAGAAGGAAAAATCTCTCCTGCACTTGCTTATGCAGGCAAGTGCAGGGAGAGAAAGGAAGAACTAAAAAGTGTTTTTTAATAAAAAATAAAAACACTAAACCAAAATGTTTTTAACTAAAAAGGTGCACTACTACTTTAGATAAATTAAATTATAAAAAGTTTTCCAAAATAAAAAGTTTAAATAACTGTTTTTAATTGTTTTTAATGTGGGAACTGAGGAGCTCAGAAAAAAGTGTGGCCTCTCAGTAGTAGTCGTAGTCATAGTAGCCTCTATTACAGCTGGTCAATGAACCATAACCTTAATAGATGCACTAAACCCTTTCTAAAGTGAAATATTGCAGTTTGCTTTTTGGCGATTAAAAATGACTATTTTGTCTTTAATTATGATGACCTGTTAATGGAAAATCTGTAATTGATCACATGCTGTTGAATTGAATAGTTCCAGTCCTGTATAAGGATATTGAACAATGTGTTGCTGCTCCTTCTAACGGTTATTAAGCGATAGAGTCCGTCGATGATGGCTCTACCGTGTGATAGTCGACTGCAACGGGAGTTATGCATCTCGAGCCGAAGGCAAGGGCACTAACAAAAGCCAAGGTCAACTATCACATGGTAGAACCATCATCGAGAGGGCACTATCACTATTAGAAAATGATATTTAATGTTGATTTCTTTAAAAAAACACCATAACACCTAGATTTACCTTGAACTTGTACTGATTCGTCTGGTACCTTTCTGCTGAGTAAAGACGTTCGAAGAAAATAGTTTTTAAATAAAGAACAAGGAAGACATACATGTAAAAGAGAAAAACAATGAGTTTTTATTTAGTACATCGATTTTTATTTTTTTCTGAACTTGTTTTATGAGCTGAGGAATGAACAGAGCAATTACTGGACAGTCCGTGTACGATGGAGTCTGAACTACCAATACAATCTCTCATTAAATCTCACTCTAAAATGCCTCCTAACTCACCATGTTTCTACCTTCAGCCAAAGCCTTTCTTTCCTGAATCTATATATGAATGGAGCAATATTACTGAACTGTCTGCATCTTACTTTGTTGTTGTTGAAAGATGCTGACAGTCTGTGATTGGCTCTTGGCAGTTGCAGGTACGGGATTGGTTGTTCGTCAATGCAAAGTATTGATTGGCTGGTTTTGGTGGATAATAAAATTCATTTGGACCAATTGTGTCAAAAAAGAAAAAGCCAGCACTGTGTGGATTGATTTCAAATGTGATTCACAGCTGGTGCTGAGACGTTCCAGTGGGGATCTACCGTCTATTAGAGACCGCTAGAACTGGAAGCTGATTGGCTGACGGTAATGAATCGTTTTCTAATGTCAAATAAAAGCATTCTCATTGATTTTATATATATCTATTGTCTGTGTGTTTTTCTTCATGATACTGTTCCCTGTATTTTAGATCTGTATGAGAATAAAAAGAACCTGATAAATGATCTAATATTGTTCTGTACTTTATCGCACTGAACTGGCGTAGTCGGACTACATATTAAAAAATAACCCTGCCATAAATAAATACAGTAGCTCACACACACACAATGTACTATTTATTCACCCTGCCATAAATAAATATATACAGTACTATTTCTAAAACACACACACACACACACACACACACACACACACACACACACACAAGCAAGCAGACACTCACCAGAACATTCTTTTATAGAACAGCGGAAGAACAAAACAATGAAAGTCATTATCAGGAGTGTAAGTCCCTGATTAGGGTTTTAGAAAGGAACAATGATCAATGCTATTTTCTAATACTATCTAATATGGTATCACAACGGCGTGGGTAAGAGGCAGCCCGCCTACGGGCCACAGCCATTGTGATATCTCAGCGCCTCGCAATGTCCTACCAGAACTCGTAATTATCACACGCTAATATATGTCTCCGGTAACTGATTCGTACAGTTATGTATACATTTAGAAAGTCAAATTTATGTCATCATGAATGTATGTTTCTGCTCTTTTTGCCCGAAGCTGATAAGGGAGTCCTATATTGCCCCTGGAAGACACTATATCAACATGAGGGGACGATATTCTTCCACAAAACTGGAAATCTCCAGTCCATGTTAAACCCTACGTTGGGTTTCCGGGCTCTCACAGAAGGCAGTTCAGGTCTCGTATTATGCCAAGACTGTTTTCAAAGTGGAGATATTGCTGAAAGATATTTAGAATTTGTTGAAGCTCGTCTTCAGAAAGCTGCCAGATTTTTTCTTTCAGATGTGAAAGGTGAGCATTTCAGTCTAGGTCAGAGCGGTGGCTAAGATGTTATGTACGGTTGCTATGGAAGAGTTTAAGAATATGCACTGTTGCTATGAATACAGACCTTGTTAAGGACTTCATGGCCTACAATGTAAGATATAATTTGTCACGTGATGGTGTTTTAAGAAAAGACTGATTTTAAAACCTTGGTTTAATAAAACTTCACATTTTGACCTTACTAACTTAAATAGGTCATGTGTTATTATTACAGAACAGTGGAAGCGTTTGTTCTTTCAGTTTAATATAATCACTTACTAAACAATATGATTCCGAGTCACGTGCAAACTGGACAAGATAAATGGTCGGAAACTACCAAGTCAGCTCTATTGTGTGCAGCTTTACAATGCTAAAGGTCTTGGTTTGAATCCAATGCAGACAGCCTCAGTTGAGAAAGTCTATAAGTGCTATAGCGACCATTTCTGAGAAATGGGCCTCATTATAAACAAAGGCAAGTTGGACTTCACAGATAAGATTGTGGTCCTGACAATGTGATGATACTGTAAAAATTAAACACTGGTACATTCTGAGTAACAGAGTAAGTATTTTAAAGACTAACATGTCTTAGTTTCATATACAAAATATATATAGTTGTTGTCCTCTGCAAATGTTTACCATGTCTAATCTATTTAGAGAGAGAGAGAGAGAGAGAGAGAGAGAGAGAGAGAGAGACTTTTGACTTTTAACAATCCTTTATTAAATAAATTAACAGTACTACATTTCCATTAGAATGCTAAAGGATTAAAAGAAAGTATAAAAACTATTAAAAAGCAGACTATGATTAAAAAATAAATAAATAAATAAATATTTGTTTTTATAAAATGACATTGAGCTCTCCCTCCTCACTGAATGAGCAGACAGCCTCTCCCACACACCACCTCTCCTGGAATCTCTGCAGGTCATTAAAAAGTTTAAAATAGGCAAAATCAACCTTTAACCTGCTAACCACTAGTACTCTGAAGAGCCTGACCACATCTGTCTGCCCTATGTCTGTCCGCTTATTCCTTCTGGATATTAAAATGGCAAGCTTTGCCAGACCTAAAAGGAAATTTATCAACATGCTTGTGTTTTTGCCTATAGGGGACCCCAAAAATAAAGTGTCAAAGTGAAAACTGGTCCCAGCTGTTGCAGTCTCTCTTGCAGGAGGCTGAAGAGGGGCTTCAGTCTCCTACACTCACTGTACATATGGAAAATGGTGTCTTCCTGCTGACAGAAGTCACAGACCGAGCTGATGTCATGGCTGATTCTGTGCAGGAACCGGCCTGTGGCCAGGATACCATGCAGGCGCCTCCACTGGAGGTCTCCTGCTCTCTTGTCTAAGGGGGGTTTGTACAGCACCCTCCATTCTGGGGTCCCCTCATCTCCCAGAGACAGATGAGCCCTCCATTTGGTATCAGCCATCCCTCTCAGCTTGCTGCAATGGGTTGCCTTAATACACAGTTTATACATCTCTTTATGTGTATGTTTACAAAATCTATATTTTTGAGTTTTTGTAGTTTTAAAAGTCTCTCTCTCTCTCTCTCTGCCCACTGTTGTTTGTTTACTGGAATAAATAGTGGGCATGGAGAGAGGGAGAGAGAGAGAGAGAGAGAGAGAGAGAGAGAGAGAGAGAGAGAGAGAGAGAGAGAGAGAGAGAGACTTTTAAGATCCTTTATTAATCATTCCAATTAAACGGCATTAAAATACAAAAAGGCAAAACACAAACAAGTTAACATATTTTAAACAAATAAAAGGATCATAAAAAATCAATACAGAATAGAAAACCATAAAAATAAACAGTGTTTTCCTTCTGTAAAACCAGATTAATAACAAATGAATAAAAACACTGTAAAACAAAACTAGAAATTAAACTGGAGTTCCCCCTCCTCATTCACAGCACACAAGGCGTCTCCCACACACCACCTCTCCTGAAAGCTCTCCAGGTTACTGACCAGTTTAAAATACTCAAACTCTACTCTGATCTGGCTGACCACAAGCACCCTAAACTGAACCACCACACTGGTCAGTCCACAACCAGAGAGCTGTTTTTTCCTTAAAATAGTCTTTAAAATAGCCAATTAGAACACACCTATTTTTCATTTTAAAACTGTACATAACCCCCAAAATAAAAAGCTCCTTACTAAAAACAGCCCCGAAATCATTCAGGATTCCTTGCAGTAAATTAAAAAGGGGCCGCAGCCTCTCACACTCACTGTAAGCATAAAAAATGGTTTCCTCTGCTGAGTAGAAAGCACACTGCTCACTGATACTGGGGTCCACTCTGTGGAGAAACCTGCCCGTGGACACAATGCCGTGGAGAATCCTCCACTGCAGGTCCCCAACTCTCTTAGTGAGGGGCGGCTTGTACAGCACCCTCCACACCGGCCTGCGCCCCTCCTCTACAGATAAGTGGGCTCTCCATTTGGAATCTACCAGACCCCTTAGCCTATTGTACTCCATGGCTTTAACATACAATTTATATATATTTTTGCTATCCAATACATGAAAAAAAATTTCCTCTACACTGTGCAAAGTTAGTAATGTGCCTCGATTCTCTCCACCCCCTCTCCTCCCTCTCCTACTGCTGGTGACACAATCATCCCAGGGAATAAGGAACACTGTCTCTGCTCTGTTCCTCTGGACAGCTCCTCCCTCAGGACCTCCCTAAGCCGTGGGGAGAGGCAGCCCCTCAGCTCAACCATTAGTCTCTCTGCGAGTCTCTCGGAGTGCCAGCCCAGCTGTGCAGCTAGCCAGAAGGAGAGCTCAGGGTTGAACAGATGGATCATCCTGCTTACACCTGCTTTTAAAAACCTGGCACAGAGCGTCATTGACTGGAGGAACTTAACTGGAAAAAGTGGATTAAAAAATAGGGGCTCCTCAAACATGGCCTGCCCAGTCAAGGACTCTTCATCCCTTTCCACCCTCACCAGCTGCCAGGAATTTAAAATATTTTGATAAAAACTGGGAAGTCCTGCTTTACAAAAACTGGTGTTCTCAATGAAAAACAGGTGTTTTCCTAACCCCAGCCCTTCGACTTTATTGAGGAGGAAAGCCTCAAGTGTACAGGAGCCTCCCCAGTGTACAGAGAAAACTGTGTGGAAATGAATCAAATAGCAAATCAACTTCTATTCAATTTAACCACACTCACCTGGTACTAATCACACACTACCTCACCTAATTCAAACACCAACTTACAATGTTACTGAATGTAGTTAATTTAATTACTTGAAGCAGAAACTTACCTATCTGCCTCAGACCCCAGTTACCACTAGTAGATTCACTCAGCTTAAATAGGTTCCAACCTCACTTTGCAAGGGAACTGGCAACAGCTGCTAACTGCTCTAAAGACAGTAAAAAAAACAAAACAATACTTTCACACAGTTCAATGGGATCACACCACTACAGGAGGCTGTGTGGAGGAGGATTTTTAACTCCAGCTCTCTCACAGCTGCGTTCAGTGACCTGGTTGCATTTATAGTATATTGTTGGCAAAAACATTTTATTTGTATTTTGCCAATATCCCACCACCGTCTTACATCTTTATATTGTGTTTTATCTTTTTTCCAAATTATCCAAAAGTTTGAATTGTTGTCTAAATGTTATGTCTTGTAGTAATTTTATATTGAAATGCCAATAAGATGTTCTGTGGGTTCTGATCGAATTATTGCTGTAATTAATAGACAGTGGTAGTCAGAGAGACTACTGGGGAAGATTCTTGCTTCAATGCATTTATTTAAATGATTTTTAGAAATGCAAAAATGGTCTAGTCTTGCTCTATATATGCAGTTTTTTATGAGATTGAGACCAGGTGTATTAAGAACATAAGAACATAAGAACATAAGTTTACAAAGGAGAGGAGGCCATTCAGCCCATCTTGCTCGTTTGGTTGTTAGTAGCTTATTGATCCCAGAATCTCATCAAGCAGCTTCTTAAAGGATCCCAGGGCGTCAGCTTCAACAACATTACTGGGGAGTTGGTTCCAGACCCTCACAATTCTGTGTAAAAAAGTGCCTCCTATTTTCTGTTTTCAATGCCCCTTTATCGAATCTCCATTTGTGACCCCTGGTCCTTGTTTCTTTTTTCAGGTCAAGAAAGTCCCCTAGGTCGACATTGTCTATACCTTTTACGATTTTGAATGTTTGAATCAGATCACCGCGTAGTCTTCTTTGTTCAAGACTGAATAGATTCAATTCTTTTAGTCTGCATACAACATGCCTTTTAAACCCGGGATAATTCTGGTTGCTCTTCTTTGCACTCTTTCTAGAGCAGCAATATCCTTTTTGTAACGAGGTGACCAGAACTGAACACAATATTCTAGGAGAGGTCTTACTAATGCATTGTAAAGTTTTAACATTACTTCCCTTGATTTAAATTCAACACTTCTCACAATATATCCGAGCATCTTGTTGGCCTTTTTTATAGCTTCCCCACATTGTCTTGATGAAGACATTTCTGAGTCAACATAAACTCCTAGGTCTTTTTCATAGTTCCCTTCTTCAATTTCACTATCTCCCATATGATATTTATAATGCACATTTTTATTGCCTGCATGCAATACTTTACACTTTTTCTCTATTAAATGTCATTTGCCATGTGTCTGCCCAGTTCTGAATGCTGTCTAGATCATTTTGAATGACCTTTGCCGCTGCAACAGTGTTTGCCACTCCTCCTATTTATATGTCGTCTGCAAATTTAACAAGTTTGCTTACTATACCAGAACCTAAATCATTAATGTAGATTAGGAATAGCAGAGGACCTAATACTGATCCCTGTGGTACACCACTGGTTACCTCGCTCCATTTTGAGGTTTCTCTGTGTGGCAGAGCAGGGCTCTACCCTTGGAAATACTGGCAGGGATGGAGTTAAATTCTCCTCTCTGCCCAGGTTGATTGCGTCAGGTGGGAGCAATCAATCAATCATTAAACACTCAGCCACCTGACATTAAAGGAGGCCTCAGCCTCCCATGGAGAGAGAGTTCTAGAAGGAGAGGAACCAAGAGTGTTTTTCTGTGTGTGCTGGGTTTTTTTTTGTTTTAAAGTTCCAAAATAAAGCTTTTAATATACAAAAAATACAAAATAAACCGGCACGAGGGCCAAACAAAAAGGTTTCAAAACACAGACAATAAACACAAAACAAAACTTACAAAAATAAGGCTGGGCGTTGCCTTCACTGGTTTAAAAAATGAACAAAAACCAGCACACACAGAAAAACACTCTTGCATCCTCTCCTTCTAGAACTCTCTCTCTCGATGGGAGGCTGAGGCCTCCTTTTATGCCAGGTGGCTGAGTGTTTAATTGGATAATTGATTGATTGATTGCTCCCACCTGACGCAATCAACCTGGGCAGGGAGGAGAATTTAACTCCATCCCTGCCAGTATTTCCAGACTCCTCTAATCAGTACTTTCTGTTTTCTACATGTTAACCACTCCCTAATCCATGTGCATGCATTTCCTTGAATCACTGCTGCGTTCAGTTTGAGAATTAATCTTTTATGCGGACTTTGTCAAAAGCTTTCTGGAAATCTAAATAAACCATGTCGTATGCTTTGCAATTATCCATTGTCAATGTTGCATCCTCAAAAAAGTCAAGCAGGTTAGTTAGACACGATCTCCCTTTCTTAAAACCATGCTGACTGTCTCCCAGGATACTGTTACCATATAGGTACTTTTCCATTTCCTTTTTCATTTGTGTCTCTTAGACATTTAACCTCCTCTTTGAATGTTCTCTTGCTGTTATAATATTGGAAAAACATATTGGAATTTGTTTTAGCCCCCTTAGCAATATTGATTTCTATCTTTCTCTTGGCCTTTCTAACTTCCTTTTTGACTTGTGTTTGTAGTTCCAAGTACGCTTTCTGTGTACTTTGTTTTTGGACCCTTTTTAAACGCTCTGAAAAGTGCCTTTTTTCGCTGATTTTTTTTAAAAAAATTGATCTATTAAACCATTTTGGCCATTTTGTTTTAGATTTAGATTTGTCTACTTTTGGGATGTAATTGTTTTGCACCTCTAGTACTACATTTTTAAAAAACAGCCATCCTTTTTCTGTGGATGTTTTCTCTATTTTACTCCAATCTACTTCTGTTAGTCTCTGTTTCATACCTTCATAGTTTGCTTTTCTAAAATTGTAAACCTTAGCTTTATCATTACTTTTGGGGTTTTAAAAAATACTTCAAATGAGACCATGTTCTGGTCTGAGTTTGCCAATGGCTCTCTGACCTCTGTTTTAGTTATTCTGTCTTTGTTATTTGAAAAGACTAAATCAAGGCATGCCTCTCCTCTAGTCGGTGCCTTGGCAAATTGCGTTAGGAAGCAGTCATTTGTCATTTCCACCATTTCAGTTTCTTTCGTTATGCTCCCCACCGGGTTCTCCCATTTTATACGGGGGAAGTTGAACTGGGGATGCGGTTCTTCATTATTTCTATCAATATTAAAATTAATTGTACAATTAAAATCTCCTCCCAATACCACCACATCATCACTATTCATATTAAAAAGAGCTTGTTTTAATTTCTTAAATTAAAATATGTTCCCTCCTCTATTGGGGGCATAAACATTAATAAAAACATATACCGTACTGCCCAGCCTGGCTCTTACTTTTAAAATCCTCCCCTTCTCTATTTCTTCCATATCTAGTAAAACTGCCCTTAGGTTTTTTAGTTCTTTCTTGCTGGCGGGTTGGCTGTCGGGGATGTCTGAGATATGCAAGGAGTCCGAGAGCCCCCCTCCCATCTCATCCACGCTGTCCTCCTGCTCACCCCCGAGTGTCAGCTCCTCCGCTGCTCCCTCCAGTTCCTTGGCACCGGTCTCTGCTGCCTCCTCCCTTTCCCCAGCCACAACTTTTTCAGGCGGCTGAGATTCAGCCAGCGGAGAGTCTTGCACCGCACCCGGCCCACCCTCCACTGTGTTCTCTTCCCCCGCGTTGTGAGGGACTGGCGCCCTGGCTGGAGCTTGCAGTCTCCCTGTCAGCACGGGCTTGGAGTTATGCACCTGCAGTGCTCTACCATCCGGCAGCTCTGCAGCCTTCTGTTTAAATCTTTTCTTCTTAACTACTTCTAATGGTTCTTCACCATTCTCAGTAATTGCTGTATTTTGCTCCGAACCCGTCAGGCTCTGGCTCATCCTTTTTGTATGAGGCCGTGGCATTGGTGGATCTCCGGTCTCCTTCCGTGATTGAGTCGCCTCCTCCTCAGTCTGCACGGGCTGTGACTGTGGCTATCATGCAGGAGCCGACTATTCCTCCCGCTCACCCCCAACAGCCCCTACTTCCTCCCCGCCAGCATCGCCCTGCTCCTGTCCTGTTTCGGCTCTAGTCTCCCTTCTCGGGCAGGCTTTCCTCTGGTGTCCCTGTTCTCCACAGAAAAAAACATCTCATCCATTCAGAACTGACAAACACCATACAATTAGTCCCTTCTACATTAAAATTCCAGGCTACATTTATGACTTGGTTTGGATCAAATAATAATAAAAAGGCCTGTCTTCTAAACAACAGGACGTGGTTAACGCTGTCAGCGTTAAAAGAGAAGTGAAAAGTGAAAACACCAAAAACCAGAAGCCCTAATGTAAGGTGTGTGTTACACGACATGGAGGAGAGGGAGAAGGTCTCTCGGACAAAATTAGAGGTAGTCTGTTTTTATTTATTTATTTTTTTAAAGAAAAAAAAATCCAACTGAATGTACATTTAAAAAAATGCAAAAGCAGCACAGATCTAAAGATCAGTCTGTTCATTTCAATGAGAAGCACAACACTGCCTCCCCTGTTCTTCTGCTCTGCGCATGTGCAGGTAGCTTAAAGACACAATCATGCAGGGAGGCACTACTGGTTCTTACACTGGCGCTACGATTGACTGTGAAAAAACACAGCGCTGCTGCAGCACAACCTGAAGAAAACCTTTTGAAAATAAATACATCAGAAGCAAAATCTGAATCGGTCCAAACCCTATTATATTTCAACAAAACATACTGTAATGTTATTTTAAGATGACAGTAATCAAACAAGTAACAGTATATCCAAACATTTTAACTGTAAATAAAAAAAATAAAAAACATGTGCATGTCAAAACCTAGCCCATAATACCAATGCATTAGTTGCAACTCATAAGCGAAAACATAATTCTATGAACAAACGTAACAAATTAACATCCCAAAAGCATGTCTTTAATATTTAATATATACAATGTAATACACTGTTATCATTTGGGATATATAAGAAAAGTTTTCAAACCACTGATATTTGGTGTGCTTGGCAAACGTTCTAACCACTACAGACTGGTGCTTCATTCACCCCCCTCCCTGACGTAATCCCCACATAATCACCTGACACACAGAACTGACAGGCAGGCAACGAACATCTCGGCAAGAGGGCGGAGTCCCAATGTTTTGATTTAAAAAAAAAGTCCCTTCTTTCTCACATTTCTTTCTCGCTATATTAAAGTTAAACTAATTCAATTGATATTTGACTAAAGTGACATGTCTGCATCCAAAAGCAAACCGATAACACAAGTAGTGAAATGATGATAGGAGGTGAAATTAGGAAATAGTAAAGCCCTGGTTCAGCCCCCCTGAATTTTCACAAGTTAACATATAAAGGCTACTGGAAATTTAATGCAGATCTTTTGAATAATGACAATTTCTGTAAAAAAAAAACAACTGATAACTGAAATTAAAAATAATCCAAATTTTACCTATTTTATCAACGGATGGGAATATATCAAATTTAAAATCTGAGTTTTCTATAAATTTCAGTAAAAATGAAAACAAAAAAGAAGGGAAAATGAAACTAAATTAGTAGTGAAGATTTATCAGAAGATGATAAAATGAAATAATCTTTTGCTATTACATGCTAACTTGGATAAAATTTATTTAAAAAAGGCCAAAGGTGCATTCATAAGATCTAGAGCAAAATGAATAGAAGAAGGAGAAAAAAACTCCTCTTATTTCTATAGACTAGAAAAAAGACAAAAATACAGAAAAATACAATCAAACAATTATTTGTTAAGGGTAATGCAGATGTAATTTCTAAGGAAATGTACAAATTTTATAGTGAACTATACTATTCAACTTATTCTTCAAT
Source organism: Acipenser ruthenus (assembly GCF_902713425.1). Classification (NCBI taxonomy): domain Eukaryota; kingdom Metazoa; phylum Chordata; class Actinopteri; order Acipenseriformes; family Acipenseridae; genus Acipenser; species Acipenser ruthenus. The sequence goes on along the minus strand of NC_081206.1, from coordinate 11,797,947 downwards.
CCACTCAAATACATTATTCAACACAATTGAAAACACTATGTAACACAATTTTTGTTCCTGGGTAGTAAGTGTTATTTGCTAATTGCTTATGCCTCAAAAGTATAGAAAATGGCTATTATTCCCCACAAACTTTGCTTTTGTGACCAGGACAGTGATATTTTGAAATTGACCTATTTCCAGAAAACAGGCGAATTTGTGTCTTTTCGTTCACATAAAGTCAGAAAAAAACAACATATGAATCCAAATTAACATGTATTTATACTAAAGTAATACAAAAATGACTACAAAAGATTTAGAAGTGAGTAGTTTTTCGAGATTTACGATTATACTGTAAATCACTTTCACGAATCAGCCCCCAAATGTAGTCTCCCATCATGTTCTCGTTATACTGTCCTTGGTAGCGGCGTTCAAAGTCCAGTATATCCTGGTGGAAGCGCTCGCCTTGCTCCTCCGAGTACGCTCCCATGTTCTCCTTGAATTTATCAAGATGAGCATCAAGGATATGGACTTTGAGGGACATCCTACAGCCCATTGTGCCGTAGTTCTTCACCAGAGTCTCAACCAGCTCCACATAGTTTTCGGCCCTGTGATTGCCCAGGAAGCCCCGAACCACTGTGACAAAGCTGTTCCAAGCCGCTTTCTCCTTACTAGTGAGCTTCTTGGGGAATTCATTGCACTCCAGGATCTTCTTTATCTGTGGTCCGACGAAGACACCGGCTTTGACCTTTGCCTCAGACAGCTTAGGGAAGAAGTCTTGAAGGTACTTGAAGGCTGCTGACTCCTTATCTAGAGCTCTGACAAATTGTTTCATAAGGCCCAATTTGATGTGCAGTGGTGGCATCAGCACCTTCCGGGGGTCCACCAGTGGCTCCCACTTGACGTTGTTCCTCCTGTGGCGGAGTGTCCCGCCCCTATTTATTATTATTTGTATTTTTGTTTGCGGCGCGGGTAAAAGCGCCGCGTCTTTTATTATTATTTAAAAACCCCGTGAGGATGCATGGCTGATCAGCTACTGATTACTTAAATAGCTGACAGTCATGCATCCTTACCAAACGCGTGCAGACTCTGGCCGGGGGATAATAAGATAATTACCAACTAGTTAATCCCTCGGCCAGAGTATATAAACCTGCAGCTCTCTGCACTTGATGTTGGGGTGTTGGAGTAGAGAGTACGGGGAGCGGAGAGAAGGAATAATATTTAAAAAACAATTGCTAATACGTGCTGGATAATCCAGCACGGCACTTACTTGTTTGTTTATTTATTTGTTTGGCCCTCGTGCCCTTTTGTTTGTATTTTGTTTAAATATTTTGTTTGTTTGTTATTAAATACGCTGAGTGCTTTTGCACTCAGTTTCACCCGCCCATCCACTGTTTGGAGTCAGTTACTTCCTGGTCCGTGACGTCATCCACCACACCACTGCGAGCCAGACTGTCACATATGGTGTCAGAAGTGGGATAAAACAAACGCCTCCAATAGCCGGACCAGGAAAGAAAAGCTCGTTTTTTTGTTCGTTTTTTTTTTCTCCAAAGTGTTTTTGTGTGTTTTTGGGGAAAAAAAAAAAAAAAATATGGGAAGAAGCGGACGGAGGAAGCAGCAGCTACAGCAGCGTGGGGCCGGTCGCAGGTCCCACTGTAGCTCAACCATGCTGGACGTCTGCCCCACCTGCTTGAAAGGTGAGGAGTGGTGCTTCGCTGTTGGGGAGGTGGGTCACATAGCACCCGACCAACCCCCTCCATGGCAGGAGAAAGAGGAGCCAGAGCGTCCAGTGAGGGAGGACCTGCATCCTCCAAAGAGGACGAATGCACTCTCCTCTGAGGGAGTCTGGGACTGGCTGGTGGAGCCGGGGAGGGATTATGAGGAAGCCCTCCCTGCAGTGATCAACCTCCTGTGGGCAAGAGATGGGGAGCGCTGGGAGGCCTGGGAACAGCAACACCACCCAGCTTCCCTCCCAGACATCGCAGCCATGGTGTTCAACTACCTGGCTGCGGATATGGGAGAGACCCTGCTGCTGCCATCTCCAGCACAAAAGGGAGAGGAGCCATCGCTGCCGTCTCCAGCGCCAGAGGGAGAGGAGCCATCGCTGCCGTCTCCAGCGCCAGAGGGAGAGGAGCCATCGCTGCCGTCTCCAGCGCCAGAGGGAGAGGAGCCATCGCTGCCGTCTCCAGCGCCAGAGGGAGAGGAGCCATCGCTGCCGTCTCCAGCATCAGAGGGAGAGGAGCCATCGCTGCCGTCTCCAGCGCCAGAGGGAGAGGAGCCATCGCTGCCGTCTCCAGCGCCAGAGGGAGAGGAGCCATCGCTGCCGTCTCCAGCGCCAGAGGGAGAGGAGCCATCGCTGCCGTCTCCAGCGCCAGAGGGAGAGGAGCCATCGCTGCCGTCTCCAGCATCAGAGGGAGAGGAGCCATCGCTGCCGTCTCCAGCGCCAGAGGGAGAGGAGCCATCGCTGCCGTCTCCAGCGCCAGAGGGAGAGGAGCCATCGCTGCCGTCTCCAGCGCCAGAGGGAGAGGAGCCATCGCTGCCGTCTCCAGCATCAGAGGGAGAGGAGCCATCGCTACCGTCTCCAGCATCAGAGGGAGAGGAGCCATCGCTACCGTCTCCAGCATCAGAGGGAGAGGAGCCATCGCTGCCATCTCCAGCATCAGAGGGAGAGGAGCCATCGCTACCGTCTCCAGCATCAGAGGGAGAGGAGCCATCGCTACCGTCTCCACCAGAAGAGGGAGAGGAGCCATCGCTGCCGTCTCCAGCGCCAGAGGGAGAGGAGCCATCGCTGCCGTCTCCAGCGCCAGAGGGAGAGGAGCCATCGCTGCCGTCTCCAGCGCCAGAGGGAGAGGAGCCATCGCTGCCGTCTCCAGCATCAGAGGGAGAGGAGCCATCGCTACCGTCTCCAGCATCAGAGGGAGAGGAGCCATCGCTACCGTCTCCAGCATCAGAGGGAGAGGAGCCATCGCTGCCATCTCCAGCATCAGAGGGAGAGGAGCCATCGCTACCGTCTCCAGCATCAGAGGGAGAGGAGCCATCGCTACCGTCTCCACCAGAAGAGGGAGAATGCCTGCTGGTTTCGCCTCCACAGCCTGGGGAGGATCCCGAACGTCCGACGCCAGAGTGGGAGGAGCCCGAACGTCCTACGCCCGAGTGGGAGGAGCCCGAACGTCCTACGCCCGAGTGGGAGGAGCCTGAACGTCCTACGCCCGAGTGGGAGGAGCCCGAACGTCCTACGCCCGAGTGGGAGGAGCCCGAACGTCCTACGCCCGAGTGGGAGGAGCCCGAACGTCCTACGCCCAAGAGGGGGGAGTCGGTGCGTCCACAGCCCAAGAGGGAGGAGTCGGTGCGTCCACAGCCCAAGAGGGAGGAGTCGGTGCGTCCACAGCCCAAAGAGGGGGGAGTCGGTGCGTCCATAGCCCAAGAGGTGGAAGTCTGCGCTTCCACAGCCTTAGGACCCAAGCTGCAGTCCCAAGAGCCAGAAGGGGAGGAGTTACAGGCTCAACCCCCTGAATTTTTCTGGGGGGGAGAAGGGCAGGATGCTGGTGTTCCCCAGCAGCCTCTATTTATGCTGCTGAAGGGAGCACGGCACACGCCAGCCCAGCCGCCACAGCAGAGGGAGCCAGCACCGCCACAGCCTCCCTCTGAGTGGCCAGCATCCGCCCCATCGCCTCTGCCTCCACCACCACCAGGAGCAGAGCAGCAGGAGCTGCCTCTGTCTCCACCACCACCAGGAGCAGGGCAGCAGGAGCTGCTTCTGTCTCCACCATCACCAGGAGCAGAGCAGCAAGAGCTGCCTCTGCCTCCGCCACCTCCACCAGCAGAGGGTGAATGCCTGCTGGTTCCACATCCACCGTCGTGGGAGGACTGCTTGCCCCTCCCACCTCCACCAGCAGAGGGTGAATGCCTGCTGGTTCCGCCTCCACCGTCGTGGGAGGACTGCTTGCCCCTCCCACCTCCACCAGCAGAGGGTGAATGCCTGCTGGTTCTGCCTCAACCGTCGTGGGAGGACTGCTTGCCCCTCCCACCTCCACCAGCAGAGGATGAATACCTGCTGGTTCCGCCTCAGCCGCCGTGGGAGGACTGCTTGCCACTCCCAGCTCCACCAGCAGAGGGTAAATACCTGCTGGTTCCGTCTCAGCCGCTGTGGGAGGACTGCTTTCCCCTCCCACCATCGCCATTGCCTGGGGATGGCTGTTCTGCATCGCCTGGGGCTGCCTTTTGTTCTCCACAGGACACAGGGTACGAGGGAGAAGTGGAGCTCCCGCTGCCGCCTCCATGGCCAGGGGCTCCCCTCCCGAGTTCGCCTTCCGAGGGTCCGCTGCGGCTGCCGTCGCCTTCCGAGGGTCCGCTGCTGCTGCCGTCGCCTTCCGAGGGTCCGCTGCTGCTGCCGTCGCCTTCCGAGGGTCCGCTGCTGCTGCCGTCGCCTTCCGAGGGTCCGCTGCTGCTGCCGTCGCCTTCCGAGGGTCCGCTGCTGCTGCCGTCGCCTTCCGAGGGTCCGCTGCTGCTGCCGTCGCCTTCCGAGGGTCCGCTGCTGCTGCCGTCGCCTGGGGTCGCCAGGGATCCTGCTTCGCCTGGGGTCGTCGAGGGTCCGGCTTTGCCTGGGGTCGCCAGGGATCCTGCTTCGCCTGGGGTCGCTACACGATGGCCGGAGCTCCATGAAAGGGAGCTGCCAGAAATGAAGAAAGGGGGGGAGGTCAGGAGACCAGCTCCCCCAGCCGCACTTTCGCGGCTGGAGATCATGTGGTCGGAGCCCCACGGAGGGGAACTGCCGGCCATGAAGAAGGGGGGAGAGGTCAGGAGACCAGCTCCCCCAGCCGCACTTTCGCGGCAGGATAGAGTGTGGCGGGAGCCCCGGAAGAGGGAACTGCCGGCCACGAAGAATGGGGGGGTGCCAGAGATTCCACCATGGCCACCCCCCAGAAGTAACTTGCTTCCCCCTCTTCCGGGACTTTAAGACTGAGGGGGAGGTGGCCGTTGGGGCCATGTGGGCTGCGCACAAGGGGGGGCATGTGTGGCGGAGTGTCCCGCCCCTATTTATTATTATTTGTATTTTTGTTTGCGGCGCGGGTAAAAGCGCCGCGTCTTTTATTATTATTTAAAAACCCCGTGAGGATGCATGGCTGATCAGCTACTGATTACTTAAATAGCTGACAGTCATGCATCCTTACCAAACGCGTGCAGACTCTGGCCGGGGGATAATAAGATAATTACCAACTAGTTAATCCCTCGGCCAGAGTATATAAACCTGCAGCTCTCTGCACTTGATGTTGGGGTGTTGGAGTAGAGAGTACGGGGAGCGGAGAGAAGGAATAATATTTAAAAAACAATTGCTAATACGTGCTGGATAATCCAGCACGGCACTTACTTGTTTGTTTATTTATTTGTTTGGCCCTCGTGCCCTTTTGTTTGTATTTTGTTTAAATATTTTGTTTGTTTGTTATTAAATACGCTGAGTGCTTTTGCACTCAGTTTCACCCGCCCATCCACTGTTTGGAGTCAGTTACTTCCTGGTCCGTGACGTCATCCACCACACCACTGCGAGCCAGACTGTCACACCTCCCCACAGACAACTCGGTCCGCTGTGGCCAGTCCTGCCTGTGGTAGTGCGCCTTGGTGTTCCTGCTGTCCCAAAGGCAAAGATAGCAGGGAAACTTGGTAAAACCGCCTTGGAGACCCATCAGGAATGCCACCATTTTGAAATCTCCTATGACCTTGATGCCATCTCAGAAAAATGCAGATATGTATCCACTTAGGCAGCTGGAACTAAACTGAACTGGTGGGCTTAAGGCCCCTGTATTTATACTACTATTTATATTACTGGAAAGTTCTAGAAAGTTCTAGAAGTTACTCCAAGTTTACTCAGCACTGAATCTATCTGGAATGTTCTGGAAAATAGGTAAATTTCAAAATATCACTGTCCTGGTCACAAAAGCAAAGTTTGTGGGGAATAATAGCCATTTTCTATACTTTTGAGGCATAAGCAATTAGGAAATAACACTTACTACCCAGGAACCAAAAAAAAATAAAAAATTGTTACACAGTGAAATCATATCCCAAAAATAGGAAATGATTTTAAAATGCTGTGTGAGTCAGAGCTGAAAATAGAAGAGCTTGATACAGCAATTAAAACATATCCCTGGGGAAAGCACCTGGTCCAGATGGATTAACATCCAACTTTTACACATTTGTTTGGCCTGATATCCGAGAGCTACTATTTTCTACTTGTAATGAATGCATTGCAAATAGTACACTTACATCTACAATGAAACAATGTCTAATCACATTAATACCTAAACCTGGAAAAGATATCAAGTATATTGATAATTGGAGACCCATTACACTCTTAAATAGTGATTACAACATGTTTACTTACGGCTATGCGAATGGATTAAAATCTGGTATTTCACATATAATAAGTAATACCCAATCTGGTTTTCTAAAAGGTAGACCCATCCACAATAATATTCGATTAATCTCAGATATTTTAGACTATAGTGATAAGGATGATGGCTTCCTTTTATTCTTGGATTTTTACAAGTTTTTTGAGATGGTCGAGCATCCCTTCTTATTTCAAGCCTTACAACACTTTGGATTTGGTTTAGTTTAATTGATATAATGGGATTATTATATCATAATATTGACAGCTCCGTTTCTCTATCTCATGGGACATCACCACATTTTAACATTAAGCGAGGTATCGGGCAAGGTTGCTCTATTTCACCCTTTTTGTTTATCATTGCGGTTGAACTTTTAGCTATTTTAATAAAACACTGCAGCAATGTTTAAAGTTTAAATGTTATGGGTCATCCTGTTGTTATTAGTCAGCTTGCAGATGATACAACACTCTTTCTCAAAAACAAACAGCAAATCCCGGCTTCCGATGGCCTGCATTTAAATTAACAAAAGGAACTCATAGCAATTCATAATCATCCACTGGAGTTAATAAATGATATACCTGTTAAATCCCCTGTTTATCTTGGCATCCTCATCACTAAAGATGACACATTATATTAGAAAAGATGCTATTGTAAAAAGTTATGAAGATGGAGGTATCAACACAATTGACTTCGTTTGTATGAATGGCACATTGAAACTTAAATGGCTACAATCTTGTTTAGTTAATGAACAATGCTTCTGGTATTTTATCCCTCATGAACTATTTGAATCAGTTGATCGATTGAAATATCTCCTCGGTTGTGATTTTGAAATCTCAAAACTACCAATTAAATGATCTGCATTCCATCAACAGGTCCTGTATATTGCTCTTACCAAAGAGCTTTTCCCTCCTCGCATTATTTTAAAAAAAAATATAACATCAATGCACCTTTCCTTTCCTGTCCATCCTAAAACTAAAGAAACACAGTTCAAAATTCTTAGTGATCTATATCCATCTAGTGAATTCTTAAGATTAAGATTTCATTTTGATTCTAATAATTGCCATTTTGTATAAATGATATTGAAACAGAGCATTTATTTTTCTCTTGTGTTCATTCACAAAAATGTTGGGATTCGTTCCATCGATGGTTACAATTAAAAGCAATCACCTTCTCCAAGCTTACTTATAGAGATACTGTATGTGTTATATCTCTAAAAAACAAAAACCTGGGTTTAATAATAAATGTATTCATAATCATAGCTACATTTTTTATGCAGAAATGTAAAGTTTGCCCCCCCCCCCCCATTTTTATTTCCTTCTTAAATGATTTATCTTTATACATTAGCGCCTTAAAAATGTGCAAATCTAATTGTGCAAAACCTCTTTATAATACTTGTATTTCTTATAACATTGTCTAAAATATACGTTTATTGACCCCTCACTGTATGTGATCTGGTATACTATACTGATGTTACTGTTCGATCATTTTCCCCTTTTACATTTTCTACATTGTAAATCTTTTTTTTTTTGTTAACCAAGTCCCTAATCCTTTTTCGTCAGATATATATATATATATATATATATATATATATATATATATATATATATATATATATATAATTTATACACACGGCAGACAATCGGGTGTCCAAACGAGTGCAACCGACCCACTGGTGTTATTATTATTATTATTATTTATTTCTTAGCAGACGCCCTTATCCAGGGCGACTTACAATCGTAAGCAGAAACATTTCAAGCGTGGTGTTTCTGTCTGCAGCCCAGCTCTGTTGTTTCTGTCTGCAGCCCAGCTCTGGTGTTTCTGTCTGCAGCCCAGCTCTGGTGTTTCTGTCTGCAGCCCAGCTCTGGTGTTTCTGTCCGCAGCCCAGCTCTGTTGTTTCTGTCTGCAACCCACTTCTGTTGTTTCTGTCTGCAGCCCAGCTCTGTTGTTTCTGTCTGCAGCCCAGCTCTGTTGCGTCTGTCTGCAGCCCAGCTCTGTTGTTTCTGTCCGCAGCCCAGCTCTGTTGTTTCTGTCTGCAGTCCAGCTCTGTTGTTTCTGTCCGCAGCCCAGCTCTGGTGTTTCTGTCTGCAGCCCAGCTCTGGTGTTTCTGTCCGCAGCCCAGCTCTGGTGTTTCTGTCTGCAGCCCAGCTCTGGTGTTTCTGTCTGCAGCCCAGCTCTGGTGTTTCTGTCTGCAGCCCAGCTCTGGTGTTTCGGTCTGCAGCCCAGCTCTGGTGTTTCTGTCTGCAGCCCAGCTCTGTTGTTTCTGTCTGCAGCCCAGCTCTGGTGTTTCTGTCTGCAGCCCAGCTCTGTTGTTTCTGTCTGCAGCCCAGCTCTGTTGTTTCTGTCTGCAGCCCAGCTCTGGTATTTCTGTCTGCAGTCCAGCTCTGGTGTTTCGGTCTGCAGCCCAGCTCCGGTGTTTCTGTCTGCAGCCCAGCTCTGTTGCGTCTGTCTGCAGCCCAGCTCTGTTGTTTCTGTCTGCAGCCCAGCTCTGTTGCATCTGTCTGCAGCCTAGCTCTGGGGTTTCTGTCTGCAGTCCAGCTCTGGTGTTTCGGTCTGCAGCCCAGCTCCGGTGTTTCTGTCTGCAGCCCAGCTCTGTTGCGTCTGTCTGCAGCCCAGCTCCGGTGTTTCTGTCTGCAGCCCAGCTCTGTTGCATCTGTCTGCAGCCCAGCTCTGGGGTTTCTGTCTGCAGCCCAGCTCTGTTGTTTCGGTCTGCAGCCCAGCTCTGGTGTTTCTGTCTGCAGCCCAGCTCTGTTGCGTCTGTCTGCAGCCCAGCTCTGGTGTTTCTGTCTGCAGCCCAGCTCTGGAGTTTCTGTCTGCAGCCCAGCTCTGTTGTTTCTGTCTGCAGCCCAGCTCTGTTGTTTCTGTCTGCAGCCCAGCTCTGTTGTTTTATGTCTGCAGCCCAGCTCTGGTGTTTCTGTCTGCAGCCCAGCTCTGTTGTTTCTGTCTGCAGCCCAGCTCTGTTGTTTTTGTCCGCAGTCCAGCTCTGGTGTTTCTGTCCGCAGCCCAGCTCTGTTGTTTCTGTCCGCAGCCCAGCTCTGTTGTTTCTGTCTGCAGCCCAGCTCTGGTGTTTCTGTCCGCAGCCCAGCTCTGTTGTTTCTGTCTGCAGCCCAGCTCTGTTGTTTCTGTCTGCAGCCCAGCTCTGTTGCGTCTGTCTGCAGCCCAGCTCTGGTGTTTCTGTCTGCAGCCCAGCTCTGTTGTTTCTGTCTGCAGCCCAGCTCTGTTGTTTCTGTCTGCAGCCCAGCTCTGTTGCATCTGTCTGCAGCCCAGCTCTGGGGTTTCTGTCTGCAGCCCAGCTCTGGTGTTTCTGTCTGCAGCCCAGCTCTGTTGTTTCTGTCTGCAGCCCAGCTCTGTTGCGTCTGTCTGCAGCCCAGCTCTGGTGTTTCTGTCTGCAGCCCAGCTCTGGTGTTTCTGTCTGCAGCCCAGCTCTGTTGCGTCTGTCTGCAGCCCAGCTCTGGTGTTTCGGTCTGCAGCCCAGCTTCGGCTTCGCGAAAAATAAATGTTCTCTGACAACAAAAGAATAGGGTCTGACGAAAAAATATATTTTTTCCTGATGGCCACATTCTTTTTTCGTATCATACAGAGGGTCCTTACAATCTTGTAATAATCGCACCGTAAGTGAAAGGTTACAAATATCTGTATAAAAGGTTATTGGATCAGAGCCAAATGCAATCCATAATGTCTATAGGAGGCTAGGAGTGTTTGATAAAAGTTTGGTAAAATTATTATTACAAGAACATATTGTCTGTGTCCACTGCAGCATTGAAAAGAGCGCAAAAGACGTTCAGCAATAGGAAAAATACCATTAAAAATCTAAGGAATGTTTAACACAATGTGTGCATGTTTCATATTGGAAACAATGTGAGATCTACAAAATGCTAGCTAGTAATACATATAGATAAGATTTACTGGAATAACTTTGTTAGCTCTGTGTACTTCAGCACTCCGTAGAATCCCTGGTAACATTCCACAGTATCTGTGCTAAAAGCCTGTGGGTAGAAAGACAGAGGGAAGGACATGGCGACAAACTGGAACAGTGTGACAATGGCTGCTGATGAGCTGTCAGCTTATGGCCTCGATGGAGGGGAGGTGGGGAGCAGGAAGAAAGTGCAGCTGCTTTCTGGAGTGGATTCAGAGCATGTTCACTTTACCCCATATATAATTCAGTACAGTGGCTGGCTGGTAAACAGGAAAGCACAGAGTCAGGTCACTTAGTGCAGAGTGTGCTGACGGGCACAGTGAGTGTGTCAGAGCTGGATTGTTCCATCACAGCTATTTTAACTTCAAAGGAGCTGTTAGATCAAAGAGCTGGGCTGCCTACCAGGAGGGAGGGAGGACAGTCATCAGACCCACTGGAACATTTCCATTGCCACTCCATAGGCTCTCCTAGTGGATATGTTGAATGTCATATAGGGTGCTGTACGATAAGAGCTGATAGTCACTCCACGTGGCTTTGCATATAGGGTGCATGAGAACAGATCTCCTTGTCTTCCTCTCTCTTCCCCCCACCACTGATCTCTCTATCTCTAGTCCTCTTGAATCCACCAGATGATCAGTTAATTCCATATGCTCACCACTCTCTGTGTAAACAAGTTGCTACTACCTTCTGTTCAAAGTCTGCCTCCAATTTAATTAATGTATTTATTTATCCAGAAGATTTACCCATTGAGATGAGGCCTCGTTTACAAGGGGGTCCTGTTAGACAATAAAACAATTACAAATACAAGCAACACAATAAATAAATGTGTGCTTCAAACTGAGTCAGCAGCCCACAAAAAAGAACAACACAAATAAGACACGTGATCTCTATGTTAATGTGGACTAAGGAAACATAGAGGCTCTAAGCAATTCCCAGATACATTCTTTATAGCCAGAAAAGAGAGATTGTCAAATTCCAGCTTCATACTATAAGTAAAAGAGTTCCACATTTCCAGCTGTGTCCTCTGAGTTGAAACTATTGGCTAGGCTTAACTTTGGCAACTCTTAATAAGATGTTTTAAAAATTCAATCAAGTCCCCCTTAATCCTTCTTTGTTCTAGGCTATATAGATTCAGTATCTCAATCTTTATAAATCATTCCTTTAGCGTTGTATCAATCTGTTTACCCTTTGCTGGACTCTCTCCAGGGCCGCAATGTTCTGGATGTACTGTGGGGACCTGAGTCGGACAGCTTGAAACCTCAGCATGACCTCTTTGGATGTGTACTCTACACCAAGCATCCAGATTGCCTTTTTAATTGCTTCCTCACACTGTCTGGTTGTTGACAGCGATGAGACTTTTAAAAAGGTCTTTCTCCTGGTCGGCCATTGGTGTTTTTTTTACATAGATGGGAACACACATGTAGAGTGTGGAGGAGTTTAGGACAGGGGGACCCAAGGAAGGGAACCGGGCTGTTAAGGAAATTCTCTGTGGAGACGGGAAGTTAATAAAGACCTACACTTCCTGAGCACTTTATTTGGATCTGTACCTAATATCTGTCATGTTGGATGAGTGCATTATCGTCTTGAAATTAGCCATCAGGGTTCAGCACTGTTGCTTAAGTAAGCTGCTGCATTTGTTCAACTTTCCAGAGTAATGGACCCAAGGTATATCAGCAGGAACACGTCCCAAGCCAGTACAATGCCAAATCCAATCGGGTAGACAGGTCCGAATAAAAATGGCCAGGATGCTATTTGTTTTATTTTACCAATGTCTATTAGAAATCACCTCTTTAATCTATACAACCACTAAAACATCAAGGTAAGAGTATGGGACTGTCACAAAGACGGCCGGAGTGGGTGGTGTCAGACCAGAGCCAGGAAGTAAACAACAGAGACTTGGAGTTTTGGTTAAGCTGAGCGCGTAATCGCGCTCAGCATTTAATGAATAAACAGACAGAACAGAAAATAAAAGGTTTGAACACAAAAACACGGGACACGGCACTATACGCCAAAATAAAGAGACAAACAAAACAGACTAAACAGTGAACAGACAAACGGACAAACACGGTGAGTGAAAACACTAATTACTTTACTTTGCTTTCTTTTCTCCTCTCTCTCCCGTTCTCCACTCACCGAACACCAACCCCCAGTGAGTGAAAACATGCAGCTTTTATGCAGTTGTACCAAGACTCGATTGCTAGTCAATCATTCAATTGGAATCTCGGTACAACTGCATGTGAATTAATTAAAGTGCAATTCCCCGTGCTCACATATTATTACTTTTTACTTGCACGTGATGTGATGTGCCATCCCCGTGCCTAAATACAAATACACAATTTACACACACGTGAAACACAGACCCGCTTATATCCCGTGTACCAATGCTTATACACCAACATTTACACACAACACGTAACATATAACATACACAGGGGGGCACTTTGCCACAGGGACAAACTGTCTGGGACTGGCAGAGAAAGAGAGGGAGTGTGTGGGAAAAGAAACAGTGCAAAGGAAAGAATCACACTGGGGAGTAAAGAGATCAGGCAAGTTAATAAAAGGAATATATCTTGAAATAACTGAGTCTCCCAGGGGGGTGCTTGTTCCCCAGTAGAGAGCTCTTGGCTGAGCAGTGCGGGTCAGATGCCTCTCAATATGAATGTCCCCCTCTCTCCCTCTTGCTCGGACTCTCATGCTGGGTGGCACAGTGGAAATGTCTTGGTCTGGGGCGGCCTGCTCTTCTGGGACAGGGCTCTTAAAACAAGACAGCCAACGGTCAGACAGGCAAAAGGACACAAATCAATTGCAGAGTTCAGTGATTTTGTAGAGTTTTATTTTTGTTCATGACAAAATAAAAATTAACAGCATACTGATGATTTTACATACTGATGATTTTAAGGCTTTTCCCTGGTACACCCAAGCATTTACATCAATGCTGTTCCTACAGCCTCCCCACCTGACTAGATCAAAGCTGTTCTTATAGCCTCCCCACCTGACTAGATCAAAGCTGTTCTTATAGCCTCCCCACCTGACTAGATCAATGCTGTTCTTATAGCCTCCCCACCTGACTAGATCAATGCTGTTCCTACAGTCTCCCCACCTGACTAGGCCTTCTGCAACCTTCTATCCACATCTGGATCCTTTAACTAAACTGAACAATTCATTGGTTGATTGGCCTACCAAAGCCCCCAGTTTAATGGCAGTAATGGAGGGAACCAGGAACCAATTCAAATGCAGGGAGGGTTTATTCACCTGCTCCTGCTAAACTACAACAACATATAGTATACTGACAGACTCAACAGATCAGACCACAAAGTGAGCTGACTGCTCCTGATAAACTATAACAACATATACTGACAGACACAACAGATCAGACCACAAAGTGAGCTGAGTTAACTATAGGCAGTGGATATTGAGAATGAAATAAAAATAGTAAGTACATTAAGATCAAAGCCATGTAGAGCATCAGAATCTACTATTGACTACAGAACCCCCTGCATTGTTTACAAGAAATACATTGCTTTTCCTTTGCTGTATCCAGTGTTGTCTTATCGCAGCAATTTTCTTTCAACAATATTCCTGATATATTTTTGATATATTTTTATTCACACATCATAGGTACAGGGATTTCTTTTTTTTTACCCCAGAGTGTTAGTCAGAAGAAGAGATTCTTACTTCTAAACATTGCAGCGTATCCAGTCCATGCTGCCTCCTGCAACAGTGCTGGTGATTGGAATGAGTGGAGTGTCGTGGGAACAGAACCCCAGCATTGCTGCTGGAGGGAGCGTGATCTGAGATGCTGCCATCGACGCTGCCGAGACACTTTTTTTCTCCTGGCGACCTCTCCTGAGTAAATGTTGAGAAATGTGTTGCCCAGTTGATTTAAGACTCATGATGTGTGATTAAGAATTTCAGAGTCGGCAATATGTTTTAAAAATACAATGCTGTGACACTGACAACATGGGACACAGCAAAGGTAACATAATGCGATTTTTATAAATTTTGCAGGGTGTTCTATAACACTTTCACTGTCCTGGTAAACCTGAAGCCATATTGTCTGGTTCTGCTGTCAGGGTTGGGAGTTTCTGCTACATCTGTTAGTATGAAATGTGTCACTAGAGAAGTTAGGAAGTCAATATAATAATAATTATTAGCGTGATTTTAGCTAACACAATAATTCAATGTATTTTATCTGTGTGCACTTCATATATAGGCAACAAATGTTTAGTTTTGAAAGAAAGACACGTTATTGTAAACATGTATTTTTATATTAAAACATGGTATCTGGTATTACACCCGGTTAAATAAACCTCTGCTTGGTATCCGGTATTACGCCTGGTTAAATAAACCTCTGCTTGGTATCCGGTATTACGCCTGGTTAAATAAACCTCTGCTTGGTATCTGGTATTACACCCGGTTAAATAAACCTCTGCTTGGTATCTGGTATTACACCCGGATAAATAAACCTCTGCTTGGTATCTGGTATTACACCCGGTTAAATAAACCTCTGCTTGGTATCTGGTATTACACCCGGTTAAATAAACCTCTGCTTTATATCAATGCTTTCAGTTCGTGTTGCTCATGCTTGGTCATTTCATCTGAATGGTAGCATTGTCCCCACTCAAGTGCATTTTTTAAAAATATATATTTCTCCACAAAAAAAGCAAAAAACTAAACATTCTAAATGTTTTCCATTTCTTTTCTTTAATTGAACTCATAGTTCCAGAAGTAGACACATTTGAGTCCAACCACTGCTTTTCCTATGACTGACGCGTTATCAGTGTCCACTTCATTCCTTCATGGGACTTCATGGATCGAAAGTACAACATTGAAGTATCATTTTGAATGATTTTTCCCTGAATCAGAATCCGCCTGTCATTATCCTAGTCTGTAAAATCATAGTTGCCGACTCCTTTATAGAGCTTCCTGATTCTAAAGAAATCATGTGACATAGTGACCTTTCAACTCTGCTGGCTCCATAGCAACAGAATGAAGAAGATGGAGGAGTTGACATAGAATGAGGAATTAGAATGAGAAATTAGAATGAGGACTCTCACTGTACTGTTTCAGAACCATTGTGAAGTTTCCATCACTGATAATTCTGTTTCTGATCAAGGCACAGCTTTAATCATGTTTTAGTGTAGTATAAAACGATTATGGTCCATGAACTTGTCTTCCAGTTTGCAGGAAAACTAGTGATATGGATAGTGTCTGACAGGAGGCTGTTCGAGGGGGGATAGTATCTGACAGGACACTGTTCCAGGGGATAGTGTCTGACAGGACACTGTTCCAGGGGGGATAGTGTCTGACAGGACACTGTTCGAGGGGGGATAGTATCTGACAGGACACTGTTCCAGGGGATAGTGTCTGACAGGACACTGTTCCAGGGGATAGTGTCTGACAGGACACTGTTCAAGGGGGGATAGTGTCTGACAGGACACTGTTTCAGGGGATAGTGTCTGACATAACAAACCATTTTGAATTTGTTGAAGCTCATCTTCAGAAATCTGAGGAAAAGATTTTTTTTCTTATTTCTGATGTGAAAGTTTTGCATCAAGGTGTGAGACCTGTGAATGGTTACAATGTCTAAAAGTTTACCGCAGTAAATTTGCACAGTAATTTTGCTTCACAATGCTTATCGAAACCATACTTCCACTGTGCTTTAATACACTTCACAATGCTTTTATTACAGGGAATTTTTATAACTGTGTTTATTAGTATTATGTTTGTATTGTTGGTGTTATTATTGTGATTGTTTGGGTGTATTGTGTGTTATTATTAGTGTAGGTGTGTGGCAGCATGGCAGAGTGAAAGCCTTGCCAAACAGAGCGTTGGTGCGTGTGGTGTGTGGAGTCCTGGGTGGCAGGGAGGGTGTTAAAATCCTCCCTGCAAACACACGTGGGAATGTGACTGGAGCCGTAGATTGAATGAATGTTTAAATGATTAATTAAGGGTCCAGCCACAGGGTATAAAATAGGTGACCACAGGGGTTAGAGAGGATTAGTGTGGAGAATTCCTGTCTGTTGTGTGTGAGTCTCTTCCTGGAAGAAACAGCTTGCCAGTGATGTCTTCCTGATCACAGTACCTATGAAGATGTACCGTTGCTAAGGACTTCTGAGGCTTGAGTGCAAACTGATGTGTCACATAATGGTGTTTTAGCCAAGGTTTAATAAAATAAAGTATATTATCCTTAACTCCAAACACAGTCATAGAACACAAAACAAAGAAACTAGTTTATTCAGGTTTTTAATGAGAAAGTGCATTCATTATATTACTGAGCTGTTTTCTTAAATTGATCTTCTTCTTCTTCAAAAAAAAAACAGTAAGCGCTATGAAAATATAAGTTAAAAATGTTAAGATATAAATAAGTTGCAAATGTACAGAATATTTTTTCATAGACGTCTCTCCTGAGATTTTGCTTTGAAAATGTTCCATGGTAAATGTGCATGGTCATTGTTCAGGTTTCCCCCATGCTTTTCCTGTGGCTCTATTATGCATTTGCCACAGTTTGACGTGTTTTTTTTATATATACTTTACCATACCTCTCTGTGCTTTCCTGTGCTTACGTTTTTACCATGGGAAACTTTTGGGTTTCATAGGGTTCATAGCCAGCTTCAGCTTGATGAAAGGGTTAACCACGTAACACAAAGCTGTAAATAAGGTGGTGATGCTCCCATCCTGAATTCATGGGGACCAGCATGCTCTGTGTTTTCTTTGGAAAGTCTGTCTGCCGCTGGTGCCCTCTCGTTCATTTCTTTCTTTCATTATTTCCTAGAGCTTTGCCAAAAACTTGTTTGTGAAGCTGAGAAGCCTTTAGTGCAGATCCAGGTTTCTGGTATCACTGCAGTGCTTTGCAAATCGCACAGCTGCTTCATTGAAGTCTGGTATTGGTTAGTCACAGGGAACATTATCCTGCGCCCCAAGCACAGACCCTGCACAACTGTGACGGCATGTCAGGTGTGTAAATCACAGAGCTGGGGGTCCCGCTGGGAGAGGGCAGGGGTGACAGACAACCTGCACACATGCAGAGCTGTGATGGGTTGAGTTGTAACAGCCATTACAGGACTGTATTTCAAATATTTCATAAAGCTTTATAAAGGTGTTATATATAGTAGACCCAGATACTGATGTGACACAGCCACATTTCTGTATGTCAGATTACATCTGATGTAAATGGTGTCACGTTAAGATTGACTATACTGTTTAACGATTCTTACTTTACTAAATGATTTAACTATATATAAAATTGTTTTCTTATCTTAGTGGGTTTTAATGCAAATTTAAAATTGCTGCTTTTGTATTATTATTATGTGTATACTGTTATTTAAATCTGTTCTTTAAATGGTCTGACTGTGGCAGTTGTATGTGTGCGATGTTATACAAATGTATTGTGGTTTGTTCTTTTTTCTGCTATGTACTGTACAGTGCTTTGTGATACTTTTGTATGAAAAGTGCTATATAAATACAATGAATAAATGTATTATAAAAAATATAAATCTGCCATTCCCTGGCTTTGAGCTTTTCTGGAGAATCATAAGAACATAAGAAAGTTTACAAACGAGAGGAGGCCATTCGGCCCATCTTGCTCGTTTGGTTGTTTCAAATCATGTGACTATATGACCTTTCAGCCCTTTACATATATTGTAGGTGATGGCAGAGTTGAAAGGTTATACAGAATATTGCATAGGGTGCTGTACAATACATACTGGCATGATTAGGGTGCTTCTATCTAACAACACCCAGAATTGCATGTGTGGTTTTTTCAAGATGTAAAAGAATAAAAATAAAGGTAACCTTTTATTATTTTAATTAGGATTTGAGTGCTGGTTCTTTAAGTTACTGTTAAGTCCTAAAATGTATTCGCGAAAGTAATTAAAAATGGTAATTAAAAATGTGTAGCTCCCTACATGTGCTAATGCTGATCGTGCTGTTTGTTCAGTTACTTTTTCACAGTGTTTCTAAACTTTATTCACAGCTTCCTGTCTTTGTTAGAGAAGAGCACTGTGCCTGTGTTGGTATTATGATGATCTGCTGAAATAAAATTGCTGAAAGTAATCAGACTGCATCCAGTTTTTTGATTTCTTCAACTCATTATTCAAAGAAGAGTCTAGTTGCTGTTGTAGTTACTGTATTGCTTTACTATATTTGCTATACTAAATTTAAATAGAGAGAAAGAAAAGTGAGGAAGCATATTTAGTGCACATTGAAAGACAACGTTCAGAGGGTGTGTAATAGAACGTAGGTTTTCTTTCATCAAGCAAAAAAAGAGTTCAATCCCATAAATGAATACTGCATACTGACTAATCTGGAACAGAGATTAAACAGCGTTTGAAAGATAGCATTCAAGGGCTTTTAGCTCATATCGGGTTAAAGGAAATCTCTGATCCATTTCTAACATGACAATGAATAGAGTATTAGTTATAATGTGGTATCACTTGACTATCACTGTACAGGTTTTTGAAGCATCTACAACAAAGAAGATATACACAGTAAAATGACTGACAAGCAGACCACTACCACAGAGTTTCATTCAAGAGTTTCATTCATTAAAATCACCAGCTTCTCTCCTGCAGTGAAACTGTAAACCACAAATAATGAATCAGAAACGTCCTAACAAATCTACCAATTTTAAATTTCATCCATAACTATTAAACATTGATTAGCTAAAATAAACCTAATAAATTAAATGAACAACTAGAAGAGACATTGTGAAACACTTACAGTCAAATCGTTCATTGAAATGTATTGTGTTTCTTTTAGGGTTTTGTCCATAACACTATTCCACCCTTACAAAAAAAAGCTTAGTGGAAATATTTTTTGTGGATAGAAAATTCAGTCAAACTTCAATTTAAAGATGAAAAACTGACATGGTTTGTGTAAACGTTTCACTGAATTGTAGATGAGGCTTTAGGGTGTACAGACGTGCTCAAATTTGTTGGTACCCTTACAGCTCATTGAAATAATGCTTCATTCCTCCTGAAAAGTGATGAAATTAAAAGCTATTTTATCATGTATACTTGCATGCCTTTGGTATGTCATAGAATAAAGCAAAGAAGCTGTGAAAAGAGATGAATTATTGCTTATTCTACAAATATATTCTAAAATGGCCTGGACACATTTGTTGGTACCCCTTAGAAAAGATAATAAATAATTGGATTATAGTGATATTTCAAACTAATTTGTTTCTTTAATTAGTATCACACATGTCTCCAATCTTGTAATCAGTCATTCAGCCTATTTAAATGGAGAAAAGTAGTCACTGTGCTGTTTGGTATCATTGTGTGCATCACACTGAACATGGACCAGAGAAAGCAAAGGAGAGAGTTGTCTGAGGAGATCAGAAAGAAACTAATAGACAAGCATGGTAAAGGTAAAGGCTACAAGACCATCTCCAAGCAGCTTGATGTTCCTGTGACAACAGTTGCAAATATTATTAAGAAGTTTAAGGTCCATGGAACTGTAGCCAACCTCCCTGGGCGCGGCCGCAAGAGGAAAATCGACCCCAGATTGAAAAGAAGGATAGTGCGAATGGTAGAAAAAGAACCAAGGATAACTGCCAAAGAGATACAAGCTGAACTCCAAGGTGAAGGTACGTTAGTTTCTGATCGCACCATCCGTCACTTTTTGAGTGAAAGTGGCCTCCATGGAAGAAGACCCAGGAGGACTCCACTTTTGAAAGAAAAACATAAAAAAGCCAGACTGGAATTTGCTAAAATGCATATTGACAAGCCACAATCCTTCTGGGAGAATGTCCTTTGGACAGATGAGTCAAAACTGGAGCTTTTTGGCAAGTCACATCAGCTCTATGTTCACAGACGAAAAAATGAAGCTTTCAATGAAAAGAACACCATACCTACAGTGAAACATGGAGGAGCCTCGGTTATGTTTTGGGGCTGCTTTGCTGCGCCTGGCACAGGGTGCCTTGAATCTGTGCAGGGCACAATGAAATCTCAAGACTATCAAGGCATTCTGGAGCGAAACGTACTGCCCAGTGTCAGAAAGCTCTGTCTCAGTCGCAGGTCATGGGTCCTCCAACAGGATAATGACCCAAAACACACAGCTAAAAGCACCCAAGAATGGATAAGAACAAAACATTGGACTATTCTGAAGTGGCCTTCTATGAGTCCTGATCTGAATCCTATCGAACATCTATGGAAAGAGCTGAAACTTGCAGTCTGGAGAAGGCACCCATCAAACCTGAGACAGCTGGAGCAGTTTGCTCAGGAAGAGTGGGCCAAACTACCTGTTAACAGGTGCAGAAGTCTCATTGAGAGCTACAGAAAAAGTTTGATTGCAGTGATTGACTCTAAAGGTTGTGCAACAAAATATTAGGTTAGCGGTCCCATCATTTTTGTCCATGCCATTTTCATTTGTTTTATTATTTACAATATTATGTTGAATAAAAAATCAAAATCAAAGTCTGATTTCTATTAAATATGGAATAAACAATGGTGGATGCCAATTACTTTTGTCAGTTTCAAGTTATTTCAGAGAAAATTGTGCATTCTTCGTTTTTTGTGGAGGGGTACCAACAAATTTGAACACGTCTGTATGTTTTCACATGGCAACATTTAGAAAACAAAACAACTTGCTGTGCATCCCATTTTCCATTGCAGTCATCACATCTTATTGATCACAAGTTAAAAGCACTCCTCTGGCCTCAAAGGGAGTCTCAAATATGTCTTCTCTCTAAGCACAGCTGGTACACTCAAGAGTAATCATCAACCTGCCCCTCTGCAACACTTCCCCCAGTGGATGGAAGAAATACCACAAAAACTCAGTTGAAAACTTCACTGCCCAGTTTCAGTTGTATCAGAACACATGGTTTTAATGCAATGGAAACTTTCCAAAATGTTACATGAATGTGAACTATAAAAAAACAATAAAGCGTTAAACAAGAATCTGTTCCAAGTCATGCGCTTTGTTAAAGTAGCCAACAAGTGAGAAGAACAGTTTAATGAGCATCACTGAATCCCTCGAAACCCTCTTTAAACAAGTGCCATCCATCACCTGCCATGACTGGCATTCAGAGCCACCAGTATGTGAGAGAGTGGAGGACCATGCCTCGTCACCAAAAATCACAGAGCAGTCAGGGTAAATATGTTTAAATCATGGGGGAAGGGGAAAATGGTGGATGAAAATTCAATGATGTCTTGTCAAATACAATATACCTACATACAACATAATATTAGCCTGTCTATAAAATTAGAACAAAGGAAAATGAATCTAAATATATATTTTTTATTTATCAATGTGAACCGAAGTGATGAACTGATCACTTAATTCAAGTGTTTAATCCTGTAAATCGGTAAGCTTTACAGCGTACACAGCTACAAACACAAATGTGAACCGAAGTGATGAACTTATACAACATTCGATGGGATTTCATCTCAGCATTACAAGACAACAAACACAAATGTAGATTTTACAAACCTTTAGAAAATAACATTTCAAGCTTGTGTGCTTCTGCTGTGGTACAGTTTGCAGTTATTTTTTATTTTTTGTTTATCACGTCTTACTTTATGATTGTAATCTACTGGTACATTGCGTACTAAACAAATCAATAACCCTCCGCTTTCATGAAATACGTTTTGGGGGTATTGTGCAGATCATGCACCTGCGCTTATTTGAGCTGTTTTGCTTATTTTTAAAATATGCTTTCAAAGTGTTGAGTAAATGTGTCAACAGCTACATTGCAAAAGGCAGCTGAGCTCGTTCAACATAATTCTCACAGCTGCTTTTGTTAAGGTGGAATTTCAAGTTGAGTTGGAAAAGTTCAATGCTCTCTATTAAAATCACAGACACCTACACAAATCATAATATCATGATGCATATCAACTGTACATAATAGTATGGAACAAGAATAGCAATTGAACTGCATAAGCGTTCTCCAGATATATGCAACAATGTAAGTGTGACATGCAGATGTCTGTACGGACAGACAGACACCCCCCATATACCCCCAGAATCCAATATTCTCAATAACGCATGCACCATAATATTAATACCAAGTTTCATGACAACTGGTTAAGCAGTTCTCCAGATAGATGAAAGAATGAAGTGTGGCATACATGGAGATGAGCGCCCCCCTATATTCTATTAACAGTCCCCAATGTTTGAGATTGTTAGGCTGTTTTGATTGAGGAGTAATGCAACTGCAATGACAAGCACACCCTGTGAAATAACTAAACTATCTCTCTGGGTCTGTTGTTCTTATGTTTGCTGGCAATTGTACATCACAGACTTGAATGCACACCCATCAACATTTTATGATTAGATCATAAACTGTAATTATAAGACCCGACTGAGAGGAGGCCAAGAGGCAACTCGTCCAGTTCCTAGCAGCTGATTGATCTCAGAGCTTTGTCAAGGTGGGTCTTAAAGGATCCAAGTGATTCTGCCTCAACAACATGACTAGGTAGTCCCTCACCACTCTTTATGTGATGAAATGTCTCCTTCCCCTGACCTAAATCTCCACTTCATTTCCAGCTGTGTCCTCTGGTCCTGGTTTGTGTACTTAAAGTATTGGTAAGGGTTGATTATGTTAACTCATGTATAGACATCAATCATGCTCCCCCTCAATTCTTCTTTGTTCCATGCTAAGTAGATTCAGTTCTTTCAGCCTATCTTTGTAGCTTAGTCCTGTAGTCCTGGGATTAGCCCTAGTTAATCTTTGATGGACTCTATCCAGGGCCACGATGTCTCTTTGATGCTATCCATTAGTGATCCAATCGCTCCATTGTTTTTGGCAATTGTTTTGCATCAAGAGGTCCTTGTGGCAAAGTGCCCCTCCCCTGTGTGCATTTGTGTGTTCTGTGTTGTGTGTATGCGTGCGTGTGTTAATGTTGGTGTATAGATTGGTACACGGGATATAAACGGGTCTGTGTTTCACGTGTATTTAAAAAGTGTAGATTTGTATTTAGGCACGAGGAGAGCACAAATCACTTCACGTGCTGGTTAAATGTAATATGTGAGCACGGGGTTGCACAGAATTAATTCACGTGCTGGGATTCAAGTGAATAATTAATTAGTAATTGAATCCCAGCACAATAGTATATATAGACGCACATTTCTTGCACTCAGGGTTGGGTGTTCGGAAGAGGAGAACGGGTTAGAGAGAGAGGAGTAAAAGTAAAGTAAAATCGTAAAGATAAGTGTTTGTACTCACCGTGTTTGTTTGTCTCCGTGCACCGTTTGTTAAGTGTTTAGTCCGTTTTGTATGTCTATTTATTTTGGCGTGTAGTGCCGTGTCCAGTGTTTTTGTGCTGTTTTCAACCCTTTTATTTGTTAATAAACGCTGAGTGCAGCCATTGCACTCAGCTCATCATCACCACCGTCTCTGTCTGTGTATTCCTTTTCTGGTCTGACGCCACCCACTCTGGCCGTCTTTGTGACACGTGGTGTCATCGTGGGATAGCCGCGCCTCCAAGCGTCAGACCAGGAGGGGTCTGGATTAAAAAAAAAAAAAAAAAAAAAAAAAAAAAAAAAGTCAATGGCAGAAGACGCCATCAAACTGCGGGACTGGTTCCTAGAAAATGCTGGGCTGGAGGCCCAGTCTCTGCCCATAGTCGTCCGGGCCCTGTGGATGATGGACAGTGAGAGATGGGAGGCATATCAGGAGGAACACACCCCAAACACCTTGGAGGAAGGTGTGGAGTTTGTCCTCAGCTACCTGGAGGCAACCATAAATGGAACAGCAGCCCAGGTAGCAGGACCACCAGCAGAGGAGTACCTGCTGTCCCCATCTCCACCAGCAGAGGGTGAGTACCTGCTGTCCCCATCTCCACCAGCCGAGGGTGAGTACCTGCTGTCCCCATCTCCACCAGCAGAGGGTGAATGCCTGCTGGTTTTGCCTCCACAGCCCAAGCGGGAGGAGCCTGAGCATCCACAGCCCAAATGGGAGGAGCCTGAGCGTCCACAGCCCGAGCGGGAGGAGCCTGAGCGTCCACAGCCCGAGCGGGAGGAGCCTGAGCGTCCACAGCCCAAATGGGAGGAGCCTGAGCGTCCACAGCCCAAGCGGGAGGAGCCCGAACGTCCTACGCCTGAGTGGGAGGAGCCCGAACGTCCTACGCCTGAGTGGGAGGAGCCCGAACGTCCTACGCCTGAGTGGGAGGAGCCCGAACGTCCTACGCCTGAGTGGGAGGAGCCCGAACGTCCTACGCCTGAGTGGGAGGAGCCCGAACGTCCTACGCCTGAGTGGGAGGAGCCCGAACGTCCACAGCCCAAAAGGGAGGAGTCGGTGCGTCCACAGCCCAAAAGGGAGGAGTCGGTGCGTCCACAGCCCAAAAGGGAGGAGTCGGTGCGTCCACAGCCCAAAAGGGAGGAGTCGGTGCGTCCACAGCCCAAAAAGAGGGAAGTCGGGGCTTCCACAGCCGTAGGACCCAAGCTGCCAGCAGAGGGAGAATGCCTGCTGGTCCCACCTCCACCAGCAGAGGGTGAATGCCTGCTGGTGCCGTTCCAAGAGCCAGAAGGGGAGGAGTTACAGGCTCAACCCCCTGAAAATTTTTGGGGGGGAGAAGGGCAGGATGCTGGTGTCCCCCAGCAGCCTCTAGCTATGCTGCTGAAGGCAGCACGGCGCGCACATGCCCAGCCGCCACAGCAGAGGGAGCCAGCACCGCCACAGCCTCCCTCTGAGTGGCCAGCATCAGCCCCATCGCCTCTACCTCCGCCACCTCCACCAGCAGAGGGTGAATACCTGCTGGTTCCACCTCCACCGCAGTGGGAGGACTGCTTGCCCCTCCCACCTCCACCAGCAGAGGGTGAATACCTGCTGGTTCCACCTCCACCGCAGTGGGAGGACTGCTGGCCCCTCCCACCTCCACCAGCAGAGGGTGAATACCTGCTGGTTCCACCACCGCCAGGAGCAGAGGAGCTGGAGCTGCCTCTGCCTCCACCACCGCCAGGAGCAGAGGAGCTGGAGCTGCCTCTGCCTCCACCACCGCCAGGAGCAGAGGAGCTGGAGCTGCCTCTGCCTCCACCACCGCCAGGAGCAGAGGAGCTGGAGCTGCCTCTGCCTCCGCCACCGCCCGGAGCAGAGGAGCAGGAGCTGCCCGTACCTCCGCAGGGAGTACGGTGGCCGGAGCCCCAGAAAGGGGAGCTGCCGGCCACGAAGAAGGGGGAGGAGGTCTGGAGACCACTTTCCCCAGCAGCAGTTTCGCTGCAGGAGTTCTTGTGGCCGGAGCCCCACAGGAGGGAGCTGCCGGCTACGAAGAAGGGGGAGGTCGGGGGACCATCTGCCCCCGCAGCTTTTTCGCTGCAGGACAGGACCAGCATGCTGTCAGCCGTGCCACTACCGGCAGGGGAGCTGACAGCATTTCCAGCCATGGGCCCACTGAAGCCTCCCTTCCCAGCCCGAGACTTTGGCCTGGACTGCTGGGTATTTTAAGGGGGGAGGTGGCCGTTGAGGTCATGTGTGCTGCGCACAAGGGGGGGTATATGTGGCAAAGTGCCCCGCCCCTGTGTGCATTTGTGTGTTCTGTGTTGTGTGTATGCGTGCGTGTGTTAATGTTGGTGTATAGATTGGTACACGGGATATAAACGGGTCTGTGTTTCACGTGTATTTAAAAAGTGTAGATTTGTATTTAGGCACGAGGAGAGCACAAATCACTTCACGTGCTGGTTAAATGTAATATGTGAGCACGGGGTTGCACAGAATTAATTCACGTGCTGGGATTCAAGTGAATAATTAATTAGTAATTGAATCCCAGCACAATAGTATATATAGACGCACATTTCTTGCACTCAGGGTTGGGTGTTCGGAAGAGGAGAACGGGTGAGAGAGAGAGGAGTAAAAGTAAAGTAAAATCGTAAAGATAAGTGTTTGTACTCACCGTGTTTGTTTGTCTCCGTGCACCGTTTGTTAAGTGTTTAGTCCGTTTTGTATGTCTATTTATTTTGGCGTGTAGTGCCGTGTCCAATGTTTTTGTGCTGTTTTCAACCCTTTTATTTGTTAATAAACGCTGAGTGCAGCCATTGCACTCAGCTCATCATCACCACCGTCTCTGTCTGTGTATTCCTTTTCTGGTCTGACGCCACCCACTCTGGCCGTCTTTGTGACAGTCCTACAGCTCGTGTTTTGAGTCAGAGCTTCTTTGGGCTGCCCTTTCACGTGGGTTTAGATTCACTTTGTGAACGTGGGAACACAGCCACAAGAACATTCTTGGTGTAAGAGTTTCGAAGCCCTTGTCATCATATAGAGTATGCAAGTTTTAATCATAAAATGTGTTTCCAGGGCCTGAGAATGGGTTGTGGACCAGGGCAAGAACAAATAGCTGAGACATAAAAGGTTGAACAGATGAACTAGTTGCACTTTAAGAATCACGGATGTGATTGTGTGCAGGGTCCACTTTGCTGTTCATGCACTATGTTTTAAAACTGCTTGGAATGTTTAACAACTCTATTAATATTCTATTTATTTATATGTAATGGATGAATAATGGATTGCAACTGCAACTACACTCTGTCCATCTGAACCTGAACCTACAGACAGACCCCTCTCTTTGCCCTTTTCCACACATACAGACAGACCCCTCTCTTTGCCCTGTTCCACACATACAGACAGACCCCTCTCTTTGCCCTGTTCCACACATACAGACAGACCCCTCTCTTTGCCCTGTTCCACACATACAGACAGACCACTTTCTTTGTCCTATTTCACACATACAGACAGACCCCTCTCTTTGCCCTGTTCCACACATACAGACAGACCCCTCTCTTTGTGTGGTACTCAGTTTCAGTTCTAGGCCCCTCCAGCCTCACTCAAAGAGCTTTTTCTCTTTCCCACACACGCCTGTTGATACTGCATTGTAGTACTTTCGGGATGTGTGTTTCCATGTAGCTTCCTTTTAGCCTGAGAAATTCTTGTTCCAAATGCAAATAACCTGATTAATATTAAAATACGAGGTGGTATAATTAAATGTTTGTGTCTGAGTTCCAATTTGACCTTGTGTGACTTACTGGTATCGTACAGCTTCTTAAACTGGGTTTCCACAAAATGTTTAGGTTGTCATAAAACATGGACAATGTGCTCTGCCTTATTTGGCCACCAAAAAAAAAAGCACAAAAAACAAAAAAACTGACATAGCATTACACAAAAAACAATAAAAAACAACATTCCATATGAAAGCGCTGTGTACTATCCTTGTATTATTTGCGAAACATTTTTGCACACATACTGCACACATATTTATTATAAACCTTTATACATGTAGCCTACATATATCATTTTGTAATGACCTGGGGGTCTGCTTTACTACAACGGGACTAATTATGAGTTCTGTAATGTTCTTTGGTCAGCCAGTGCAGAGGGGTGGAGGCAGCCGCCATGACGCCAACAGCAAGCAAGGAAGGAGTGACCTCACCAGGACGGAAGTGGAACTGCGGCGCCCACAAATGACGTTACAGGAGCCAAAATGGCAGACTGAACAGATGTAAACAATAGTGGAGACAGGACAAAGGCCAAAACAGACAGGAAGGCCAGCACCAATAACAATGACAATAAGGCCTATATCACTCTAACCAAGTACGACGGTAAGGCCGTTTGGCAGAATTTTCTAATGCAGTTAGAGCTGATTGCACAGCTGGAGGGGTGGACTGAGTCAGAGAATGCGCTGCGGCTAGCTGCCAGTCTGATAGGAGAGGCCTTGGTTCCTTATGAGAACACCAGAACAATGTCGGGACTGTGGGGTGTTAAAGGGATTGTTGTCATATAGCTTTAATAATGAGAGACAGTTAGCTAAGCTCTGAGATGAGCCCGCCTGGGGTAATGCTGACAAGTGGAGGGGTGTAGCACGACTCAAGCCCCTGGCAAGGAATGGCAATGATGTCAGTGGTCAAGCTGCCGAGGCAGTACAGGGAGCTGGGAGGCTTCATTGGAAGTGCTGGGTGGCTGGAGTGAAGCTGAAAAGACTGGCCGCCTAACAGGAGCATTGAGGGGAGAGGCCCAGCTGGTGCTGCTTAATCTCCTTCCTGTGAGCTTGGGGAGCAACACAGCATTGGTTGGGGCACTAACCTGCAGATTTGGCAGCCTCAATAACCCAGAGGTACTGAAGATGAAGCTGCAGTGGCGGATGTGTCAACCAGGGGAGAACCTGGTCAGTCTGACTTCGGAGATAGAGGGGGAAGCCCGCATAGCCTATACAGGGTCCTCAATGCAGGCACAGGAGGAGCAAGCAGGGCTCCAGTTTATCAAAGCACGGGGGGCTTGGGAGTTAAATCCCTACCTGAGACTGCAGCGGATCCAAACCCTGCTATCGGCACTGCACCTCACACAAGAATGGGAAGAAGTGAACACAGAAGATATACCATCGTGCCTACTAGTGGCTTACAAGTTCGAGATGAAAGGAGAGGCCAAAGCCAGTCAGTCCACCCCCACCTGGCTCTAGGAACTCGCCTCCTTACTCCGGGCCACGTCAGCACTGTGCCCCTGGTCAGCCCAGCCCTATACCCGCCTATTATGGGGCTGCGGCAGGCCGCTCTCAACGCCTTGACGTCTGAGAAGAACTTGACTAGCCCTTGGGAAATGTACACAAGGCCCTTTTAGGCGGGACAGCGTGGGCCCCGCCCTGATCTTCAGACCCACCTACCCACACCACCACCAGCCAGGGAGGCCCCACCGCCCAGCTAGGGGAGTGGGGCGTCACCCCCAGAAGCAGCTGACTGAACCACACCTCCACCGGGGCCTGCCGGCGTTTTATGGAGGACTCATGGGAGATTTCTGTCAGAGTGGAGGGGGTGTCCTGCACGGTCTTAGTCGACACGGGGTCAGCGGTGACGCTACTGTGACTTGACGTGATTCTGAGGTGGGTCCATGCAGAGCTAATGACGGTACAGCTCCGCACCATCACCAGGGACCTGACGCCCATGCAGGGAAGAGGGACCATGGCGATCCAGGTGGGTGGTCGGATGGTATGCCACTCCATGTGGGTAGCTGCAGTGCAAGACGCCTACGGCCCGGGTGGCCTGGCAGGGGCCGATACCCCCTTACTGGATGAATGCGACCAAGCCCAGCTCCTGGGGGGGCTCAGGGAACCAGCACAGCTCTGGGAACGGACCCGCAGGGGCCAACGAGCTCCGACAAACAACCACCGCCACAAGTGCACGCAGCCAGGCTAAAAACCAACAACCCCCAGAACAGACACGGATGGGATCCAGCAAGCACCAGCCAAGCATGATTGGGACCCACTGGCAAGCAACATGCCGGCCTATCCCTCACAGCGGCCACCCTGGGGAACACAGCCAACCTCCGGGGCCACCGTCACCGGGGTACAGAGCCACCACTGCCTTCCCCCCCAGGTGTCGTCTGCCCAACTTGGGCTGAACAGCCAACTCCCAGTCAGTCCAGCCCAGCCAGTGCCATCTGCGAGATAGGATAGCTGAGGCCCAACATGGCACCCCTGGCACCAGGCACTTCGAGGTCACTAAAACTCTGCACCAGGTTCAACTGGGGTTCTACTGAGGATGGTGCAGATGAGATGTGGAGGACTACTGCTGCTGCTATGAGAGCTGCACCGCCCGTAAAGGACTTACGGATCGGTCACACGCCCTTCTCCAACAGTTTCCTGTCACCGGGCACATGGGGAGGGTTAGGGTCAACATCTTAGGCCCGTTCCCTCACTCAGACCAGGCGAACTGATTTGTCCTGGTTGTCCTCAACTACTTTACAAAGTGGCCTGCAGCCTATGCACTGCCCGATCAGGAAGCGGAGATGGTGGCTACAGCACTGCTGGACGGGTTAGGCCGATTCAGGGTCCCTCAGGAGCTCCACAGTGACCAGAGGTGGAACTTTGAGTTCAGGGTGTTCATGGAGATGTACATACACAAGACGCAGACGACCCCCCTTCACCCGCAGAGCGATGGCTTGGTTGAGTGTTTCCAGGAATCTGTTGTAAGCTGCCGGCTGCCAGCAGAGAAGGAATTATGATACCAGGGCACAGGGAGGCACTTCACAGCTGGAGAGCTGGTCTGGGTGTACAGCCCCCAACAGAACCGGACAGCAGGTGGTGCTCCATCATGATCGGCTCGCCCCCTACTGGGGATGGGACCCTGTGCAGCACCTGCCTCCCCCTTGCCTGACAGTCCTCCTCTGCCACACTTCAGTCCTGGCCCGGCCCTCCCTTACCAGAGAGCCCCCCTCCACTTGGACCCGACAGACCGCCACCTGCAGAAGTAGGGAGCCCTTGGTCACCTGGGCAGCCAAGATTCCGGTGCCAGCGCAGACCCCCATGTTGTTTTTGGGACTTTGTTGGGCCCCTCTGGGACTAGGGACATTAAGGGGGGATCTGCTTTACTATAGCGAGACATAATTGTGTGTTCACAGAGTTCTGGAATGTTCTTTGGCCCAGAACCAACTTAGTTGCTGTAGCAGGTGTTCAGTGATGCTAGAAGCCAGAAGGCTTATTGGTCGGAAGTTTGTATTCCAGCAAGATAATGACCCTAAGCATTCTGCAAAGTCTACAAAGGAATTTCTGAAAAAAGGAAAATTCCAGTTATGGATTGGCCATTTCAGACCCCAGACTTGAATCCTATCGAGATGTTGTGGATTGACTTGAAGGCTGCTATTGCAAAAAGGATTGCAGAAATCAAAGCTGTATGTGTTGAAGAATGGGCAAAAAATATCTCTGGAAAGATGCCAGGAACTGGTTTCAAATTACAAAAAAGACTGCAAACTGTAAAGGAAGCAAAGGGTGGGCACACAAAATACTAATGTAAGGGTGTCCAAATACTTTTGTCAAGTATGAAATTAATTTCTGCATGTTATTTTTCATTTTATGCATGTTATGTAATAATTTGTTGTTTTATTATAAATATTATTTAGTTTTATTATATATATATATATATATACAGTGCCTTGCAAAAGTATTCAGACGCCTGACCAATTCTCTCATATTACTGAATTACAAAAGGTACATTGAAATTTCGTTCTGTTTGATATTTTATTTTAAAACACTGAAACTCAGAATCAATTATTGTAAGGTGACATTGGTTTTATGTTGGCAAATATTTTTAAGAAAAATAAAAAACTGAAATATCTTGCTTACATAAGTATTCAACCCCCACACAGTGTCGGAGTGATTTTGGCTCATTCTTCTTGGCAGATTTGCTCCAGGTTGTTCAGGTTGGTTGGACGACACTTGTGGACCACAATTTTCAGATAGTGCCACAGATTCTCAATGGGATTGAGATCAGGACTTTGACTGGGCCACTGTAGGACATTCTCCCAAGCTTCAGTTTTTTAGCAGACTGAAGGTTCTCTTAGGCACTTTTTTACACAGAGAATTGTGAGGGTATGGAACCAACTCCCCAGTAATGTTGTTGAAGCTGACACCCTGGGATCCTTCAAGAAGCTGCTTGATGAGATTCTGGGATCAATAAGCTACTAACAACCAAACGAGCAAGATGGGCTGAACGACCTCCTCTCGTTTGTAAACTTTCTTATGTTCTTATGTTCTTATGTTCTTATGTTCTTATGTTCCCTGTATTTTGCTCCATCCATTCTTCCTTCAATTTTAACAAGATGCCCAGTCCCTGCTGATGAGAAGCATCCCCACAGCATGATGCAGCCACCACCATACTTCACTGTAGGGATGGTGTGTCTTGAGGCATGGGCAGTGTTAGGTTTGTGCCACACATAGCGCTTTGAGTTTTGGCCAAAAAGCTCTATCTTGGTCTCATCTGATCACAAAACCTTTTCCCACATCGCAGCTAGGTCACTCTCATGTTTTCTGGCAAACTCCAGACGTGCTTTCAGATGGCACTTTTTGAATAACGGCTTCTTTCTTGCCACCCTCCCATACAGGCCAATGTTATGCAGAGCTCTTGATATGGTTGACTGGTGCACCATTACTCCACTCCCAGCCACTGAACTCTGTAGCTCCTTCAAAGTGATTGTTGGCCTCTCTGTGGCTTCTCTTACAAGTCTCCTTCTTGTTTGAGCGCTGAGTTTTGAAGGTCGGCCTTTTCTTGGCAGTGCCTGGGTGTTGTGATGCAGCTTCCACTTCCTGATTAGTGATCCAACTGTGCTCACTGGGATATTATTTTGTACCCTTTCCCTAATCTATGCATTTCTATTACTTTATCTCTAACTTCTGTAGAATGCTCTTTGGTCTTCATTTTCCTTCAGATTCACAGCCTGACCAATGATCCTTCAACAGTTGGGTTTTTATCCAGAAAATGTGACAGTAACTTTAATGGTTCACAGGTGGAGGCCAATGGTAAGGTAATTGTGTCCTCGTTAGGGCAATTTCTTTATCAGTGTAAACTGGGAGCTTCCACAGCACAGGGGTTGAATACTTATGCAAGCAAGATATTTCAGTCTTTTATTTTTCTTAAAAATATTTCCCCAACATAAAACCAATGTCACCTTACAATAATTGATTTTGAGTTTCAGTGTTTTAAAATAAAATATCAAACAGAACGAAATTTCAATGTACCATTTGTAATTCAGTAATATGAGAGAATTGGTCAGGGGTCTGAATACTTTTGCAAGGCACTGTATATATATATATATATCAGACTATACTGTAAAAGGGTCTGTTTGTGCAACTCTCTCTGATACACATTTGTATAGTGGCTTATTAAGGAGAGGGATTGTATCTCTATAAACTATTTTGATATTTTAAGATCTGGATATCATTTATCTTGTGATTCTGACAGAACTATTATTTGTTTTCAGTTATTTATCTGACTACATTTTGCTAACTTCTGTTTTCTGCTGGGAAGATCATGTGAAAAATGACAACACAAAGCATGTCTCATTTCATTTTTGTGTTGCCATGGAAATGACGAGAAACAGCCGCATTAGATTGATTATATAAAAAGTGTATGAAGAGAGTAGATCTGCGACCAGAAGCGTTCTCTGGTCAAGTGTCTGACATCGGTTGAGATCGGTTGTGGTGTGAATACAGATTTTAAGTAACTGGGCTGTATGTGTAGTTATTCACTCACAGTCAAGCATGTAGCCACGCAGTGCTGTATCTCCTCATGTTCTTGTCAAAGCCTCTCTAGTTAGTGCTAGTCAGAGCTCTTTCATGTTAACAGTGCTACAGTGTGTCTCTGTGTTAGGAGCCCTCTCATGTTCTTGTCTAAGCCTCTCTAATTAGTGCTAGTCAGAGCTCTTTCATGTTAACAGTGCTGCAGTGTGTCTCTGTGTTAGGAGCCTGTGGCAAAGTGGTGAATACGTGCAGGTGAGTGCAGTGCAGAGCGGAGTAATCACACAGACAACGTATTGTACAGGTGCAAGGGTGTTTATTAATGTTTATAATGTCCAGAGCCTTGTGGCAACAACCTGTAAACAATAATAACGATGGAAGTGGTACAGCGGCGTGTATCACTCTGTTTGTAAAAATCCCACAGGTTTGACCCGCAACCAAAAAGTCCCGTCTTTCCTCACCCACACAAAACACAAACACAGACACAGTTCCTCCAGTGCGTGAATTAAGTGCTCGTGGTGCAAAGACAGTTCTGAAGTGAAAAAGGTGAGTGCTGATGTCTGGGTTTAATGCTGGCCGGCAGCTACAGCTCCGGATCGTGCTAGTATTCTTTTAATGACAAAC
Organism: Acipenser ruthenus; assembly: GCF_902713425.1. Classification (NCBI taxonomy): domain Eukaryota; kingdom Metazoa; phylum Chordata; class Actinopteri; order Acipenseriformes; family Acipenseridae; genus Acipenser; species Acipenser ruthenus. Next base: position 11,764,126 of record NC_081206.1, on the reverse strand, counting down.
AACACAAAACAAACAGTGTTACGAGACAGACGAATACACAGAACACTCACGGTTTCTTATTTCACAGTTCACAGGCTCCTTCTAGGTTTGTTTGCTAACCATCTACAAAGGAACAGATCACTCAAGCCATGCCCCCTATTTATACCCTTGCCCATGACCCTGAGGTTAACGAGCGCATCCGCTCCTCCAGTCCTCGGATGCCACGCCGCTTACCGTCCGGGTCAATGAGCTTGGGTGCCGTAGCTCTGTCCCTTTCCTAAATGACCGACTTCCATCTACCCTACGGAATAAATTGTTGTGCCATTTAATTAAGGGTACTCTGTTCCTCTTGCACCGTGCCCTCAACGGTCGAGAGGGAGATCTAACACCAAGAATCATTCGATCTCTGTCACATATCCCACCGCTCAGAGTGGAGCCGAAGGAACACTCGGCTGAATCTACCTTTCCCATTACTCCCCCCTCCCGGGAAAAATAATCTGCACGGTGTACCATGTGGTACATGAAGGGCTGTAATGCCAGATACCACCAAGTTATCCGGGCATTGCTGTCCTTCATTGTGCTTAACCACTTGAGTGGGGCGTGGTCAGTGACGAGATCAAATGAGTGTCCCAACAGGTAGTATCTCAAAGAGTGAGTAGCCCATTTGATGGCCAAACACTCTTTTTCGACGACAGGGTAGTTGCGCTCCCGAGGGAGCATTTTTTTACTTATGTACAGAACAGGATGTTCTACTCCGCCTACCATTTGGGACAGGACTGCACCCAAACCGACATCCGAAGCATCGGTGTGGAGGATGAATCTCTTGGTGAAGTCTGGAGTGATGAGCGCGGGGGCCTGGCAAAGTCTCTGCTTAACAATATCAAACGCCCCCTGACATTCTTCTGACTATTTAATTGAATTTGGCGCGCTCTTTCTGGTGAGGTCAACTAAGGGATTAACCACGGTGGCATACTCGGGGATAAAGCGGCGGTAATAACCGGCTAACCCCAGTAGAGACCTCACCTGAGCCTTGGTTCTGATGAGGGAAGTAGCAGCATTACCTTGTCTCCCGGCCGAAAGGTTTGGATTAATGCATTTTGATTGTAATGCTGCTGTTGTCGATGCTGAGCCGATTTGAGATTGTCTTGGGCCAAACGACCGACCAAATCTAGGCGATCTCTAAGTAGGAGCACATGCTGCACTACATTTTTGGACGAGCCTTTGTGCTCCTCCCACCCCTCTCTCAACAGATCAAGAATGCCGCGAGGCTGTCGGCCGTACAAGAGCTTGAAGGGGGAGAACCCTGTCGAACTCTGCTGCACCTCTCTCACTGCGAAAAGGAGGTAGGGAAGAAGCGATGCCCAATGTTTTTGCTCTTGATTTACAAATCGTCTCAGCATCGCCTTTAGAGTCTGATTGAAACGTTCCACCAATCCAACCGTCTGTGGATGATAAACCGACATTCTGATGGGACGTTGTGAGGCGTGTGAGTAATAATGGAATTTCCAGACAGTAATTTACGTGTAAAAATAAAAATTTTCTTTATTTATATTTACACGCAAAAAAAATAAACAAACAAAAGAAGGATGTGAGGGAGGGAGTGCTGGAGAAACCAAACGAAAAGGAACGGAAGCTTCTTAGTCCTCTTCTTGATATGCTGAACACAGAAAACGGGAATCAGAACAAAAAGAACAACGTTAGTAAAGCTTCCGTCCGTGAAAATAAACAACGAGAACCCGGCACTGCTTCTCTCCCTCCAGCCTTTCCTCTGCCTATACTTTGTGGGACCAACCCCGGACACAGTAGCACGTTCCCTTTAGTATGCAAAGCCCCGCCCCGGTAGTCAGTGGAACACCAATTCCAAACTAACAAGTGTCCTTGAACCTCACTTGACTCCAGTGGCTGGAATTTACATACTCGTACTTCCGCCCCTCACCAAGGTGCCGCCCCTCATAAAGATGACTTTCGTCATGGTCACGAGATCTTGGTAAGGGAAGTCCTGAGTTGGTTTGATGTCTTCTACTGTCGGGAGGCTGAATTACAGACCGAAACCCCTTTGACTCATCACAGACGTATTTTTAGTAGTTTATATACCTGCTGTAGCGTATTTGACAAGAAATTAGTTCCATGATCAGTCAATATCTCCTTGGAGATCCCTACTCTAGCCATAATCTGCACTAGCTCTTTGGCTATCGCAGCGGCACTAGTGGACCTCAATGGAACTGCCTCCGGGTATCGTGTTGCGTAATCTACCACCACTAATATATGCGTATACCCAGAGTCAGAAGGTAGCAAAGGGCCCACTATGTCCATTGCAATGCGTTCAAAGGGAGTGGAAATAATCGGCAGTGGAACCAAAGGGGCGGGGCACACTCGACCCGGCGCTACTCGCTGGCAGTCTGGGCATGTGGCTACATATTTCAACACATCTTTATGAAGTCCTACCCAATAAAATCGAGCCAATATTCGCTCCCTTGTCTTGTCAGCTCCGATGTGCCCCGCAAAAGGAATATCATGCGCCAGCCTCATGACCTCCAGTCGACAAGACAGGGGAACCAATAATTGTGTTACAGGCTGTCCTGTGCCCATGGCAAGGTTTACCCTATACAGTAATTGCCCCTTGATAATGAAATGTGGAAATACTAGCGCCCCAGCATCTTCAACATCCTTACCTTCAATAGACCGGACCTGTCCCCAAGTGTGCACTAGTGAGGGGTCGTTATGTTGGCCCCACACTATGTCCGTGCTTGAGTGCCACATGTCCGGTATATTGAGAGGGGCGGGAGTAACATCTGCCCTTGATGGCCCAGTAACCTCGCCCTCTCAGTCACACTGCGTTCCGACCCCCTTTGACTGGCGTTTGTCACCATTGTAGCAGGCTCCCACCAGCCCCCAGCCTTGTCTCATTAATGCTCCCTCCCATTTCCGCAACCTTCTCTCTTTATTTGTTTTTCTCGGCCGGAACAGAGGAGAAAACATTTCCGTTTGAAAGGGAAAAACATTACCAATCATTTCCCTTTCTGCTTTTTCTGCCACATTTGCGTGTATGGCCGGGACTGCCCTTAATTTCACCAAATCTTTATAGTTGGGCCAGTCTCGACCCAGAATAACTGGATGTGGTAGCCTTTCCGCCACCCCAACTACCAGGTGACGTTCAATCGGACCGGCCGATAAATATGCTTTGACTGTGGGGTATGTTGCCGTGTCTCCATGGATACAGGAGATCGCCACCTGACCTTGTGGCTGCCACACCATACCGCCTAAGAGAGATGCTCTAATTAAGGTCTGACCACACCCTGTGTCCACTGATGCATGGGTTTTCACATTTCCCAAAATCACATTAACAATACAAGGTCCGTCCCGACCATTTTTCCCTCGCTTACCCGCTTCAGATGCCAGATTACAGACGGCCACGTCACACTCCATCGCAAATGGGCATGACCTAGCCTGGTGACCCGGCTGGCGGCACCTAAAACAGGTTGGGGGAAAGGAGGGCACAGTAGTTAATGGTCTGTTCCGCTGCTGGTATGGCAACGGGGCAGGGGTAGAACCTCTACCCCAGCTGGGGGCCAACCTTGGTCTCCATGAAGAGGAGGCAAGGTCGCCCATTGGGGTCGGTGCTCTAGGAGGTAGTTGACCCGGTCCCGGTGGTGGGGTTGGTGGAGCAGAGAGAGGAGGTGGGGCTCGGCTGCTCCGTTGAGGTGGCAGGGTGAGTAGCTCAGTCTGGGCGGATACCAGGGAGTCCTCGAAGTCCTCGGCGAGCTTTACTGCCTGGTCCAGGGTGTCGGGG